>NW_024070207.1:82850373-83127586 GCF_014754425.2 Oryx dammah | reverse complement strand
TTGAGAAATCTGTATGCAGGTCAGGAAGCAACAGTTAGAACTGGACATGGAACAACAGACTGGTTCCAAATAGGAAAAGGAGTACGTCAAGGCTGTATATTGCCACCCTGCTTATTTAACTTATATGCAGAGTACATCATGAGAAACCCTTGGCTGGAAGAAACACAAGCTGGAATCAAGATTGCCAGGAGAAATAGCCATAACCTCAGATATGCAGATGACACTACCCTTATGGCAGAAAGTGAAGAAGAACTAAAAATCCTCTTGATGAAAGTGAAAGTGGAGAGTGAAAAAGTTGGCTTAAAGCTCAACATTCAGAAAATGAAGATCATGGCATCCGGTCCCATCGTTTCATGGGAAATAGATGGGGAAACAGTGAAAACAATGTCAGACTTTATTTTTGGGGGCTCTGAAATCATTGCAGATGGTGACTGTAGCCATGAAATTAAAAGACACTCCTTGGAAGAAAAGTTATGGCCAACCTAGATAGCATATTCAAAAGCAGAGACATTACTTTGCCGACTAAGGTCCTTCTAGTCAAGGCTATGATTTTTCCTGTGGTCATGTATGGATGTGAGAGTTGGACTGTGAAGAAGGCTGAGCACTGAAGAATTGATGCTTTTGAACTGTGGTGTTGTAGAAGACTCCTGAGAGTCCCTTGAACTGCAAGGAGATCCAACCAGTCCATTCTAAAGGAGGTCAACCCTGGGATTTCTTTGGAAGGAATGATGCTAAAGCTGAAACTCCAGTACTTTGGCCACCTCATGCGAAGAGTTGACTCATTGGAAAAGACTCTGATGCTGGGAGGGATTGGGGGCAGGCGGGGAAAGGGACGACAGAGGATGAGATGGCTGGATGGCATCACTGACTCGATGGACATGAGTCTGAGTGAACTCCAGGAGTTGGTGATGAACAGAGAAGCCTGGTGTGCTGCAATTCATGGGATCACAGAGTCAGACACGACCGAGTGACTGAACTGAACTGAACTGAACTGATGCAAGCCAGTCTCAGGAAAAAGAAAAACCTGAAACAACCCAACCTTACACGTAAAGAAAGTAGAAAATAGGACCAAAAACCCCAAAGGTAGTAGAAGAAATGATAAAAATCAGAACAGAAATAAATGCCATGGAGACTAAAAATAAGAAAGATCAATGAACTTAAGACCCTGTTCTTTGAAGTGATAAAACTGGTAAATTTTTGTCTAGCTTCATCAAGAAAAATAGAGGGCCCAAATCAATAAAATTAGAAATGAAAAAGGAGCAGCTACAACCAACACCGCAGAAATTAAAAAGATCATAAGAGATTACTATGGACAATTTTGCATCAATAAAATGGACAACCTACACCAAGGGGAAGGTGGGAGGAGAGATTGGGGGTTTAGGATTGATATGTACACACTGCTATATTTAAAATAGATAACCAACAAGAATCAGGGAACTCTGGTCAGTACTCTGTAAAATAACCTAAATGGGAAAACAATTTGAAAAAGAATAGGTACATGTATACATATAGCTCAATCACTTTGCAGTATGCCTGAAACTAACAACATTGTTAACCAACTATATTCCAATATACAACAAAAATTTTAAAAAATTAAAAAATGAATAAAATGGACAACTTAGAAGAAAAGTAGAAATTCCTAGAGATGTACAATCTCCCATGACTAAATCAGGAAGAAATAGAAAATATGAACAGGCCAATTTAATGAAATTGAATCAGTAATCAAAAACTCCCAAGAAACAGTCACGTAAAGATTAAAATAAACCAGTAAAACAGTGTAAAGCTATTATCCTCCAATTAAAAAAATTAAAATACCTAGGAATAAATCTAAGCAAGGTGTTAAAGGACCTATATTCCGGAAATTATTCATCTTTGATGAAAGAGATTGAAGATAGCACAAACAGAAAGATATAATTGCTTATGGAATCAAGGAGTTAGTATTGCCAAAAACCATACTATCTAAGGTAATCTACAGATTCAATGCAATCCCTATCAAAATACCAACAATGTATTCCATAGAACTAAAACAACTCTAAAATTTATATGGAAATACAGAAGACCCAAATAGCCATAGTCTTAAAAAAACATGGAGAACAGTATGGTGTTTTTCCTTAGAAAACTAAAACTAGAACTACCATATGATCCAGTAATCCCACTCCTGTGCATATATCTGGAAAAGGTGAAAACTAATTTGAAAAGATACATGCAACCGAATGGTTATAGCAACACTATTTATAGTATCCAAGACATGAAAGCAGCCTAAATTTCCATCAACAGAGTAATGTATGAAGAAGATAATGGAATACACTCACTGTCACTCTCTGTCTCACACACACATACACTAGGATATTACTCAAGCCATTAAAAAAGAATGAAATAATACTATTTGCAGCAGTACAGATGGAACTAGAGATTATCATACTAAGTGAAGTAAGTTAGAGAAAGACAAATATCGTATGATACTGCTTATGTGTGGAAAATCTGAAAAGTGGCTCAAAATAACTTATTTACAAAACAGAAACAGACTTACAGACTTCAAAAACAAAGTTATGGTTACCAAAGGGTAAAGGTTGGGGAGAAAAGATAAATTAGGAGGTTGGGATTAACATAAACAGTGCTTGTGGTAAGGAACCTGCCTGCCAATGCAGGAGATAGAAGAGACATGGGTTTGATCCCTGGGTCAAGAAGATCCCCTGGAGGAGGAAATGGCAACCCACTCTGTATTCTCGCCTGGAAAATTCCATGGACAGAGGAGCCTGGTGGGTTACAGTCCTTGGGATCACGACTGAAGTGACTTAGCATGCATAGCATGCATGCATAAAGCAGATAATCAATAAGGATCTACTGTGTAGCCAAGGGAACTCAATACTCTGTAATAACCTATATGAGAAAACAATCTGAAATATATATATATATTATTCATATTATATAGTTATAATTATATATCTTGTATTATATATTCAAGTTCAGATTCTCTACCGCCTGGCTACCAGGGAAGCCTATGTATAATGTGTATATATATGTATAAAATGGAGTCACTTTGCTGTACACCTGACACTAACACAATGTTGTAAATTTTAAAGAAAAGAACAAAACAGGACCAAGCATCCTGTATCCTGCATCAAACCTAGACTGGCAATTCGTTTCTTATATGATATTATACATATTTCAATGCCATTCTCCCAAATCATCCCACCCTCTCCCTCTCCCACAGAATCCAAAAGACTGTTCTATACATCTGTGTCTCTTTTGCTGAACACGTGTACACCCATGGCGGATTCATGTTGAAGTATGGCAAAACCAATACAATATTGTGAAGTAAAAAAAAAAAAAAAAAACAAACAAAACGGGAGGCATCACAGTCCCTAATTTCAAACTGTATTACACACAAAGCTTCAGTAATCAAAACAGAATGGTACTGGCACATAAACAGATATATGGATCAATGGAACTGAATGGAGAGCCCATAAATGAGCCCAAAATTATATAAGCAATTTATCTATGAGAAAAGAAGCAAAAATATGCAATGGGAAAAAAGACAGCCTCTTCAATAAATGGTGGGAAAACTGGATAGCTACATGCAATGGATTAAACAGTTAAACATAACACCTAAAACCATAAAAACTTCTAAAAGAAACCTAAGCCCTATGCTCTTTGACATCAGTGTTAGGGTTTGTTTGTTTGTTTGTTTGTTTGTTTTTTGGATATGTCTCAGGTAAACAAAAAAATAAACAAATGGGACTCCATCAAACTGGAAACTCTGCATAGCATATGAAACTGTCAACAAAACAGAAAGGCTCTGCACTGAATTGGGAAAGATTTGCAAATGATCTATCCAACAATGGGTTAATATCCAAAATATAGAAAGAACACTTACAACTCCACATCAAAAAACCAACCCAATTAAATAATTGGCATAGGATCTGAATAGACATTTTTCTAAAGACATACTGATGGCCAACAGACATATGAAAAAATGCTCAACTTCTCCAGTCATCAGGGAAATGCAAATAAAAACCACAGTGAGATATCACCTTACACCTTTCAGAATGGTTATTATCAAAAAGACAACAAATATTGGCAAAGGATGTGGAGGAAAGGGAACCCTTTTTTAAACTTTTATTTTATGTTTGGGTATAGTTGATTTACAGTGTTGTGTTAGTTTCAGTGTTAGTTTACAGTGTTGTGTTAGTACAGCAAAGTGAATCAGTTACACATATATCTACTCTTTTTCAGATTCTTTTCCCATAGAGGTTATTACAGAATATTGAATAGAGTTCCCTGTGCTGAAAAGGGTCCTTGTTGCTTTATATCTTCTATGTATAGTATTGCATATGTTTTAATCCCAATCTCCTAGTTTATCCCTCTCCCAGCCCTTTCCTTTTTGCTTTGGTAACCATAAGTTTGTTTTTGAAGTCTGTGAGTCTGTTTTTGTTTTGTGAATAAGTTCATTTGTGTCTCTCTCTCTTTTTTTTTTTTTTTTTTTTTTTGGCCTCACGACTCTGCTTGGAGGATCTTAGTTTTTCTGACCAGGGATTGGACCTGGGCCCTGGCAGTGAAAGTGCCCAGTCCTAACAACTGCACCATCAGGGAATCCCTTGTGTCATCTTTTTAGATTCCACAGTGTGTTTAATTGGTGTCATTCGACCAATTTACTTTACTTTACCAAGTTACTTGTATTTAATGTAATTATTGGCATATTAGAGCTTAAGTCTGTCATTTTATTTTTACTTGTTTGTTCTGTTTTTCATGTCTCTGTTTTCCTATCCTTCCCATCCTATCTACATGTTTTTGAATGTATCTCTTTGTATAACTACTTTAGTGTATTTACTAGGTATTACATTGTATATACATAACTTATCATAGTCTATACTGGTGTTGACGTTTTACCAGTTTAAATGCGGTGAACCTGACCTCTATTGCATCTCTTTACCTTTCTCCACTTATAATTGTCTTAATTATTTTCTCTACAGACATTGTTATAGTTTTTGCTTACTGTGAGATATAATTTAGAAAACTCAGAAGAAAGAAAATATATTGTATTTATCCATATATTTGTTCTTTTCATTGTTTTTTCTTCCTTCCTGATAATCCTAAAATTCCTTCTTTTATCATCTCCTTTTTGTGTAGAGAAATACCTGTAGTCATTCTTTTGGGATAGGTTTGCTTTTTTAAAAGTATCCTAGTTTTCCTTCATCTGAAAATGTCTTTATTTTCCCTGTATTCTTGAAGGATATTTTTTGTTTTATATAGAATGAGTATAGAGGCATTCCTCCCTCTTCATTTTTTTTTGAATCATTTGAGAAGGATAGGTGGTAGCTCTCCTTTAAATTTTGGGGGAATTCACTATCAAATTATCTGGTACTGGACTTTTGTTTGTTGGGAATTTTTTTTGAAATTAATTGTATATAGATTTAACAGAGTTTATATCTAATTCTATCAGGATTCTGTATATATGAAGATAAGATTATTCTAATATTTATATGGAAAAAGAAAGGACCTAACATAGCTAAAACATTTTTGAGAAGGAATAATAATTTGGGAGCAATCACTCTACCTGATTATAAGACTTAATATGTCACTACAGTGATTAAGACTGTGTTCAACAGTGGTATAGACCAATGGAACAGAATAGAGAACCCAAAAATTGCCTCACACAAGTACAGCCAACTGATTTTTGACAGAGCTGCAGAAGCACTTCGTTGGAGGAAGGATTGTCTTTTTAACAAATAGTACTGGATCAACTGGAAATCCACAGGTGAACAAGTGCCACCTATCTAGACTAGGATCTGAAATACTCCGAAAGAAAGAATCTGCAAGAACTCTCAAAACTGAACAATATAAAAATAATCCAATTAGAAAATCAGCAAAAGACATTCACAGACATTTCACTGAACAAGATATATGTGTGGAATATAAAGACATGAAAATATATTCGCCATCATTAGCCATTAGCGAAATGCAAATCAAAACCACAGTGAAGTATTGCTACATACCTATCTATCGGGGTTCAGGATGGGGAACACGTGTATACCTGTGGCAGATTCATGTTGATGTATGGGAAAGCCAATACAATATTGTAAAGTAATTAACCTCCAATTAAAATAAATTAAAAAAAGAATGGCTAAAATGAATATTGGTGTTAATAGAGCATGCTAGATTGAGTGTGGGAAAACTGGATCACTCATGATTTGCTGATGGAATGTAACATGATATCACCACTCTGGAAAACAATTTGGCAGTTCCTTAAAACTAAAAGTAGACTAAAAATAAGTGTGTAGCACTACATTTTTAGAGCATTTATGCTAGAGAATGAAGACTTATTTTTATGTAGGAACTTATACACAAATATTCATAGCACCTTTATTCATAATAGCCCCAAACTGGACATAACCTAGATGTCCTTCAAAAGGTAAACCATGTACATCTATACCATGGCATATTACTCAGCAAAATAGGAATGAGCTATTGATATATGCATCAACATGAATAGATCTCAAGAGCATTATGCTGAGTGAAAATGCCAGTCTCAAAAGGTTGCATTCTGATTCAATTCTGATTCAATAACATTCTCAAACTGACAAAATTATAGAGATAGAGAGCAGATTAGTGGTTGGCAGAGATCAAGGATGGTGCCAGAGAGCATTGCATGTGACCATAAAAGGGGTAGCACAGGAGAAATCTTTGTGGTGATGGAATAGTTTTATATCTTGATTGCGGTGATAATTGCATGAATCTACACATGATGTAGAACTATACACACAGTTGTACCAATGTCTATTTCCTATCTTTGCTATTGTATTAAAATCATTTTATTTTATTTATTTTTTTGGCCACACAGTGAGGCATGCAGGATCTTAGTTCACCAACCAGGGATCGAACCTGTGTCCGCTACAGTGGAAGTGCAGAATATTAACTGCTGGACAGCCAGGGATGTCCCTATAATCAGTTGAAGTGCTTGTGATCAAGTAATCATTATTTTACTTAATAATGGCCCCAAAGTGCAAGAGTAGTGATACTAGCAGTTCAAATATGCCAAAGAGAAACAAGAAAGTGCTTTTTTAAGTGAAAAGGTAAAAGTTCTCAATAATTAATAATTAGTTAATTATTATTAAGTTCTCAATAATTAATAATAAGAGAAGGAAAAAATGATATGCTGACGTTGCTAACATCTGTACTAAGAACAAAAGATGTATGGTAAGAACAAGTCTTCTATCTGAAATTGTAAAGAAGGAAAGAGAAATTTATGCTAGTTTTGCTGTCACATCTTGAACTGCAAAAGTTATGGACACAGTACATGATAAGGGCTTAGTTAAGATGGAAAAGGCATTAAATTTGTACAATAAGATTTTTTGAGAGAGAGAACCACTTTCAGATAACTTTTATTACAGTATAATTGTTCTATTTTATTATTGTTCTTAATCTCTTGCATACCTTTATCATAGGTTTATAGGTGTAGGAAAAACCATAGTATATACAGGATTCAGTACTATGCATGGTTTTGAGTGTCCACTGGGGGTCTTGGAATGTATTCCCTGTGAATAATGGAGGGACTACTATATGACTGTAGAACTATGTGATAATTGAGCTTTGATTGTTTTTCATTTATAAAATGGGTACTATATTTTGTGATAATATAATCATAATGCTTCTCTCTCAGGTTTGTCTAGGGAAGTAAGATTTACATTTATATATAAAATACTTAATACATACCAAGCATCTGATAAATGCTTACTACTCTCACCATTACTGCTGCTAACAATAAAAATTATAGTGACAGAAAATATAAAGATGTTGAAGTGTGATGGATTCTGTCAGTTGTGACCAGCGGTGAAATGCTCAGAGTCTCTATAGCCTATTTTTCCTCAATTTCTGTCTTTTAGTTCCTTCAGTGATTCTTAAAGAGTGGTCTGCCTATAAAGGGAAGTCACCTCAAACCCCAGAGCTGGTGTCTGCACTGACATTTCGGGAATGGACTTGCCCAAACCTCAAGAAGCTCTGGCTAGGCAAAGCAGTTGAGGACAAAAACAGAAGGATGCGTGCCTTCCTGGCCTGTATGAAGTCAGACACACCCAGTATGCTCAATCCAGCTAACGTCCCCACCCATCTGCTGCTCATGTGCTGTGTACTCCGGTAAGCCATGTGACCCGGAAGTGGTCAGTTCATAATATAATCATAATAATTTACTTTTATAATTTACTTTTTTGACATTTCCCTTAAGCAAGTGGTTTTTATGGTATTTTGAAGTGGGGAGGTTTTATGCTGACTTTAGAAACACTGGAATTGATTGCCATGACATATATATGGGCTTCCCTAGTAGCTCAGATGGTAAAAGAATCTGCCTGCAATGCAGGAGACCTGGGTTCAATCCCTGGGTTGGCAAGATCCATATCCATGTACAATCTCTAGTGATGTTTATTTGTATATTTTTTTTATTTTTAAACATAAGAGATATTATGTTGTACATCTCATTTCTATTTCTTACTTTTTTCATTCAGTGTTCTTTTTTACATCTATCCATATTTATATATGGTTCATTCCTGGTGACTGCTGAATTATATTCCAACAAGTACTAATATCACAGTACTTTATTTGTTCTTTGATAGTTTCCAGTTCTTAGGTATTCCAAACAGTGCTTCAGAAATATCTTCACAGATGTCTCTGTCTCTTTTTTGTGTTTCTGTGTCAGTTTATCAGAAGTATGCATTTTAGAGTAGAAGTCCTGGATCTTGTAAAATGTGCATATAAATTTTTTACCAAATATTGCCAGATTTCTCTAGCAGTTTGTTCTAAATTATGAATAGTGCATAAGAGTTTCTATTTCTTCATATTATTGCCAGTTCTTATATAACTTCTTAATTTTTGCCAATCCATTGGGTTTCAAGTTCAGTTCAGTTCAGTCGCTTAGTCGTGTCCGACTCTTTGCGACCCCATGAATTGCAGCATGCCAGGCCTCCCTGTCCATCACCAACTCCTGGAGTTCATTCAGACTCACGTCCATCGAGTCAGTGATGCCATCCAGCCATCTCATCCTCTGTCGTCCCCTTCTCCTCCTGCCCCCAATCCCTCCCAGCATCAAAGTCTTTTCCAATGAGTCAACTCTTCGCATGAGGTGGCCAAAGTACTGGAGTTTCAGCTTTAGCATCATTCCTTCCAAAGAAATCCCAGGGCTGATCTTTCAGAATGGACTGGTTGGATCTCCTTGCAGTCCAAGGGACCCTCAAGAGTCTTCTCCAACACCACAGTTCAAAAGCATCAATTCTTCGGCACTCAGCCTTCTTCACAGTCCAACTTTCACATCCATACATGACCACAGGAAAAACCATAGCCTTGACTAGAAGGACCTTAGTCGGCAAAGTAATGTCTCTGCTTTTGAATATGCTATCTAGCTTGGTCATAACTTTTTTTCCAAGGACTAAGTGTCTTTTAATTTCATGGCTGCAGTCACCATCTGTAGTGATTTTGGAGCCCCCCAAAATAAAGTCTGACACTGTTTCCACTGTTTCCCCATCTACTTCCCATGAAGTGATGGGACTGGATGCCATGATCTTCATTTTCTGAATGTTGAGCTTTAAGCCAACCTTTTCACTATCCTCTTTCACTTTCATCAAGAGGCTTTTTAGTTCCTCCTCACTTTCTGCCATAAGGGTGGTGTCATCTGCATATCTGATGTTATTGATATTTCTCCCGGCAATCTTGATTCCAGCTTGTGTTTCTTCCAGTCCAGCGTTTCTCATGATGTACTCTGCATATAAGTTAAATAAGCAGGGTGACAATATACAGCCTTGACATACTCCTTTTCCTATTTGGAACCAGTCTGTTGTTCCATGTCCAGTTCTAACTGTTGCTTCCTGACCTGCATACAGATTTCTCAAGAGGCAGGTTAGGTGGTCTGGTACTCCCATCTCTTTCAGAATTTTCCACAGTTTATTGTGATCCACACAGTCAAAGGCTTTGGCATAGTCAATAAAGCAGAAATCGATGTTTTTCTGGAACTCTCTTGCTTTTTCCATGATCCAGTGGATGTTGGCAATTTGATCTCTGGTTCCTCTGCCTTTTCTAAAACCAGCTTGAACATCTGGAAGTTCATGGTTCACGTATTGCTGAAGCCTGGCTTGGAGAATTTTGAGCATTACTTTACTAGCATGTGAGATGAGTGCAATTGTGCAGTAGTTTGAGCATTCTTTGGCATTGCCTTTCTTTGGGATTGGAATGAAAACTGACCTTTTCCAGTCCTGTGGCCACTGCTGAGTTTTCCAAATTTGCTGGCATATTGAGTGCAGCACTTTCACAGCATCATCATTCAGGATTTGAAATAGCTCAACTGGAATTCCATCACCTCCACTAGCTTTGTTCGTAGTGATGCTTTCTAAGGCCCACGTGACTTCACATTCCAGGATGTCTGGCTCTAGATGAGTAATCACACCATCGTGATTATCTTGGTCTTGAAGATCTTTTTTGTAGTATCTTCTATTTTACTTTGCATTTATTTGATCTTCTATTTTATATATTGGGCTTCCCTGATAGCTCAGTTGGTAAAGAGACTGCCTGCAATACAGGAGACCTTGTTTCAATTCCTGTGTCAGGAAGATCCACTGGAGAAGGGATAGGCTACCCACTCTAGTATTCTTGGGCTTCCCTTGTGGCTCAGCTGGTGAAGAATCTGCTTGCAATGGGGGATACCTGGGTTCAGTCCCTGCGTTGGGAACATCCCCTGGAGAAGGGAAAGGCTTCCCACTCCAGTATTCTGGCCTGGAGAATTCCATGAACTGCATAGGCAATGGGGTCACAAAAAGTTGGACACGACTGAGTAACTTTCACTTTCACTTTTCTATTTTATATATAACATATTAGCTATTTTTTTCTCATTCTCTGAAGTGCCTATTTATCTTGCAAATTTTCTTTTAGGTTATTTATCTTTTCCTTGCTGATTATATAAGTTTTTTGTGAGATATATATATGTGTGTAGACATACAAATATAGCAGATGCCTTTTCTATATCTGTGTGTGTATGTGTCAAATTTCTTTTCCAGTCAGCCACAATTTTTTAAAACTTTATGTACAATATTCTTTTTGAACAAAATTATTTCACTTTCACTCGCTTTTCATTAGTATGATTTCATACATACAGAAAATTGGGACTTCCTTGGCCATCCAGTGGTTAAGACTGCGCTTCAACTGCAGGGGCCATGGGTTCCTGGTCAGGGAATTAAGATTCTTCATGCCATACCATATGGCATGGCCTATATATATATATATATATATATATATATATATATATATATATATGTATATATACATGGCTCCTGTGTCCATGGAATTCTTCATGCAAGAATACTGGAGTGGGTAGCCATTCCCTTCTCCAGGGGATCTTCCCAACCCAGGGATCAAACCCAGGTCTCCTGCATTACAGACTGATTCTTTACCATCTGAGCCACCAAGGAAGCCCCCCACCACCACCACACACACACACATACACATACATATATGTGTGCTTTGCTCAGTGACTCAGTCATATCTGATTGTGACCCCATGGACTGTAACCCACTTGGTTCTTCTGTCCATGGGATTTTTCCAGGCAAGAATACTGGAGTAGGTTGCCATTTTCTACTCCAGGGGATCTTCCCGACCCAGAAATTAAACCCACTTCTCTTGCATTGGCAGGTGGATTCTTTACCCCTGCACCACCCAGGAAGCCCATATATATACATACATATAAAGAAAAATTGGAAGAATAGTATGGCAAACACTCATATGACCACCGCTTAGATTCTATAATTATTAACAATAACAGCTTTATCCAATATAACTATCCCTCTCTCTATCTCTAACCATCCATTTATCTATCCTTTTTGATTCATTTCCAGGTAAATGGCAGATATCAGTACACTTTACCCCTAATCAATGAGTATTTAATTTGATTTTGTCAAACCCATCAATCTGTGTGTTTATGGTGTATTCTTTGGGGATCTTATTTAATAAATTCTTCCCTACCCATGAGTCATAAAGATGTTTCTACTTTTTCTGTAACTATGATGTAACTGTTTACATTATAGTTTTATAATATTGCCTTCCATTTCAGGTCTTTCGTGGGCATTTATTCTGTGTATGCTTTAAGAAAGGGTCTAGTTTTATTTTCTCTACATAATAATCCAGTTTTCCCAACTCCATTTATTAACTGATCTCTTCTCTCCCCATTGATTTTTGTTACCATTCCTAGGTACCGAGTTCCTATATATACTTGAGTTCATCCCTGAATTTTATTTTGTTCCATTGCCTATTTGCTCCCTCACTAATGTCACATTCATTCATTTATGAAGGGTTTGTAATTTGCCTTAATAGCAGGTAGGTTAAATCTCTACTCTTTGCTTTTCTTGTTTCAGACTTGTACTGACTACTCCTGAACCACATGAATCTTTAATCTTCCATATATAATTTAAATTTAGTCCATTTTCCATGAAATCTTGTTGAGTTTTTTGGTCAGTGAATTGAATTAATTTAGGGAGAATTGACATCTTTATAATGTTGTCCTTCTACCCTAAGATCATAGTCTAACTTTCCCTTTATTCAGATCTCTCTTTCAGTCTTTTTTGAAGTATAGTTGATTTACAATATTATATTAATTTCAGGTGTACAGAATTTTATGTCCTAAGAGTTAATATTCTTCATAAAGGTCTTCTGCATTTTTAATTAATTCCTAGACACTTGATATATATCATTGTAATTGTCAATGGTATTCCGTTTTTTTTTATTAAATGTTCTCATTGTTTATTTGCTGACGTAGAGTAAATAAATTTTGTACAAAGAGGAAGTCATTCCTTACAAATCACCAGATGGTTACAGATTTTTGAGCTTTGAAATTGAACAAACCTTAGTTTAAATTCTGGCTCTGTCACTTTTCAGCTTGAATAAGTCACTTTAACCTTTTAGAGTATCCATTTCCTCACCATAAATGGGTATAATAATTCTTACTTCTCACAGCTGTTTGAAGATTGAGATAATACATGCAGGGGCCCTATCACATAATCACATAATAGATGCTTAATATATGTTAATATTCTAACTACCTTAATGTTAAGATTGGTGACTTAACAAGGCTTCCCAGTAATGGATTATATTCATTCCTCCTAGCTCCTAACACATTCCTGCATCACACCCCTACATTATCTCATATTAACTCTAGAATTGCATGTTTTGTTTATCTTTTTTTCTCAAAAGTATAGTAGTAGCTCATTTTCCCATTTATTTGATTCTCTGGGTTTTTGAAACACATCCAAGAACATGAAAATAAGTAAAAATGACTTATTAACAGGTCTACCAGCTATCACAAAGACTATGCTCTAATAGGCTCTATATTCTTCCCCTGAAGAGAACCCCTTAGCCTTCTGATCAACCTATTTATTCTTAATTTAGACACATTTCTGATAGACACATTTCTGACAGTTTCGTCATCTGATTTCCCAGTGTAGAACAAATTAGAAGCAGAAAATTGTAAGGGAGGTGAGACAGAGAGTGGGAGCTATTCTTAGAACCAGCCCCAGGATAGTAATAAGTGATAGGCCACTCCTTAATAGCAGGGTAAAAGATATAAAGATTACTTTTAAAAAGACCCAAGAACCCAAAAAAAAGAGGCATCATCTGAAGTCTTTTAGTGTTGGGGGAACTGCCCTGTAAAAATCAGTAATTCATACAAGATCATTATTAAAGCACAAGGCAATTAGCAATGTTCATAAAATCAACAAGAACATGTTCTATAATATTACATGTTATATACCTGGCAATATGCTAAGTCAGCCCTTTGTGTTCAATGCTTCTAATCCTCATAAAAGTGCTGAAAAGTGTTATTTATCTCCATTTATAGAAGAGGAAGCAAAGGGTCAAAGAGAAGTAACTTACAAAGGTTATGTAACTAATAAGATTTTATATGTAACTAATAGTAGTTTGAACTAAAGTCTGTCCAACTTTAAACTCCTCTGCTTTTTAAAAGACAAAATGGTAAAAAATACAGGTTTAAAGATTAACAGGAAATCTTAATGAGAATTTAAAATTCAACTTTAAATGAAAATTAACTCATCCTAAATACTGCATTGTCCATCAGTTTAAGACTTTGTAGGAGTATTGAACTATGACCTGATTGAGTGTTAGGAATCTAAACTCCTCAGTTGCTTCTACTAACTGTAGTTAAGAGATACCCCTTATGAAAGTAATGCTGGGCAAGTTGTAGCTAAAACTTAAGTTGGTGCAGCTCTTGGAGAGTTGGCTTAGAGAAATGAGTATCTACTAGGAAAACTTGATATGTTTGAGGAAGGCATTAATACATATAATATGTATTAATAAGCCCATAAAATGGGCTTCCCTCATAGCTCAGTTGGTAAAGAATCTGCCTGCAATGGGGAGACTTGGGTTCAATCCCTGGGTTGGGAAGATCCCCTGGAGAAGGGAAAGGCTACTCGCTGCAGTGTTCTGGCCTGGAGAATTCCATGGACTGCATAGGCAACGGGGTCGCAAAGAGTCAGACGTGACTGAGCATCTTTCACCCACTTCACTTAATACATATAATAGTCACTACTGAGAAGGGAATGATAATGAGGAACTCTGTCAGGCTTCTAGGGGTGGGATATAGCCCTGTTGAATAAGGTGAAGCTTGTGCCAAGGCCCTACCATTTCTAGCATAGGTACATTCCAAACTCAAAGCAATTTTCCAGAAATGCAACGTGAAATTGGACAAAGTTTGTCCTCTAGATTCATGGCAAAAGTTTAGGTGTCTCTTCATAGGAACAGTTCTATTAAGAAGCAGAAGATTCATTCACAGCAATAATAAAACATTTGAGTTAATCTTGTGCCATCCTGATATATAAAGATGCATAAGAAATAATTTTTGTTCACCTGACAGAATAATTCTAAAGTATGTTGGAAAAGCAAATGAACAAGAATAGATTATAATTTTTTATTTTTATTTTTTAATATAAATTTATTTATTTTAATTGGAGGCTAATTACTTTACAATATTGTATTGGGTTTTGCCATACATCAACATGAATCCGCCACAGGTGTACACGTGTTCCCCATCCTGAACCCCCCCTCCCATCTCCCTCCCCATACCATCCCTCTGGGTCATCCCAGCGCACCTGCCCTGAGCATCCTGTATCATGCATCGAACCTGGAGTGGTGATTCATTTCACATATGATATTTTACATGTTTCAATGCCATTCTCCCAAATCATCCCACCTTCTCCCTCTCCCACAGAGTCCAAAAGACTTCTATACATCTGTGTCTCTTTTGCTGTCTCTCATGCAGGGTTATTGTTACCATCTTTCTAAATTCCATATGTATGTGTTAGTATACTGTATTGGTGTTTTTCTTTCTGGCTTACTTCACTCTGTATAATGGGCTCCAGTTTCATCCACCTCATTAGAACTGATTCAAATGTATTTTTTTAATGGCTGAGTAATACTTCATTGTGTATATGTACCACAGCTTTCTTATCCATTCGTCTGCTGATGGACATCAAGGTTGCTTCCATGTCCTGGCTATTATAAACAGTGCTGCGATTTTTTAAAAGAGCAGTAAAAGGAGTCTTGGCTCAAACAACATCAACAAAAAAGCCAGGGTGCATTATAAACATATACTATAATGATGTGATACTGGCACAAAAATTGACAGGTCATTGTTTTAGTGCAGCTAATACTGAATACGACTCTAGACACATGATAACTTAAAATATACTAAAGAAAACTTCTCAAATCAATGAGGAATAGATGAATTGTTAATAATTGTCGAGAAAATTGAGTTGGTATTTGGGGGAAAAAAAAACATCATGTTAGAGCCTTACCACACGTAAATTCTAGACAAATTTATTATAGACATAAATGTAAAGGAAAAAATAACAGGTAGAATAAAAGGTGAGCAATGATTTACCTGATTTTGAGACAAGAAACACATTTTTTCAATGAAAATAAAGAAGCCTTCAAGCCCAGGGCACTGTCAAAAATAATAGCAAAATCAATGGCAAACAATCAGGTGGGACAAATACCTTAGTTGCCTGTGGTTGCAATACACCATACCCAAAAATTTAACTGGGAGATCTGAGCAATAAAACAACCAAAAAAGGCTTGAATAAGCTCCCATATAGTCCTGGGAATCTGGAAGATTGTGTAGATATACATGGCTACATACAGACTCAGAAGAGGCCTAGAAGAGCCCCGATTACATATTCATACCTGGTTGAACATGAGACCTGCACAAGGAAAACAATAAAAGCCAGACATAAATTGCTTCAATTTTTAATGTATGCCCTAACCCACACATTGATCCCTTTTGTAAAAATGAAAGCTTTATTGGCCCAAGATGTTTCTGCACAACCTTTGACTAATCATTGGCTGATTAATAAGCTATGATGATTCTAGGAAGCTGGACTTAAAAATGACATGAATTAAAAGTAAAAATCTGAGCAAGGACATCAGGCTACACATTGCAGGAGAGACAGACTGTCCAGAATTAGTTCAGACATGTCACTAAACAAATAAACTAAAAAGCAGCAACTACAGTGCTTTGGGAAGAAGTCAAAAGTCCAGAGTTGCTATATTATCAAAACTGTCCAATGTCAAATAAAAAGCTACAAAACTTGCAAAGAAATAATAATATGTGGCTTATACTCAGGACAAAAAACAGTCAATAGAAACTTCTCTGAGGGCATATGTATATAGGACAGAGTAAATAAACACTTTCAATCAGCTCCTATAAATACATTCAAAGAACTGCTACTGCTGTTAAGTTGCTTCAGTCGTGTCTGACTCTGTGCGACCCCATAGACGGCAGCCCACCAGGCTCCCCTGTCCCTGGGATTCTCCAGGCAAGAACACTGGAGTGGGTTGCCATTTCCTCCTCCAATGCATGAAAGTAAAAAGTGAAAGTGAAGTCACTCAGTTGTGTCCGACTCTCAGCGACCCCATGGACTGCAGCCTTCCAGGCTCCTCCATCCATGGAATTTTCCAGGCAAGAGTACTGGAGTGGGGTGCCATTGCCTTCTCCGATTCAAAGAACTAAAGGAAAACATATCTAAAGAATTAAAATATGCTGACAATGACCCATCAAATAGAGAATAGCAATAAGAAAATAGATCTATCAAGATGGTCGAGTAGAAGGAGACGTGCAACTCACCTCGCCCCATGAACACATAAAAAACACATCTACATATGGAACAATTCTCACTGAAAACTAATTGGAAACTGGTGAAGGACTGCTGTACAACCAAGACAACAAGAAAGATTCATCCATAATTAGGCAGGGAGGGAAGAAAAGCATTCAGGTCAGGCCTTGTACCCCTGGGAGGGAACTCAAAAGAACAGGGAGATTACATGGGTGGAGATTCAACCTGGGGAGTAAGCTGTTTGAGCCACAGATTGGGACGGCCCAGGATCCGACACAGGGGAGACAAGCCCTCTTGACTGATTGGAGGACTACAGGGACTTACAAGAGAGCTGTGGGAAGCCTCAATTGAGCATGAGAAGCATGTATATACTAGCTTACCAGCAAGGCAGGGCAGAGTGAGGACTGCCTCAGTGACTGCCAGGTTTCCCACAACTGCCCCAGTGCCAACCCTAATCGAGTGACTATTCCAGACCCACTTATCCACAGTGCAGCAGAGCACTGGATCTAGGGCTGCCACAACCAGGTAGAAAACTCAGATGTGGGACACAGAGGCTACTGAGTTCCAGGGGGGTGTCTGGGTGGGGCTGTGATGTCCACTGTTGGTGCTTACTCAAGATGAAAGTGAAAGAGGAGAGTGAAAAAGTTGGCTTGAAGCTCAACATTAAGAAAACTAAGATCATGGCATCCGGTCCCATCACTTCATGGGAAATAGATGGGGAAACAGTGGCTGACTTTATTTTTTGGGGCTCCAAAACCACTGCAGATGGTGACTGCAGCCATGAAATTAAAAGACGCTTACTCTTTGGAAGGAAAGTTATGACCAACCTAGACAGCATATTAAAAAGCAGAGACATTACTTTGTCCACAAAGGTCCACCTAGTCAAGGCTTTGGTTTTTCCAGGAGTCATGTATGGATGTGAGAGTTGGACTATAAAGAAAGCTGAATGCTGAAGAATTGATGCTTTTGAACTGTGGTGTTGGAGAAGACTCTTGAGAGACCCTTGGACTGCAAGGAGATCCAACCAGTCCTAAAGGAGATCAGCCCTGAATATTCACTGGAAGGACTGCTGTTGAAGCTGAAACTCCAATACTTTGGCCACCTGATGCGAAGAACTAACTCATTTGAAAAGTCCCTGATGCTAGGAAAGATTGAGGGCAGGAGGAGAAGGGGACGACAGAGGATGAGATGGTTAGATGGCATCACCAACTCAATGGACATGGGTTTGGGTAGACTCTGGGAGTTGGTGATGGACAGGGAAGCCTGGCATGCTGCGGTTTATAGGGTCGCAAAGCATTGGACATGACTAAGTGACTGAACTGAACTGAACTAAGGCAGTGCATTAGAAGTAGCCCAAAACTCTTGATGATGCACACTCCAGCACAGCTCACCTCCCCGTAAGCACTACAAATCAGTGCAGGCCCCACCTGCCCTGAGTGTCACTTCACAGCAGGGTTGGGGCAGTGGAGGCTGAGAGCAGTAATTGGATGTGAGAGACAATGGGGAATTGAACCGAGGCTACATCTGAGCAGAGCAAGGGAAACAGTTGCTGGCGCCTGCACAAGCAGTGCCTTGGAGACCGCTTGTACCTCTTTCTATAGCTGACATGAGCTCTGAGCTCACATGGGCCTCCCTTGCTTCAGCACAATCTCCCTCTGGGGCAAAAGTCCTAGTGCAGGAAGCGGGGAAACACATATTAGAGGGAACAGAGCCAACTCAGCTAGATCCTAAGGGCTTCTATTTCAGTATCTTGGGACCTGACCCAAACCCCTGACAGGATGATGATGGCCACTGAACAGAGAGGAAGCCCCACTTCATACCAGACTCCACCCCTAGCACCTCCATTTCCAGCCCCACCTCCTACCACTGCGATAGCTGCCTGCACACCCTGAGGAAAGACAGTGACTTGCATCCACATCAAATCCAGCCCTCCCACCAAAGGCATTAGGCACACACAGTCCACATGGGACAGTCCCATATAAAGACATCCCTGCAAGACCACAATAGGTAACTCACCTAACTTCATAGGCACAGAGAAAGTTTAGCAAAAATGAAAAGACAGAAGAACTGGTCTCAAATTGAAACAGCAAGAGAAAACCCTTGGAAAGACAAATAATGAAAAGAAATACTAAAGAATTTGAAGCATAAGTAATAAGAATGTTAATTGAATTAAAGAACAGAACAGATGACCACAGTGAGAATTTTAACAAGAACTTGAAAATATAAGAAAGACCCAGTCAGAAATGAAGAATTCACAAGAGTTGGATTCTGAATATACTCCCTTTGAAAGGTCAATTAGATATTTAAATAGAAATGTTCTGTAAGCAGTAAATATGTGTGTTTAGAATGATAAACTTCCAAGATTATAGGTAAATCAAAATAACACTTGTGATATTTATTTATTCATATGATAAAACACTTAGAGCTTAACTGATTCAAGTAGATTAAATAAGTATAGTAAATATAATAAGATTGTGAAAAGTATGAAGATGGCTGAGAAAAAAGAGCTTACTATAAAAAGCATACCAAAACAATAAAAACTTTTAGAATAGGGAAAGGAAGAAATGAATAATTCATTAACTTAAATAAAAAGCACACTAGAAAGAATGAATAGCAGACTAAGGGATTCAGAAGAAAGCATAAATGATCTGGAAGATAGAATAATGGAAATCACCCAGTCAGAAAAGCACAAAGAAAAACAAATTTTTAAATATGAGAACAGTTTGAGATCTCTGAGATAACATTAAGCATACAAACATTCATATTATAGGGGTCACAGAAGGAAAAGACAGAGAAGGGGATCAAAAATATATTTGATGAGATTATGGCTAGAAACTTCCCAAACCTGAAGAAGGTCTTTTGTTTCTTTAGGTAGATATATTCCTAAGTATTTAATCTTTTCGTTGCAATGGTGAATGGAATTGTTTCCTTCATTTCTCTTTCTGTTTTCTCATTGTTAGTGTATAGGAATGCAAGAGATTTCTTTGTGTTGATTTTATATCCTGCAACTTTAGTACCATATTCATTGATTAGCTCTAGTAATTTTCTGGTGGAGTCTTTAGGGGTTTTTATGTAGAGGATCCTGTCATCTGCAAACAGTGACAGTTTTACTTCTTTCCAGTCTGGATTCTTTTTATTTCTTTTTCTGCTCTGATTGCTGTGGCCAAAACTTCCAAAACTATGTTGAATAGTAGTGGTGAGAGTGGACACCCTTGTCTTGTTCCTAACTTTAGGGAAAATGCTTTCAGTTTTTCACCATTGAGGATAATGTTTGCTGTGGGTTTGTCAGATATAGCTTTTATTATGTTGAGGTATGTTCTTTCTAGTCCTGCTTTCTGGAGGATTTTTATCATAAATGGATGTTGAATTTTGTCAAATGCTTTCTCTGCATCTATTGAGATAATCATATGGTTTTTATCTTTCAATTTGTTAATGTGGTATATTACGTTAATTGATTTGCAGATATTGAAGAATCCTTGCATCCCTGAGGTAAAGCCCACTTGGTCATGAAGTACAATCTTTTTAATATGTTGTTGGATTTTCTTTGCTAGAATTTTGTGAAGGATTTTTTGCATCTATGTTCATCAGCGATATTGGCTTGTAGTTTTCTTTTATTGTGGAATCTTTGTCTAGTTTTGGGATTAGGGTGATGGTGGCCTCATAGAATGAGTTTGGAAATTTGTCTTCTGCTGCAGTTTTCTGGGATAATTTGAGTAAGATAGGTATTAGCACTTCTCTAAATTTTTGGAAGAATTCAGCTGTGAAGCCTTCTGGTCCTGGGCTTTTGTTTGCTGGAAGATTTCTGATTACAGGTTCGATTTCCATGCTTGTGATGGGTCTGTTAAGATTTTCTATTTCTGCCTGGTTCAGTTTTGGAAAGTTGTACTTTTCTAAGAATTTGTCCATGTCTTCCAAGTTGTCCATTTTATTGGCATATCTGTGTTGTCTGTTGTGATTTCTCCATTTCATTTCTAATTTTGTTGATTTGATTCTTGTCCCTTTGTTTCTTGATGCATCTGGCTAATGGTTTGTCAATTTTCTGTATTTTCTCCAAGAACCAGCTTTTAGCTTTGTTGATTTTTGCTATGGTCTCTTTTGTTTCTTTTGCATTTATTTCTGCCCTGATTTTTAAGATTTCTTTCATTCTACTAACCCTGAGGTTCTTCATTTCTTTCTTTTCTAGTTGCTTTAGGTGTAGAGTTAGGTTATTTATTTGACTTTTCTTTTGTATCTTGAGGTAAACCTGTAGTGCTATGAACCTTCCCCTTAGCACTGATTTTACAGTGTCCCATAGGTTTTGGGTTGTGTTTTCTTTTTCATTTGTTTCTATGCATATTATGATTGCATTTTTTATTTCTTCTGTGATTTGTTGGTTATTCAGCAGTGTGTTGTTCAACCTCCATATCTTAGAATTTTTAATAGTTTTTCTCATGTAATTGAGATCTAATTTTACTGCATTGTGGTCAAAAAAGATGTTTGGAATGATTTCAATTGTTTTAAATTTATCAAGGCTAGATTTATGGCCCAGGATGTGATCTATCCTGGAGAAGGTTCCATGTGCACTTGAGAAAAAGGTGAAATTCATTGTTTTGGGGTGAAATGTCCTATAAATATCAATTAGGTATAATTGATCTATTGTATCATTTAAAGTTTGTATTTCCATGTTAATTTTCTGTTTAGTTGATCTATCCATAGGTGTGAGTGGGGCATTTAAGTCTCCCACTATTATTGTGTTATTGTTAATTTCCCCTTTCATACTTGTTAGCATTTGTCTTACATATTGTGATGCTCCTATGTTGGGTGCATATATATTTATAATTTTTATATCTTCTTGGATTGATCCTTTGGTCATCATGTAGTGTCCTTTTTTGGCTCTTTTCACAGCCTTTATTTTACAGTCTATTTTATGTGATATGAGTATTGGTATTCCTGCTTTCTTTTGGTCCTATTTGCATACAATATCTTTTTCTTGCCCTTCACTTTCAGTCTTTATGTGTCCCTTGTTTTGAGGTGGGTCTCTTGTAGACAACACATATAGCGGTTTTGTTTTTTTATCCATTCAGCCAGTCTTTGTCTTTTGGTTGGGGCATTCAACCCATTTACATTAAAGGTAATTATTGATAAGTATGATCCTGTTGCCATTTACTTTATTGTTTTACATTCGAGATTATACACCTTTTCTGTGTTTCCTGTCTAGAGAAGATTCTTTAGCATTTGTTGGGGAGCTGCTTTGGTGGTGCTGAATTCTCTCAGCTTTTGCTTGTCTGTAAAGCTTTTGATTTCTCCTTCATACTTGAATGAGATCCTTGCTGGGTACAGTAATCTGAGCTGTAGGTTTTTCTCTTTCATCACTTTAAGTATGTCCTCCCATTCCCTTCTGGCCTGAAGAGTTTCTATTGAAAGACAGCTGTTATCCTTATGGGAATCTCCTTTTGTGTGATTTGTTGTTTTTCCCTTGCTGCTTTTAATATTTGTTCTTTGTGTCTGATCTTTATTAATTTGATTAATGTGTCTTGAGGTGTTTCGCCTTGGGTTTATCCTGTTTGTGACTCTCTGGGTTTCTTGGACTTGGGTGCCTATTTCCTTCCCCATTTTAGGGAAGTTTTCAACTATTATCTCCTCAAGTATTTTCTCATGGTCTTTCTTTTTGTCATCTTCTTCTGGAACTCCTATGATTTGAATGTTGGGGCATTTAACATTGTCCCAGAGGTCTCTGAGGTTGTCCTCATTTCTTTAAATTCTTTTTTCTTTTTTCCTCTCTGCTTCATTTATTTCTACCATCCTATCTTCTACCTCACTTATCGTATCTTCTGCCTCCATTATTCTACTGTTGGTTCCCTCCAGAGTGTTTTTGATCTCATTTATTGTATTATTCATTATATATTGACTCTTTTATTTCTTCTAGGTCCTTGTTTAACATTTCTTGCATCTTCTTGATCCTTGTCTCTAGGCTATTTATCTGTAACTCCATTTTGTTTTCAAGATTTTAGATAATTTTCACTGTCATTATTTGGAATTCTTTATCAAGTTGATTCCCCTCTCCTCCTCTTTTGTTTGGTTTGGTGGGCATTTATCCTGTTCCTTTGCCTGCTGAGTATTTCTCTGCCTTTTCATCTTCTTTAGATTGCTGTGATTGGGGTGTCCTTTCTATATTCTGGCAGTTTGTGGTTCCTCTTTATTGTGGAGGCTACTCACTGTGGCTGGGGTTGGACGGGTGACTTGTCAACGTTTCCTGGTTACGGAAGCTTGTGTCGGTGTTCTAGTGGGTGGAACTGGATTTCTTCTCTCTGGAGTGCAATTAAGTATCCAGTAATGAGTTATGAACCGTGAACTTCCAGATGTTCAAGCTGGTTTTAGAAAAGACAGAGGAACCAGAGATCAAATTGCCAACATCTGCTGGATCATAGAAAAAGCAAGAGAGTTCCAGAAAAACATCTATTTCTGCTTTATTGACTATGCCAAAGCCTTTGACTGTGTGGATCACAATAAACTGTGGAAAATTCTGAGAGAGATGGGAATACCAGACCACCTGACCTGCCTCTTGAGAAACCTATATGCAGGTCAGGAAGCAATAGTTAGAACTGGACATGGAACAACAGACTGGTTCCAAATAGGAAAAGGAGTACATCAAGGCTGTATATTGTCACCCTGCTTAGTTAACTTGTAGGCAGAGTACATCATGAGAAATGCTGGGCTGGAAGAAGCACAAGCTGGAATCAAGATTGCCAGGAGAAATATCAATAACCTCAGATATGCAGATGACACCCACCGTTATGGCAGAAAGTGAAGAGAAACTAAAAAGCCTCTTGATGAAAGTGAAAGAGGATAGTGAAAACATTGGCTTAAAGCTCAACATTCAGAAAACTAAGATCATGGCATCTGGTCCCATCACTTGATGGGACATAGATGGGGAAACAGTGGAAACAGTGTCAGAATTTATTTTGGGGAGGCTCCAAAATCACTCCAGATGGTGATTGCAGCCATGAAATTAAACAACGCTTACTCCTTGGAAGGAGTAGAAGAGGGGTAATTAAAACGGGAGAGAGCAAGCTAGCCAGTAATCACTTCCTTATGTGCTCTCCTCAGTCTGGACACCTCAGAGATGTTCACAGAGATACACAGAGAAGAGAAGAGGGAAGAAGGAGACAGAGGTGTCCACGAGGAAAAAAGGGAGAAACAAAAGAAGAGAGACGGATCCAGCCAGTAATCAGTTCCCTAAGTGTTCTCCACAGCCCGGAACACACAAAGAGATTCACAGAGTTGGATAGAAGAGAAGGGTGAGGGAGGAGATAGAGGCGACCTGGTGGAGAAAATGGAGAGTCAAAAGGGGGAGAGAGCCAGTAATCTCACTCCCAAGTAAAAATGGCAGTGATTGGGTTCTTAAAGGTACAAAATTGATAACAAATATCAAAAAGCAAAACTTAAAAATCTAGAATAGAGTTTAGGTTCTCAAAAATATAATATTAAAAACACAAAACAAAGTCACAAAAATTGTAACATATATATATATGAAGTTTGCTTTAAAAGTAGGGTCCTTTTTTTGCAAGGTTATAGTAGGTTATAAAAATGAAAAATAAAGGAGTAATAGAGGACTTATAAACTAAAATTTTTTTAATTTAAAAATCATAATAGTAAAAATATATCTAGGAATTTCTCTGGAGCTGTTGCAGGCAGTGTGGGGTCAGTTCATTTTCAAATAGTTCCTTGAGCTGGCTTATAATGCTCAAGATCTATAGGCCCCTTCCTATGTAATCGGTGCTAACTATGGGGCTTTAATCTGTTGCACCTCTCACTTCCAAAGCGGTTCCCTCTGTTTATTTTAGCACCTTCTGTTTTCTGGTCTCTTTAGTGTCTAATTTCCACCCTGACACAAGGGGGCGGTGGTGGTCACTCTTTTGGGCTCATTTGTTCAGTCGTGCTGTGGGGAGGGAGGAACACCGCAAACAAATATCACTGGCGTGTGTGGGGAGTGCTTGCAGTGTTTCAGCCACACTGGTTTTGCCCCTGCTCACTTCGTGTGTGCTTTCATGGTCTACACTTCTCAGGCTCCATGTTGCTCTGCTGGGAACTGTCTGAAGCGGGCCTGGGTTGCATGCACTTCCCAGGTCTTAGCTGCTCAGGTCCAGGTTCTTGGGTACTCCATGAAGGCACAGACTCAGTTGGGCCTGCGTTTTGTGCCCTTCCCAGGTCTGAGCAGCTCAGGTGATCAGGTACTTGGTGAGCGCAGTCACCCCCAGGTGGGGCGTGCATCTTATCACCTCCCTCGTCCCAGCCTCTAGGTTTCCTGGGTGTACAGTGGGCGCGCCTTCTCCTGGGGAGCTGATCTCTGGCTGTGACCCTCCCAGTGGGTGTCAACCATCTGGAATCCCAAGAAGTCTTGGTTAGCAAGGAAGCCTGCTTGCAGTTTGGTAGATGATGCCTCTCTGGGACTGCAGTTGCCCCCTTCCAGCTCTGGCTGCCCCCGCCTGCCTGTCTCCAGCAGGGGATGGGCTGGTTCACAGCCAGCTAGCTCTGCTCAGTCCTGTCCTTTGTGAGCAGGCCTGGCAGTGTCTTAAGTTAGGACTTTTTGGTGGATAGTTCTCTCTCTCTCTCTCTTTTTTTTTTCTTCTCTCTCTCTCTGGCTATCCCACAGTCTGGGTTGCTATCTCAGGTTAGTTCCCTCAAATTGCCCTCAAGGCATTCAGTCCTGGTCCTTACCATAAGTGATGCAGCAGGCGCCTCCCTATCCAGCCCCCACTTGCTAGTGGCGAATGCGAGCGTTTGGGCTGATTCTCCACTGGGAGTTGCCGTTAGGCACATAATCTGTGGGTTTTAATTATTTATTTATTTATTTTTCCTCTGGTTATGTTGCCCTCTGAGATTCCAAGACTCACCACAGACCCTCTGGTGAGAGTGTTTCCTGGTGTTTGGAAACTTCTCGCTTTTTTAAGACTCCCTTCCCGGGACAGATCTCCATCCCTACCTCTTTTGTCTCTCTTTTTATCTTTTGTATTTTGTCCTACCTCCTTTCGAAGACAATGGGCTGCCTTTCTGGGTGCCTGATGTCCTCTGCCAGCACTCAGAAGTTGTTTTGTGGGATTTTCTCAGCGTTCAAATGTTCTTTCAATGAATTTGTGGGGGAGAAAATGGTCTTCCTGTCCTATTCCTCCACCATCTTAGGACCGCCCCCTTCCTCCAGTCAGTGTGGTAAAAAGAATGAATAAAAATGGAAAGAGACTAAAAGACTTGTAGGACAATATCAAGCATACCAACATATGCCTAATAGATGACCCAAGAGAAGGAGGGTGGTTAGAAAAAATACATGAAGAAATAAGAATTGAAAACTTACCAAATGTGATTAAAAACATAAATCTGCCCATCAGAGATCAAAATCTCCATTTAATACACCCTCAAAGATTCACACTTAGACACTGTTGAAAAGAGAGAGCCAGTCTTGAAAGAGGCAAGAGAGAACCAGCTTGTTATATACCAGAGAACCCGAAGAAGATGAACAATAGTCAAAAGTTAGAAGTAACCTATTTTCACTGTTGGGTTAATTAAGGAACAAGAAGTTATATATACATATAATACAATATTATTCAATCTTAAAAAGGAAGGAAATTCTGACACATGCTACAGCATGACTGACCATTTAAGATATGCTCAGTGAACTATGCGAGTCACAAAAAGACAAACATTGTATGATTCCACTTATATGAGTTATCTAGAGTAGTCAGATTTAGAGATAGAAAATAAAATGGTGGTTTCCAGGGGATGAGGGGAGGGAGGAATAGGAAGTTACTGTTTAATAGGTATAAGATTCAAGTTGGGAAGAAGAAAGTTCTGGAGGTGGGTAGTGGTGATTATGCAGCAAAATTTGAATGTACTTAGTGCTGCTGACTGTATACTTAAAAATTATTAAAGTGGTAAATATTATGTTATATATCTCTTGCCACAAAAAAAACAAAAAGGAAGACAAGGTATGAGTAAAGAGGGTACAGCAAACCCTATCCTGAGCAAAAGTGTAACTTAACTACTGAAAATTATTTTTAAAATCATTTAACCCTCAGACATACCATAGCCTAGAAGACAAGGACTCCTTCTCCTCCTAGATCCCATTCTTGGGTTATAGTTTCACCCTGGAATAGGATTACCCCCAGTTCTTATCAACGCCAGCCCTATGTCCCAGTAGGTGTGGTAAAGAGGCTCACTTAACCAGCCTCCACTCATGGCAGAAGCTGTAATCCAGGGGCAGCATGCCAATGATACTTGGGGCCCTGATCATTCCCACGGAGCTCATGTGTCAGAAGGAGTTTCCACACTGTGAGGATCAAGTCAAAAAGACTAGGGTCTGCCAACCCATCACCCCATCCTCAGTACCCACTTGTAGAACAGAATGCCACTTGTCACTCTGAGAAAAGCAGCCCCAGATCTGGTACAGTGACTAGGAGCTCTTCTTAGTGGAATAAGCAGGCCATAAAAATGAGGAGCTCTATACGTCTACCTAAAGTGACTGTGTTTATTTGGAACACAGTTGATGCTAAGGAATTAACACAAGGCTGATCACTCCATGATACAAGCAGAATGGCAGAGCATCTAGAAGTTTTATAGAGGGAATTGGGGAAATAAACAACCAAGAAGAGCCATCCTAGAGCTCCCCTGGTGACTCAATGGTAAAGAATCTGCCTTCCAGTGCAAGAGACAGAGATTTGATCCCTGATATGGGAAGATCCCACATGGTCCCAACTTCTGAGCCTGTGCTCTAGAGCCCAGGAGCCACAACTACTGTGTGGATCACAACAAAATGTGGAAATTTCTTAAAGAGATGAGACTACCAGACTACCTTACTGCCTACTGAGAAACCTGTATGCAGGTTAAAAAGCAACAATTAGAACCAGACATGAAACAATGGTCTAGTTCAAATTGGGACAAAAGTACTTAAAGGCTGTATACTGTCACCCTACTTATTTATCCTATATGCAGAGTACATCATGTGACATGCCAGGCTGGATGAAGCTCAAGCTGGAATCAACATTGCCGGGAGAAATATCAATAACCTCAGATATGCAGATGATACCACCCATATGGCAGAAAGTGAAGAAGAACTAAAGAGCCTCTTGATAAAGGTGAAATAGGAGAATGAAAAAGCTGGCTTAAAACTCAACATTCAAAAAACTAAGATCATGGAATCCAGTCCCATCACTTCATGGCAAATAGATGGGGAAACAATGGAAACAGGGACCGACTTTATTTTCTTGGGCTCCAAAATCACTGTGTACAGTGACTGTAGCCATGACATTAAAAGACGCTTGCTCCTTGGAAGAAAAGCTATGACAACCTAGACAGCATATTAAAAAGCAGAAACATCATTTACTTTGCTGACAAAAGTCCATGTAGTAAAGCTGTGGTTTTTCCAGTAGACATGTACGGATGTGAGTATTGGACCATAAAGAAGGCTGAGCACCAAAGAATTGATGCTTTCCAACTGTAGTGCTAAAGAAGACTCTTGATAGTCCCTTGGATGGCAAGGAGATCAAACCAGTCAATCCTAAAGGAAATCAACTCTGAATATTCATTGGAAGGACTGATGCTGGGAAAGCTCAAGACTTTGGCCACCTGATACAAAAAAATGGATTCATTGGAAAAGATCCTGACGCTGGGAAAGATCAAGGACAGGAGGAAAAAGGGGTGGCAGAGGATGAGATGGTTGGATGGCATCACTGACACAATGGACATGAGCAAACTCCAGGAGATAATGTAGGACAGGAAAGCCTGGCATGCTGTGGTCCAAGGGGTTACAAAGAGTTGGACATGACTGAGAAACTGAACAACAATAACAACAGTTAAATAAGTGGGAAAACATCCCTTGTTCATGTATAAGAAGATACAAGATTTTTAAGATGGCAGTAGTCCCCAAGTTTGACTACATATTTACCATAATCCAAAATCCCAGATGGCTTCTTTGCAGAAATTAACAAGCTGACACTAAAATTAATGTGTAAATGCAGTGGTCTCAGAGTAGCCAAAACAGTCTTGAAAATAAAAGGCATAATTGTAGATTCATACTTCTTAATTTAAAAATTTACTACAAAACTACAGTAATTGAGACAGTAGTATAAGGGTAGGCATATAAATGATGAAGTACATTTGAGTGGCCAGAAATAAACCCTTCCATTTATGGTCAACTGATTTTTGGCAAAGGTACCACAATAATTCAATGGGGAAAGAGAGTCATTTTAGCAAATAGTTTTGTGATAACTGATAGCAAATAGTTTGTGATAACTGGACATTCATATGCAAAGGAGTGAAGTTGGATCTCTACCTCACATAATATACAAAAATTAACTCAAAATATAAGCCTATATGTAAAAGCCCAAATTATAAAACTGTTAGAAGACAACATGTGTAAATCTTCATAATCTCAGATTAGGCAATGGTTTCTTAGATATAGTGCCAGAAGCATGACAGAAAAAAAAGTACATAAATTGGACTAGATCAAAACTAAAAGCTTAATCCACAGCAAAGATTATTCTCAATGGTGAAGGACTAGAAGTATTTCCTCTAAGACCAGGAAGAAGACAAGGGTCCCCACTCTCACCACTATTATTCAATATAGTTTTGGAAGACCTTGCCATGCAATTAGACAAGTAAAAGAAACACAAGGAATCCAGAAAGGAAAAGAAGTAAAACTATTAGTGTTTGCAGATGACATGATACCATACATAGAAAATCCTAAAGATGGCACCAGAAAACTACTGGAGTTAATCAGTAAATTTAGTAAAGTAAGTCACCTAATACAAAATTAATACACAGAAATCTCTTGCATTCCTATGCACTAACAGAAAATAATCAGAGAGATTAATAAATCAATCTCACTCACCATTGCACTCAAAAGAATAAAATACCTAGGAATAAACCTACCTAAGCAGACAAAAGACCTGTATGCAGAAAACTATAAGACACTTATGAAAGAAATCAAAGACAACACAAATAGATGGAGAGATACACCATGTTCTCAGATTCAGTTCAGTTCAGTCGCTCAGTCATTCAGTCGTGTCCAACTCTTTGCAACCCCATGAATCGCAACACGCCAGACCTCCCTGTCCATCACCAGCTCCCGGAGTTCACTCAAACTCACGTCCATCGAGTCAGTGATGCCATCCAGCCATCTCATCCTCTGTCGTCCCCTTCTCCTCCTGCCCCCAATCCCTCCCAGCATCAGAGTCTTCCAATGAGTCAACTCTTTGCATGAGGTGGCCAAAGTACTGGAGTTTCAGCTTTAGCATCATTCCTTCCAAAGAAATCCCAGGGCTGATCTCCTTCAGAATGGACTGGTTGGATCTCCTTGCAGTCCAAGGGACTCTCAAGAGTCTTCTCCAACACCACAGTTCAAAAGCATCAATTCTTCAGTTCTCACCTTTCTTCAGAGTCCAAGTCTCACATCCATACATGGCCACAGGAAAAACCATAACCTTGACTAGACAGACCTTAGTCAGCAAAGTAATGTCTCTGCTTTTGAATATGCTATCTAGGTTGGTCATAACTTTTCTTCCAAGGAGTAAGCGTCTTTTAATTTTGTGGCTGCAATCACCATCTGCAGTGATTTTGGAGCCCCCCAAAATAAAGTCTGACACTGTTTCCACTGTTTCCCCATCTACTTCCCATGGAGTGATGGGACCAGATGCCATGATCTTCGTTTTCTGAATGTTGAGCTTTAAGCCAACTTTTTCACTCTCCACTTTCACTTTCCTCAAGAGGCTTTTTAGTTCCTCTTCACTTTCTGCCATAAGGGTGGTGTCATATGCATATCTGAGGTTATTGATATTTCTCCCGGCAATCTTGATTCCAGCTTGTGTTTCTTCCAGTCTAGCATTTCTCATGATGTACTCTGCATATAAGTTAAATAAGCAGGGTGACAATATACAGCCTTGATGTACTCCTTTTCCTATTTGGAACCAGTCTGTTATTCCATTTCCTTGGATTGGAAGAATCTATATTGTAAAAATGACTGTACTATCCAAAGCAATCTGCAGGTTCAGTGCATTCCATATCATATTCCCAATAGCATTTTTCACAGACTAGAACAAAAAATTTTACAATTTGTATGGATATGCAAAAGATACCAAATAGCTGATGCAGTCTTGAAAAAGAAAATGGAAAGGAAGGAATTGGGCTCCCTGACTTCAGACTGTTCTACAAAGCTGTGGTAATCAAAACACTATGGTACTGGCACAAAAACAGAAATATAGATCAATGGAACAGGATAGAAAGCCTGGAGATAAACCTGTTAGGTTAAAAGACTACCAGGACACCAAAAAAAAAATGTCTATCAAGCTTTTTAATGACGAATCACTACCGGGCGGGGCTCCTGGACCCGAACGAGGCAGGTCGAGGAAGTCCGCACTCGACCGTGTTAGAAGCGGCTTATATAAGTTTGTTGCGAGGGATGGTCAGGTTAATGGGCGGGGGTTCGGATAGGTCACCAGGCCGAGGCATCACGGGCTGATAGGTCCTTTTACGTGGCTGGGGTGGGGCGGCTTTAGCTGGCAAAGTGTGCTGTCACTGGTCCCCAGGATCTGGGCGGCTCCTTCCATTAGGGACTTCCCTCGCCAGTGGGGGAGAGAAGGGGCGGCCCATCATGGCCCCTGGGGTCTGACCTTACAAAACCCACACACCTTATGGTCAACTTAAAACAGAGACAAGAATATACGATGCAGGAAAGATAGTCTCTTCAATAAGTGATGCTGGGAAAACTGGACAGCTACATGTTAAAGAATGAAATTAGAACACTTCTTAGACCATACACAAAAATAAATTCAAAATGAGTTAAAGACTGAAATGTCACACCGAATACTATAAAGCTAGAGGAGAACATAGGCAGAACACTATAAATCACAGCAAGATCCTTTTTGACTCACCTCCTAGACCAGTGGAAATAAAAACATAAATAAACAAATGAGACCTAATTAAACTTAAAACTTTTGCACAACAAAAGAAACTGTAAACAAGATGAAAAGACAACCCTTAGAAAGGGAGAAAATAATTGCAAACAACACAACTGACAAAGGATTAATCTCCAATATCTATAAGCAGCTCATGCAGCTCAATATTTTTTTTTAAAAAAGCCCAGTCAAACAGTGGGAAGAAGACCTAAACACACATTTCTCCAAAGAAGACATACAGATGGCGAACAAACACATGAAAAAGTGTTCAACATTGCTCATTTATTAGAGAAATGCAAATCAAAACTACAATGAGGTATCACCTCACACCAGTCAGAATGGCCATCATCAAAACATCTACAAACAATAAATGCAGTAGAGGATGTGGAGAAAAGGGTACCAACCCTCTTGCACTGGTGGTGGGATAATAAATTGATGCAACCACTATGGAGAACAGTATGAAGGAAAGTAGGAATAAAATTACCATATGACACAGCAGTCCCACTACTGGGCATATACCCTGAGAAAGACCATAACTCAAAAGAACACATGTACCCCAATGTTCATTGCAGCACTATTTTCAGTAGCCAGAACATGGAAGCAACCTAGATGTACATCAACAGATGAATGGATAAAGAAGTTTTGGTTCATATATACAATGAAATATTACTCAGCCATAAAAAGGAATGAAATTGGGTCATTTGTACCGATGTGGATGGACCTAGACTCAGTCATACGGAGTGAAGTAAGTCAGAAAAATAAATATCGTATATTAACACATGTATATGAAATCTGGAGAAATGGTACAGATGAATCTATTTGCAGGGTGGGAATAGAGACATAGATGTATAGAACAGACTTATGAACACAGTAGGAGACAGGGAGGTGGGAGATGAATTTAGAGAATAGTATTGACATATATATGCATTACCATGTGTAAAATAGATAGCTACAGGAAGTAGCTCTATAGCACAAGGAGCCCAGCTCAGTGCTCTGTGATGACCTAGAGGAGTGGGATGCTAGGTGGTGGGGAGGGAGACTCACAAGGGAGGAGATATATGTGTACTTATACCTGATTCACATTGTTGTACAGCAGAAACTAACAACATTGTAAAGCAATTATACTCCAGTTAAAAATTTAAAAATTATACTCTAATCAAAAAAATATTATACTCCAATTTAAAAAAAAAAAACTAAAAGCTTGTGTGCTAGAGACAATGCCATGAAGAAAAGTGAAAATACAACTCACAGAATGGGATAAAATGCAAATCATATATCTGATAAGTATCTAAAGTATCCAGAATGTATAAGGAATACTTACAACTCAATAACAAAGGAAAGATGATTTGATTTAAAAATCAAATGGGCAAAAAAATTCAGTTGGCATTTCTCCAAAGTAGATATATATGGCTAATAAGCATATGAAAAGAGACTCAACATCACTAATCTTTAAGGAACTGCAAATCAAAAATACAATGAGATGCCAGTTAATACCCATTAGTTCAGTTCACTTCAGTCACTCAGTTGTGTCCAACTCTTTGTGACCCCATGAATCACAGCACGCCAGGCCTCCCTGTCCATCACCAACTCCCAGAGTTTACTCAAACTCACGTCCATCGAGTCGGTGATGCCATCTAGCCATCTCATCCTCTCTCGTCTCCTTCTCCCCCTGCCCCCAATCCCTCTCAGCATTGGGGTCTTTTCTAATGAGTCAAATCTTCCCATGAGGTGGCCACAGTACTGGAGTTTCAGCTTTAGCATCCGTCCTTCCAATGAACACCCAGGACTAATCTCTTTTAGGATGGACTGGTTGGACCTCCTTGCAGTCCAAGGGACTCTCAAGGGTCTTCTCCAACACCACAGTTCAAAAGCATCAATTCTTTGGCGCTCAGCTTTCTTCAGAGTCCAACTGTCACATCCATACATGACCACTGGAAAAACCATAGCTTTGACTAGACGGACCTTTGTTGGCAAAGTAATGTCTCTGCTTTATAATATGCTGTCTAGATTGGTCATAACTTTCCTTCGAAGGAGTAAGCATCTTTTAATTTCATGGCTGTAATCACCATCTGCAGTGATTTTGGAGACCCAAAAAATAAAGTCTGACACTGTTTCTGCTGTTTCCCCATCTATTTCCCATGAAGTGATGGAACCAGATACCATGATCTTCGTTTTCTGAATGTTGAGCTTTAAGCCAACGTTTTCACTCTCCTCTTTCACTTTCCTCAAGAGGCTTTTTAGTTTTTCTTCGCTTTCTGCCATAAGAGTGGTGTCATCTGCATATCTGAGGTTATTGATATTTCTCCCGGTAATCTTGATTCCAGCTTGTGTTTCTTCCAGCCCAGCATTTCTCATGATGTACTCTGCATAGAAGTTAAATAAACAGGGTGACAATATACAGCCTTGACATACTCCTTTTCCTATTTGTAACCAGTCTGTTGTTCCATGTCCAGTTCCAACTGTTGCTTCCTGACCTGCATATAGGTTTCTCAAGAGGCAGGTTAGGTGGTCTGGTATTCCCATCTCTTTCAGAATTTTCCACAGTTTATTGTGATCCACACAGTCAAAGGCTTTGTCATAGTCAATACAGCAGACGTAGATGTTTCTCTGGAACTCTCTTGCTTTTTCCATGATCCAATGGATATTGGCAATTTGATCTCTGGTTCCTCTGCCTTTTCTAAAACCAGCTTGAACATCTGGAAGTTCATGGTTCACGTACTGCTGAAGCCTGGCTTGGAGAATTTTGAGCATTACTTTACTAGCATGTGAGATGAGTGCAATTGTGCGGTGGTTTGAGCATTCTTTGGCATTGCCTTTCTTTGGAATTGGAATGAAAACTGACCTTTTCCAGTCCTGTGGCCACTGCTGAGTTGTCCAAATTTGCTGGCATATTGAGTGCAGCACTTTCACAGCATCATCTTTCAGAATTTGAAACAGCTCAACTGGAATTCCATCACCTCCACTACCTCTGTTCATAGTGATACTTTCTAAGGCCCACTTGACTTCACTTTCCAAGATGTCTGGCTCTAGATGAGTGATCACATCATCATGATTATCTGGGTTGTGATGATCTTTTTTGTACAGTCTTCTGTGTATTCTTGCCACCTCTTCTTAATATCTTCTGCTTCTGTTAGGTCCATACCATTTCTCTCCTTTATCGAGCCCATCTTTGCATGAAATGTTCCCTTGGTATCTCTAATTTTCTTGAAGAGCTCTCTAGTCTTGCCCATTCTGTTGTTTTTCTCTATTTCTTTGCATTGATGGCTGAAGAAGGCTTTCTTATCTCTTCTTGCTATTCTTTGGAACTCTGCATTCAGATGCTTATATCTTTCCTTTTCTCCTTTGCTTTTCGCCTCTCTTCACAGCTATTTGTAAGGCCTCCCCAGACAGCCATTTTGCTTTATTGCATTTCTTTTCCATGGGGATGGTCTTGATCCCTGTCTCCTATACAGTGTCACGAACCTCATTCCATAGTTCATCAGGCACTCTATCAGATCTCATACCTTAAATCTATTTCTCACTTCCACTGTATCATCATAAGGGATTTGACTTAGGTCATACCTGAATGGTCTAGCGGTTTTCCCTACTTTCTTCAATTTAAATCTGAATTTGGCAATAAGGAGTTCATGATCTGAGCCATAGTCAGCTCCTGGTCTTGTTTTTGTTGACTGTATAGAGCTCCATCTTTGGCTGCATAGAATATACTCAGTCTCATTTCGGTGTTGACCATCTGGTGATGTCAATGTGTAGAATCTTCTCTTGTGGTGTTGGAAGAGGGTGGTTGCTATGACCAGTGCATTTTCTTGGCAAAACTCTATTAGTCTTTGCCAAGAGCGTGGTCCACTGGAGAAGGGAATGGCAAGCCACTTCAGTATTCTTGCCTTGAGAACCCCATGAACAGTAGGAAAAGGCAAAATGATAGGATACCAAAAGACAAACTCCCCAGGTCATTAGGTGCCCAATATGCTACTGGAGATCAGTGGAGAAATAACTCCAGAAAGAATGAAGGGATGGAGCCAAAGCAAAAACAAAACCCAGTTGTCAATGTGACTGGTGATAGAAGCAAGATCTGATGCTGTAAAGAGCAATATTGCATAGGAACCTGGAATGTCAGGTCCATGAATCAAGGCAAATTGGAAGTGGTCAAACAGGAGATGGCAAGAGTGAACGTCAACATTCTAGGAATCCGCAAAGTGAAATGGACTGGAATGGGTGAATTTAACTCAGATGACCATTAAATCTACTACTGCGGGCAGGAATCCCTCAGAAGAAATGGAGTAGCCATCATGGTCAACAAAAGAGTCCGAAATGCAGTACTTGGATGCAGTCTCAAAAACGACAGAATGATCTCTGTTCATCTCCAAGGCAAACCATTCAATATCGCAGTTATCCAAGTCTATGCCCCAACCAGTAACACTATAGAAGCTGAAGTTGAACGGTTTTATGAAGACCTACAAGACCTTTTAGAACTAACACCCAAAAAAGATGTCCTTTTCATTATAGGGGACTGGAATGCAAAAGTAGGAAGTCAAGAAACACCTGGAGTAACAGGCAAATTTGGACTTGGAATGCAGAATGAAGCAAGGCAAAGAAATGTTCCCTTGGTATCTCTAATTTTCTTGAAGAGATCTCTAGTCTTTCCCATTCTGTTGTTGGATGGCTATAATTAAAAAGACTGACAACAACAACAATAAAGACTGACAACAAGTGTTCATGAGGATGTGGAGAAATTGGAACACTGCTGGTAAGAACATGAAATGAAGACACATATTCACACAGAAACATGTTCTTGAATATTCATATAGCATTACTCATAATACCCAAGAAGTGGAAATAACTCAGATGTCCATCAACTGATGAATGGGTTAACAAAATGTACTGTAGTCATACAATAGAATATTATACAGTTATAAAAAGTAACTAACTTGATTTATGCTATAACGTGGATGAACCTTGAAAAACAGTAGGCTGACAGTAGGCTAAGTAACAGTAGGCTAAGTGAAATTCACCAGTCACAATATGACATACATATTTATATGAAATGTTCGGAATAAGCAAATCTGTAGATGTGGGATTACCAGGGGTCTGAGGGAGGGGCAAATGTAGAGTGAATGCTAATGGATATGAGGTTGATTTGGGCGGTTATTTAAATGTAGTGGTGACAGTTACATAGCCCTGTGGATTAACTAAAGTCAATGACTTTATATACTATTAATATATGAATTATATAATAACTTTATCTCAATAAAGCTGTAAAGTAGAAAGGAAAATGAAATAGATCCCCAGATAACCAAAGATTAAGAGAATTTATTGCTGTCAACTTGCCATATAAGAAGTATTAAAACATGTCCTTCCCATCGAAAGGAAATGACACCAAATGAATGAATGAATAATAACCACCTGTTGTGGTAGTTACATAGGTATATGTAAAAAGTAGTATAATATATTTTTTTCTCATTTGTTCACTTAACCTATTTAAAAGACAACTACATAAGTCAATAAGTATAAAATTGTATGGTGGTTTTAGAATAATAGCATAATACACACAACAATAATAACACAGTAGCGGGAGGAAAGGAGAGAACTATATTGGAGTAATGTTTCTACCTTCTACTAGAATTACTTAGTACTAATTTGATGTGGTGTGTCAGGTAAGATGTATTTTGTAATCTACAGAGCAACCATTATGAAAATAACTAAAATATAGTAAAAAACAAAATAATTAAAATGCTATACTGGAGAGTATTTAATGCAGTAGAAGGCAGTAAAAGAAGAACAAACAAAAAATCAAAAAAGGTATCAAACCTATAAATCTAATCAACAACTATATCAAATGTAACTGGACTGAACATTCCTATCAAAAGGCAGAGATTGTGAGATTTGATACAAAGCATGAGCTATCTACAGGAGATACACTTTGGATTCAAAGACACAAATAGGTTAAAAGACAAAGAATAGAAGAAAATATACCATGCAAGCAATAACCATATGAGATATAATAGCTGTACTAGTATCAGACAAAATAGACTCTAAGACAAGTAATGTTACAATAGACAAAAAAATTTTATAGTAACAAAAGGGTCAATTCATCAGGAAAATATAATAATTATTAACATATATTCCTAACAACAATATCCCTAAATACATGAAGCAAAAACTGGTAGAATTTAAGAATGAAAAGATCTAAATGTAAGACCAGAAACTCCTAGAGGAGAACATAAGCAAAACACTCTCCGACATAAATCACAGCAGGATCCTCTATGATCCACCTCCCAGAATATTGGAAATAAAAGCAAAAATAAACAAATGGGATCTAATTAAAAGCTTCTGCACAACAAAGGAAACTATAAGCAAGGTGAAAAGACAGCCTTCGGAATGGGAGAAAATAATAGCAAATGAAGCAACTGACAAACAACTAATCTCAAAAATATACAAGCAACTCCTGCAGCTCAATTCCAGAAAAATAAATGATCCAATCAAAAAATGGGCCAAAGAACTAAATAGACATTTCTCCAAAGAAGACAAACAGATGGCTAACAAACACATGAAAAGATGCTCAACATTACTCATTATCAGAGAAATGCAAATCAAAACCACAATGAGGTACCATTTCACACCAGTCAGAATGGCTGCGATCCAAAAGTCCACAAGCAATAAATGCTGGAGAGGATGTGGAGAAAAGGGAACCCTCTTCCACTGTTGGTGGGAATGCAAACTAGTACAGCCACGATGGAAAACAGTGTGGAGATTCCTTAAAAAACTACAAATAGAACTGCCATATGACCCAGCAATCCCACTGCTGGGCATACACACCAAGGAAACCAGAATTGAAAGAGACACGTGTACCCCAGTGTTCATTGCAGCACTGTTTATAATAGCCAGGACATGGAAGCAACCTAGATGTCCATCAGCAGATGAATGGATAAGAAAGCTGTGGTACATATACACAATGGAGTATTACTCAACCATTAAAAAGAATACATTTGAATCAGTTCTAATGAGGTGGATGAAACTGGAGCCGATTATACAGAGTGAAGTAAGCCAGAAAGAAAAACACCAATACAGTATACTAACTCATATATATGGAATTTAGAAAGATGGTAATGATAACCCTATATGCGAGACAGCAAAAGAGACACAGATGTATAGAAGTCTTTTGGACTCTGTGGGAGAGGGAGAGGGTGGGATGATTTGGGAGAATGGCATTGAAACATGTATACTATCAGTTAAGAAATGAATCGCTAGTCTAGGTTCGATACAGGATACAGGATGCTTGGGAGCTGGTGCCCGGGGATGACCCAGAGAGATGATATGGGGAGGGTGGCGGGAGGGGAGTTCAGGGTTGGGAACTCATGTACACCTGTGGTGGATTCATGTTAATTGTATCCAAAACCAATACAGTATTGTAAAGTAAAAAAAAATAAAATTTAAATTAAAAAAAAGAATGAAATAGAAACTTCAACAATGATAGTAGAAGCTTCAATGCCCTACTCTCAATAATGGCTAGAACACCTAGACAAAAAGCAAAAATATGAAAGATTCACGAAACATCATCAACCAGCTTGACCTGACCTGATAAAAATGATGGATATAGATCCTTCACACTATACAAAAATGGATCATAGACTAAAATGTGATAGTTAAAACTATCTAACTTACAGGAGAAATTTTTCATGATTTTGAGTTAGGAGAAGATTTCTTAGATACAACAGCCAAAGCAAAATCAACCTAAAAAAGTGGATTTCATCCAAATACAAAATTTTTACACTTCAAAAGCCAAAATTACAAAACAGAAAAGACAAGCCACAGACTAGAGAAAATATTTACAAAACATATATCTGATAAAGGACTTGTATCAGAATATATATAACAAACTCTTAAAACTTATAAGAAAACAGACAACTCAATCTAAAAATGAATAAAAGATGTAAATAGACATTTCACCAGAGATGATATAGGGTTGTAATATAAGCACATGAAAAGATTCTCATCTTCAGTAATCATTGAGGAAATGCAAATTTGAACCATAATGAAACACCACTTCACTCAGCTGAAATGATTGTAATAATAATTTTTAAAAAATGACAATGACAAATGTAGGCCTGGCTGCAGAGAATTGGGATTCCCTCATACACTGATGGAAATTTAAAATGGTATAGCTACTTTGGAGATTAGTTTGGCATTTTCTTAACAGGTTAAATGTAAATATATAAATAGTCACTCAGTTGTATCCAACTCTTGTGACCCTATCGACTATAGCCCATCAGGCTCCTCTGGCCATGGGATTCTCCAGGCAAGAATACTGGAGTGGGTTGCCATTCCCTTCTCCAGGGAATCTTTGCAACCCAGAGATCAAACCTGGGTTACCTGCATTGGCAGACAGATTCTTGACTGTCTGAGCCACCAAGGAAGCCCATTCAAATAATCATAAGACTCATTTGTTTCACTCCTAGGTATCTGTTGAAAAAATAAGTCCACACAGACTTGCACATGAATGTTCAAAGAAATATTATTCATAATAATCAAAAAGTAGGAACAACTCAAGTATCTGTTAACTGGGAAGTGGATGTGATATGTCCATCAATAAAATGTTACTCAGTAAAATAAAACTACTAATACACGCCAGAGCACTGAACCAACCTCAGAATTACTATGCTTCATGCCAATGAAAATAATCAAAGAAGGAACATTCATGGACTTAACCATTGTAAAGCTGTCAATTCTCAGATTGATCTATAGATTTAACACAATTCCTGTGGGCTTAATGCAAGGTTTTTTATGAATGAAGACAAACTTATTCTAAAGTTTATGTGTAAATTTATATAGGCCCTTACGATAGCTAAAACAATCTTGCAAAAAAAGAAGTATAGGAATCATTCTACCTAATACTGTAGCCAAAATAATCAAGACTGGAGTTATTTGCAAAGGGATAAGCACATAGTTCAATGGAACAAAATTAAGAACCTAGAAATAGAACAACACATGTATACTCAAAAGTGTAAAAACAATTCAATGGAGAAAGTACAGCCTTTCAGCAAATGGTGCTGGAACAATCGGACATCCATAGGCCAAAGAAACAAACACTTCAATCTGAACCTCACGCATTATACAAAAATTAACTCAACCCTGTCTAAAGAAGGCATCCTAGGAACTTGTTTAGAAAACTGGGAATTTTTGAAGAAAGCATTAACCATTCTGTCTCTAAACTGCTGTTCTAATCTACAGATCATGGACTTGAGTTGTCACATTTCTTGCTTCCAACCAACCCTGCTTGCTTCAGACTGGCCCCCCATAATCGTAATTGGCAAGAGCCAATTCCTTAATACATATCTTGTTACTCCTGTTTGCCCTGAATTCAGTGGTTTCTGTGTACTGGCAGACTCCTTGGTTTGTCTCGAGGCTGAAGTCAAGGGGAAATTCTCTCAGCACCAAGGACCTCTCTGTTCAGTCCTGAATGGATTTTCCCTCCAATTGCAGTGCTTGTGCCTATACTTGTGCCACTAAATATATAAAGGTATATAGTTATACCATCTCCAGATTCTCATTGTTGAATATATTGTTCAGTGTTAAATACATTGCACCCTTAAAGCCATGTGTCCATTTTAAAAATCTGAACGAAGGGCCAGCATATACTTGAGGTCAGTATTTGGTGAATTTAATAAAATAAAAATGATCAGCACTTCTAGAAGTCTATCTTGAATGAATAATCAGAGATACAGATGAGATTTAAATATGTGAATATCTTTATAGTAATTTTATAATAAAAGAAAATGAATAGTATGTTTTAATATTATAGGAGTATTTATATAAATTGATAAAACACATGGGGAAGATGAAGTCATTTAAAATCATGTTTTTGACAAGTATTTAATGAATGAAAGGTTCTTACAATGTTGAATGAAAAAAGCAAGATAGAATATTCTATATGTAGTATGAAAAAACTGAGATTTGAGATGCTAGGAAGAAAGAAGCTATAAACTTAACAGCAGTTATACGTGAATGGTGCCTGTCTCCTCTACCATCTAGATGAAGTAACCAAAGGCAGAGATTCTTTTACTTTATTTCAGAACCTAGCTAGCATCTGACCCATGGTAGGTTACACTTAGCTTACTAAATGTTTGTGAAATGAATAAATGAGATTTTGTCACTTAATAATGATGCTTTTATCTTCTAGATACATGGTTCAATGGCCTGGCGGCCGAATTCTGCATCGCCATGAGCTAGACACCTTCCTGGCACAGGCAGTTTCTACTCAACTTTATGAACCAGATCAACTTCAAGAACTCAAGGTGATTTGAACTATCCTCACTTAAATTATTTTCCGAGCTCATAACTCTATTTTAGGTCTTTTTTTTCCCTGCAGCTGGAAAGAAGAGTATGTTCTGCAGGTAAATGTTTGATTTCCTTTAGCCAAATATTTATGTCTATTAATAAACCCAACACTGCTTACATACTGATGGGTGAGAATGGGTAGAAAAAATGGTATTGTGTAAGACTGGTAAGTTGTGGCCCATAGATCACATTAAGGTTTCCAACTCTTGCAAAAGATGCTACAGGGGACTTATCCTGGTGTTCCGTTTGTCTTTGAGTAAATATTTACCCTCTCTCCCTGGTGGCTCAGTGGTAAAGAATTCACCTGCAGTGCAGGAGGTGCAGGGGACACAGGTTCAATCCTTGGGATGGAAAGTTCCTCTGGAGGAGGAAATGGCAACCCTCTCCATTATTCTTGCCTGGAGAATTCCATGGACAGAGGAGCCCATGGGCTACAGTCCATCGGGTCACAAACAGTCTGACACAACTGAGCACACACACAATGCAATACTTGATTTACAATATTACATTAGGTTCAGGTGTTAGCATAGTGATTTGGTATTTTTGAAGATTATATTCCATTGTAGACTATTATAAGATAATGGATATAATTCCCTGTGCTACTCTCCTTTTTTAAAAATAATACTGAGTATTAGAGGGAAGTCTAGACAAGCAAGAGGAAGCAAGTAAATCCAACATCATAACTGAAGGCAGTAGAATATAGTAGGTTAGAGAGTAGGCTCTGAAGCCAGGCTGCCTTGAATCTTAGCTCATGAGGTTGCTTAACCTCTGTAGTTTCAGTTTCCTTACTCATAGTATTATGAGGATATTAAATAAAATAATCCATGCAAAACACTTACAAGAGTGGCTAACATGTTCTAAGTATACAGTACTCAATTAGTTATTAATGCAGGACACTCCTCTTGTGACTTAAGTAGCCATGGTCCTTTGAGACCCTAGTATAAACTAGAAGAAAATCAAGTCTAGTAAGACTTACAAAATCTTGACATGAGATCAACTAAGGAAAAGCTGAAAACAGTCTTAAACAAACAGTGTTGGTTGCTTTCTTCAGTAAATGTGATATTGCTTGGTACTAGAGCAGGTACTGACAACTCCACACCACACCTAGGAAGGGACCTGCAAGTACTATCCCTTTTCCTGTTAAAGCCATCTAACATGTCAACTTGAGATAACCACTGTGTACATTTTGATGATTTCTTCCAGCTTTTTGTCATGCATTTTCTACGTGGTTGATATATTATTTATGTAATTATATATTGTATTTTTAAACTTGATGTAGAACATAGTTTCTTTGTCTTAAAATTTCTTAGTAAATAATCATATGGATGTATCATTTAGTTATTCTTATTTTGGCCACTTGGTTTCCAGTTTTCACTTACTATACGTAATAATTAACATCTTTATGTATTAGAGCCTTATTCACATCTCAACTTCCTTAGAATAGATTCCTAAAAGTAAAATTTCTGAGTCAACAAATGTGACCATTTTAAGGTTCTTGATACATATAGCTTAATTTTAATGTACATTACTCATTAGTTTTATTTGAGTGTGCTGTTTATTTCACCATATCCTCATCAGCATTGGACGTTCTTTTGGTGTTTTGTTTTGTTCTAATTTTTTTCTTATTTGACAGGCAGAAAAATTGGTATCTCAAAAGGGTATCTTTTTAAGATTTGAAAGTTGATTTTTTTTTGTAATGAATATCTTCCAAACCATCTCAGAGATAGAAATGGATAGAGGCTGCTTATGTACTCAGATGTCCATATTTAAAAGTAACATGTTCTCATTTAACTGGAATAATCAGCAAAACAGGAATAAGAGCAAATGTAACCAATAACAGCAATTTCTTAATGGTAGTTTTTCCTCTGTGGTGGTTTCAGATTGAGAAACTGGATGCTCGAGGGATCCAGCTTGCTGCCCTCTTCATGAGCGGAGTTGATACAGCCCTGTTTGCCAATGATGCCTGTGGCCAGCCAGTTCCTTGGGAACACTGCTGCCCCTGGATTTACTTCGATGGAAAGCTGTTTCAGAGCAAGCTAATTAAAGCAGGCCGGGAGAGAGTATCCCTAGTTGAGCTCTGCGATGGCCAGGTACCAACATGTTGGGTAGCTACTAAGATGAACTGTGATCTGTGAAAGTGAATGGCAGAAAAGGATAAAGGAGCAGAGAGACTGGGGAAGGAGGTAGCAGAAGTGGGAGAATGTGTCTGACCTTAAACTAACTTGGTCAGGGATGGTCCCAAAGGCCCAGTGTCTATATACATGTTACAAAATCATGTTGGCATAGTTTTGGAAGTTTTGGCCACAGCAATCAGAGCAGAAAAAGAAATAAAAGGAATCCAAATTGGAAAAGAAGTAAAACTCTCACTGTTTGCAGATGACATGATCCTCTACATAGAAAACCCTGAAGACTCCACCAGAAAATTACTAGAGCTAATCAATGAATATAGCAAAGTTGCAGGATATAAAATCAACACACAGAAATCCCTTGCATTCCTATACACTAATAATGAGAAAATAGAGAAATTAAGGAAACAATTCCATTCACCATTGCAACAAAAAGAATAAAATATTTAGGAATATATCTACCTAAAGAAACAAAAGACCTATATATAGAAAACTATAAAACACTGGTGAAAGAAATCAAAGAGGACACTAATAGATGGAGAAATATACCATGTTCATGGATTGGAAGAATCAATATAGTGAAAATGAGTATACTACCCAAAGTAATCTGTAGATTCAATGCAATCCCTATCAAGCTACCAATGATATTTTTCACAGAATTAGAACAAATAATTTCACAATTTGCATGGGAATACAGAAAACCTCGAAGAGCCAAAGCAATCTTGAGAAAGAAGAATGAAACTGGAGGAATCAACCTGCCTGACTTCAGGCTCTACTACAAAGCCACAGTCATCAAGACAGTATGGTACTGGCACAAAGACAGAAATATAGATCAATGGAACAAAATAGAAAGCCCAGAGATAAATCCACACACCTATGGACACCTTATCTTCAACAAAGGAGGCAAGAATATACAATGGAGAAAAGACAATCTCTGTAACAAGAGATGGGAAAACAAGATGCTGGGAAAACTGGTCAACCGCTTGTAGAAGAATGAAACTAGAACACTTTCTAACACCATTCACAAAAATAAACTCAAAGTGGATTAAAGATCTAAATGTAAGACCAGAAACTATAAAACTCCTAGAGGACAACATAGACAGAACACTCTCTGTATTTGGGGAATGAGTGGGTACATTCACAGCAGGATCCTCTATGACCCACCTCCTAGAATACTGGAAATAAAAGCAAAAATAAACAAATGGGACCTAATTAAAATTAAAAGCTTCTGCACAACAAAGGAAACTATAAGCAAGGTGAAAAGACAGCCTTCTGAATGGGAGAAAATAATAGCAAATGAAGCAACTGACAAAAATTAATCTCAAAAATATACAAGCAACTCCTGCAGCTCAATTCCAGAAAAATAAACGACCCAATCAAAAAATGGGCCAAAGACCTAAACAGACATTTCTCCAAGGAATACATACAGATGGCTAACAAACACATCAAAAGATGCTCAACATTACTCATTATCAGAGAAATGCAAATCAAAACCACAATGAGGTACCATTTCACACCAGTCAGAATGGCTGCGATCCAAAAGTCTACAAGCAATAAATGCTGGAGAGGGTTGGAGAAAAGGGAACCCTCTTCCACTGTTGGTGGGAATGCAAACTAGTGCAGCCACTATGGAGAACAGTGTGGAGATTCCTTAAAAAACTGGAAATAGAACTGCCATATGACCCAGCAATCCCACTGCTGGGCATACACACCGAGGAAACCAGAATTGAAAGAGACACATGTACCCCATTGTTCATCACAGCACTGTTTATAATAGCCAGGACATGGAAGCAACCTAGATGTCCATCAGCAGACGAATGGATAAGAAAGCAGTGGTACATATACACAATGGAGTATTACTCAGCCATTAAAAAGAATACATTTGAATCAGTTCTAATAAGGTGGGTGAAACTGGAGCCCATTATACAGAGTGAAGTAAGCCAGAAAGAAAAACACCAATACAGTATACTAACACATATATATGGAATTTAGAAAGATGGTAATTATAACCCTATATGCGAGACAGCAAAAGAGACACAGATGTGTAGAAGTCTTTTGGACTCTGTGGGAGAGGGAGAGGGTGGGATGATTTGGGAGAATGGCATTGAAACATGTAAAATATCATATGTGAAATGGATCCCCAGTCCAGGTTCGATGCAGGATACAGGATGCTCGGGGCTGGTGCACTGGGATGACCCAGAGGGATGGGATGGGGAGGGAGTTGGGAGGGGGGTTCAGGGTGGGGAACACATGCACACCTGTGTTGGATTCATGTCAATGTATGGCAAAGCCACTACAATTTTGTAAGGCAATTAGCCTCCAATTAAAATAAATAAATTTATATTAATAAAACAAAATCATGTTGGGAAGAGTTTTGTTTTGTTTTGTTTTTTATAATGGGGCTTCAAGTTTTCATATTCCTTTTTTTTTTGCTCTGAGTTATTTTTTCCCCATGGAATGAATGCTCAGATATACTATATGCCTTTCCCCTCATTCTTAGAATTTCATTTCACTTATTTAAGTCATTTTTTCAAATGATATTTTTTGTAAAGGAACTATTTTATAAATAGAAGATGGCAGTAAAATAGATGACAGAATAAAAGCAGGGGATATTTTTTCCAATAAAGCCTTGGGAAAGATGAAAGAAGGCAAGGGAAAGGAGCCCTTACTTTCTTCTTTGTCCATTTGTGGGGAATAAGCTGATAGATTAGAGAAGAGACCAGCAAACTACAGAAAGATTTTTTTTAATTTGAATTTTTATTCCAATAAAACATTTTGAAACATGGCCACATTCATTCATTTACATATTGTCCATGACTGCTTTCATACTACAATGGGAGAGTCAGGTAGTTGTGACAGAAACAGTATGGCCTTTTTCAGAACAAGCTTGCTACCTCTTGACTAGAGGCATGGACTTCTCCTGGATAGAGGCCATGGTCTCTGATCCTGAGTATGAGGGAGAAGGTTAAAAGGGTTTGTATGTGTCAAGTTTTGTTCTCTCTTTACATAATTCTATTACCTCCCCCTTAAAAAATAACCTAGCCTATTGCTGGCTGTGTGATTGGGCATTACTAAATACTCATTGTTGTATTTGTCTTTCTTGACCTAATCATGGTGCCTCATAAGCCTTTGGTCAGAACTAGTATGATGGTAGTTTGGCATCATGCAAAGAGTGAGAGCTTTGTTGTCAGGGAGGCTTCCCTGAGTATGTTACCTTGAGCCATTTAACTCCAGGCCATGATTCCATTCATGGGAATAGACTTGTGAGTTTGTACATAGACCGCCCAATACTGTGCCTGAAACATAGGAGAAGTTTTAAAAATTGCAACTGCTATTATTACTCTGTTCTTCATTTGAAGGCTGACCTGGCAACCAAAGTGGAGAAGATGAGACAGAGCATACTTGAAGGAGTCAACATGAACCATCCACCGCCTTCTCTACTTCCATCACCTACCTTTATGCCTCCCATGGTGCCCTCTCTCTACTCTGTTTCACTTTATCCCCGAGCCATGGGCCCAATGCCACCTCCCCCTCAAGGAAGGAGCCGGGGGTTTGCAGGTCAGTACCTAAGAATAAGGTGTTTGTCAGTGTCAATCTATTTCATAATAACCCATCCAGTATTATTGCCAGTTACAGAATCAGCAGTTTCATATATATCTTATCTCATTTATGGTCTGTGCTGTAGTGTGGTTTGAAGAGTAGCTTATTGAAATGGAGGGGTGTGGCCTAGGGAAGAAAGCCCACTGACTTCCCAGACTACTCTCCATGGAAGTTATTAGTTCCTAAGGTTTTGACTTACGAAGTAACTGATGTAGAAACCAAGAGTCACATTTTACTTTTGAGAACTGCAGTTCATGTGAACTGGGTCTTCATGGTTGCTGGTTAGCCCACTCATTCCCCATAGACAGGTGTACACAGGAACTTGCAGGAGGAGCAGTGGGAAGTCAGTAAATGCCTAGTGTCAGCAAACAACCGTAGCTTGATATACCCGTTTCCACTCTGAGGGTAGACCTAACACATTTCCAGAAGCATAGAGAGAAATAAGTCACAGTCTGTACCCTCTAGGGGATTGTGTTTTAGTGAGGAAAGCAAATACATAGATATACATGTGGATCCACATATACATATACTGGGTTAGCCAAAAAGTTCCTTCATTTTTAAAGTTAAAAGACACAGTTTTAATTTTCACCATGAACTTCATTGAACAAGGTATTCATCATTTTGTTCCATTACCTTCTGCCATTTTTCAGGCAACTTCATAATTTCATCTTCCCAAAACTTTTTTTTTTTTTTTGCAAAGAATAGTTCCAGGTGTCTTTGATAGTCTTCCAAGGAATTGAAATTTTTTCCATTAAGAGAATTTTGTAAAGACTAAAATAAGTGGAAATCTGAAGGTGCAGTGTCTGGTGAATACAGTGGATGAATCAGAACTTTGCAGCCAAGCTGTACCAGTTGTTGCCTGATCATAGAAAAACAAATAGTCTTGCACTATCCTGATGGAAGATTTTACATTTTCTGTTTACTAATTCTGGGTACTTTTTATTGGGTGCTGCTTTCAGTTGGTTTAATTGGGAGCAATACTTGTTGGAATTAATCGTTTGGTTTCCCAGAAGGAGTTCATAATAGAAGACCCCCTTCCAATCCCACCATATACACAACATCACCTTCTTCAGATGAAGACTGAACTTTGATGTGGTTGGTGGTGGTTCATTTCACTTACTGCATGATCTCTTCCATTACACATTATTGTCCAGTATCCACTTTTAATTATCCATCACAATGAAATGTTTTCATTACATTTAAGTAGAGAATCATAAGCAGAATTATAGTCAAGAAGGTTTTCCCTTAACTTAAGTGGAAGCCCAACATCAAAGCTATGAACATAACCAAGCTGGTGCAAATGATTTTCAACATTTTGTTTGAATATTTTGAGTATATCGGCTATCTCCCACATGGTATAACATTAACTATTCTCAATTAATGTCTCGGTTTGATTCCAATCAACTTCAACTGGTCTACCTGACTCTGGCCCATTGTCCAGTGAGAAATCTCTAGTACAAAATTTCTCAAACCACTTCTGATATGTTCAACCAATCACAGCACCTTCTCCATACACTACACAAATTTTTTTTTTTTTTGCATTTCAGTTGCATTTTTACCTTTCTTTTTTAAATAAATGCACACTGATAACCACCTGACCTGCCTCTTGAGAAACCTATATGCAGGTCAGGAAGCAACAGTTAGAACGATATGGAACAACGGACTGGTTCCAAATAGGAAAAGGAGTACGTCAAGGCTGTATATTGTCACCCTGCTTATTTAACTTACGTGCAGAGTACATCATGAGAAATGCTGGGCTGGAAGAAGCACAAGCTGGAATCAAGATTGCCAGGAAAAATATCAATAACATCAGATATACAGATGACACCACCCTTATGGCAGAAAGTGAAGAAGAACTAAAAAGCCTCTTGATGAAAGTGAAAGAGGAGAGTGAAAAAGTTGGCTTAAAGCTCAACATTCAGAAAACGAAGATCATGGCATCTGGTCCCATCACTTCATGGGAAATAGATGGGAAAACAGTGGAAACAGTGTCAGACTTTATTTTGGGGGAACTCCAAAATCACTGCAGATGGTGATTGCAGCCATGAAATTAAAAGACACTTACTCCTTCGAAGGAAAGTTATGATCAACCTAGACAGCATATTAAAAAGCAGAGACATTACTTTGCCAACAAAGGTCCGTCTAGTCAAGGCTATGGTTTTTCCAGTAGTCATGTATGGATGTGAGAGTTGGACTCTGAAGAAGGCTGAATACCGAAGAATTAATGCTTTTGAACTGTGGTGTTGGAGAAGACTCTTGAGAGTCCCTTGGACTGCAAGGAGGTCCAACCAGTCCATCCTAAAAGAGATCAGTCCTGGGTGTTCATTGGAAGGACTGATGCTAAAGCTGAAACTTCAATACTTTGGCCACCTCATGTAAAGATTTGACTCATTGGAATAGACCCTGATGCTGGGAAGGATTAGGGGCAGGAGGAAGGGATGACAGAGGATGAGATGGCTGGAAGGCATCACAAACTCGATGGACATGAGTTTGAGTAGACTCTGGGAGTTGGTGATGGAGAGGGAGGCCTGGCGTGCTGTGATTCATGGGGTCACAAAGAGTCGGACATTACTGAGTGACTGAACTGCACTGAACTGAAGCACTACTAGAGCCATCTTACAGAAAAATACAAACCTTTTGACCAACACAGTAGATACACAACACATGTATGAATAAATTATGGTGATATCTGAACTGTGGCTTAATGACAAACAAACATTCTTGCTTAGGTAGGTCAGGTACTGATCCTGATAATTCAAACAACCTTTTTTCCTGGTGAAACAGTATTTTAATGGGGACATTTTAACATGAAATATCAAGATTCTATGATTGGGTGAGAGTGGTATGGTTGAAGTGTGTGTTGTGTATTGCTCATCACTTTAAAAATAGTAAAGCTTGGAAGTGGAAATTTGTCTTAAATTTAGGGTCACAAACTTCAGTATGGATGTTTCAATTCAAGGATGTGCCTAGGTGAGCAATGTAAATGTCTGCTCAGTTCACTCAGGTAATGATTAGGTCTCAGAAACCAGGGAGCCAGCCCTTCATTCCATCCTTTGAAGATGTTTTTACAGATGCCTGCCCTCATTCTTTACATGCTGATTTTATTGTGTCTCAGAAGATAGCTTTAATTAAGGCCAAGTTCTCAGAAGGTCCTCACCATTGTCCCAGCTCCCAGTGATAAAACCTAGTCTCCAGTTACTGGTGGCTCATGAGGAGCCTCCTGCCTTCTTAAAGGCCACAATAGGATCCCCAAATGCAAATCTTTCTTGCCCTCTTAGGATTGGTTAATCACCTAGTTCCTTAGACTCCCATTTTTATATAAATGAGGGGCTATTTGCTAACAACCTGCTAAATGAGTGAAGAGTTATTAATATTTGGGTTTTTTCCATAAAATAAAGGCTTACTAGCATTCTCTGTCTTATGAAAGCTTTCTTTTGTGCCAAATTGCAGACCTGTACTGTGCTTGTGAACTCACACACAGAGTTGGAATTTCCTGTTTTAAGATATCATGCTATCTTGTCTTTAATTGGTTCTGGTTTTCAAGTGTCACTATTCTTACTTGGTAATCATAAATCACTGTTAGTTTGTTGTTATTCAGTCGCTAAGTTGTGTCAGCTCTTTGCAACCCCATAAATTTCAGCACACCAAGCTCCCCTGTCCTTCACTATCCCCCAGAGTTTGCTCAAACTCTTGCCCATTGAGTCAATGATGCCATCCAGCCATCTCATTCTGTCTCCCCTTCTGCCCTCAATCTTTACCAGCATCAGGGTCTTTTCCAATGAGTTGGCTGTTGGCATCAGGTGGCCAAAGTATTGGAGCTTCAGCATCAGTCTTTCCAATGAATATTCAGGACTGATTTCCTTTAGGATTGACTGATTTGATCTCCTTGCTGTCCAAGAGACCCTCAAGGGTCTTCTCCAGCACAATTTGAAAACATCAATTCTTCATTAAACTGTTAGTTTAGTTTCATTATTTTTTGTTCTGTTTGGTTGTTTGACTAATCCTCCAGTGTGTAGTGACATGCATTTGAATCAAAAGTAGTTTTGGCCAGTTACATGAGGATGTATAAATTCATGTATCAGTTCAGTTCAGTTGCTCAGTTGTGTCTGACTCTTTGCCACCCCATGGACTGCAGCATGCCAGGCCTCTCTGTAAATCACCAACTCCTGGAGTTGCTGACTCAAACTTATATCCATTGAGTCAGTGATGCCATCCACCCATCTCATCCTCTGTCAAGCCTTTCTCCTCCTGCCCCCAATCCCTTCCAGCATCAGGATCTTTTCCAATGAATCAAATCTTCCCATGAGGTGGCCAAAGTATTAGAGTTTCAGCTTTAGCATCAGTCCTTCCAGTGAACACCCAGGACTGATCTCCTTTAGGATAGACTGCTTGGACCTCCTTGGAAAGGACTCTCAAGAGTCTTCTCCAACACCACAGTTCAAAAACATCAGTTCTTCGGCACTCAGCTTTCTTTATAGTCCAGCTCTCACATCCATATATGACTACTGGAAAAACCGTAGCTTAGACTAGACGGACCTTTGTTGGCAAAGCAATGTCTCTGCTGTCTAGGTTGGTCATAACTTTTCTCCCAAGGAGTAAGCTTCTTTTAATTTCATGGCTGCAGTCACCATCTGCAGTGATTTTGGAGCCCCAGAAAATAAAGTATGCCACAGTTTCCACTGTTTCTCCATCTATTTGCTGTGAAGTGATGGGACCAAATGCCATGGTCTTAGTTTTCTGAATGTTGAGCTTTATGCCAACTTTTTCACTCTCCTCTTTCACTTTCATCAAGAGGCTCTTTAGTTCTTCTTCACTTTCTGCCATAAGGGTGGTGTCATCTGCATATCTGAGGTTATTGATATTTCTCCCGGAAATACATGAATACATGTGTACATGAAATAAATTCATTTCCTGCTTTAAAAAGGTAGTTTGGGCCTATAATTTTCCAATAGCTAGATATTAAGACCTCATCCTCTCTCCACAAATATGAATGCCTACTGTGTATAGGCTCTGTAGTTGAAAAATGAATCAGGCCCACCCCACTTGCTAAAGTGGATGTATGTAGATTTTCAACCCCTTCTTCTGAAATTTGCCTCCACCATGACCCTTTGTTGTTATCACAGTCTTTTTATCATAGAGAAATGGAAAAATACATAGAGTATGTGGGCTGTGGATCTTTTATTCCACCTCTTATTCTACCTTGCACTTGCCATTCACTGCTGCCATTATTCCTCTCTTTCTAGGACTCCATCCAATCCCACCCCAAGGAGGAAAACTGGAGATTGCTGGGATGGTTGTGGGCCAGTGGGCTGGCAGCAGATCCTCCAGGGGGCGAGGCTCCTTTGGCATGCAGGTGGTTTCTGTCGGTGGGCCAGGAAAGGGGTATGTATTTGAATAGGTTGGTATAAGCTAGTATCAATCAAGGTGCTCTTGGGAAAATGCCCAGCTATTGAACCCTTTTATTAAGGTAAGAGGCATGAACTAACTTTGCATTTTTAAAGCCAGTTTTCAGTTGAGTTCAGTAAACATATAATAAATGCCCTGCCTTGAAACAGTTTTTGCCCTAGAGGAGGACTTGGGACACGGGACAAGTCAGTATAACATAAAAGTGACAAATAGAGGTTTACACTGGTAACACAGAGGAGAGGCATCTAACCTAAGAGGGTCAAACTTGCTAGTGGAGGTGAGTAGTTAATTAAGTGAAAATGGAGGTATGGGCTTTATGTGTTCCTCATGATCACTTTCCCCTCCCCCCACCCACTTTCTCAAGGCATGGAAAAGAACAGACTGGTAGAGGAGCCAAAGGACACAAAAAAGGAAATAAACAAGTAAGTACCTTTTTGAGATGATCTACCTCTTCTTATTTTTGTTTTTGTTTGCAAGAGACCAGATCAGGCATGGAAACCTGGGAGCTTTTGTAGCTTCTCCCAGCATTTAATTTCATCTACCTACTCTCTAGCAGTCTTTTGAGGGTTAACCTGCCCAGGCTGTTCCCACAGGGCTGCAGAGTGTTATCCTTTTCCCTGAGTGAGGCCACAAAATAGAAACTTGGTACTGTGTCCTAAAGACTGCACTTAGCAAAGCATTACTACATGAACCATAAAGAGGCCAAAGTGAAATTAACAGTGGGATTCCAACAGCACACCTCAGTTTCTGTGGTGCTACCAGAGATGCTTAGAAAATTGGACTTTTGCCTTTGCTGATGATGGGAGAGGAGGAGGCACTGCCATTCTGCTTATTCTTGCTGGTTCAGAATGGTCTGAAACTCACTGGTCTTCAGATTCACTGGTCCCCCATCCCCCTGTAGAGATCCAAAATCTTGTACTGGTTTCAGACTGCTGGGCTCCTCGTAGCATAGTAACTATCATTTCTTAAGTGCCTGTGTTCTCCAAAGCCCTCTACTAGACATTTTACATGTGGTTTCTAATCCTCACAAAAGTCGTTGATGAGACCATTCTGCAAGGCCATTTTACCATCAGTCCTCAATTCCAGCTCTTCTCTCATGTATACAGCCAGCCCTCATTGCATCCATGTTACTCCCATTTTCTAATGTTTTCACAAGGAATACAAATTTGCTTTAATGTTATTTTGAGTCCAACATGAAACTACAGTGATAAGTCCCCTACACGTGTTTTATAATGTACTCCAAAGCCAGAAAGAAGTGACTTTGGGTTTTTCTGCAAAGCTTCTCAGCTTTTTCCAGAAACTGCTCAGTAAGGGAAAAGGGATTGCACTGTGCAGGAAAATGGATCACTCGGGTAGTCTCCCATAAGGTAGTACCCTATAAGATAGCCCTCTCATAAGGTTGGAGAAGGGAATGGCAACCCAATCCAGTATTCTTGCCTGGAAAACCTCACGGACAGAGGAGCCTCGTGGGCTACAGTCCATAGGGTCACAAAGAGTCGAGCATGACTGAGCACACATACACATACACAAGGTACTACAGCCTTGATGAATTCACTATGATTCAAGGACTGATCAGTAGGCATACAGCCTAAAAAAACTTGATATCTTTGGTGCAATCATAGTGGATCTATCTTTCAGTGGTTCGCTCACATTAACCAACACCACAGAAATAGCTTTGTGGATATGGCTAAAGGAATGGGGGAGGGGACGAGAAGGGAGAAGGTGAAAGGTAAAGTACTAATTTACAGTGGAAAGAAATAATGGTCACAATATATTGTATACTTTTTCCTAGTCACTCTTATAAATACATGTACTTATTATTCCCATTTTAAACAGGAGAAAACTAAGGCTCAGGAGAATAAAGCATCTTGACCATCAAGTTAATATTAGAGTTGGCATTCTAGCTTGAGCTGACTGATTGCAAAGCCCTGTACTGTGCTAATTCTGATACAGTATAACAACTGTAATTGTTAGACAAGATTCATACCTAGGCCTGCCTGACTCTTGTATGCATGCTCTTAACCATGTCTAATCAGAGCTTGCTTTCTCTAAGAGCAAGCTGCCAAGGAGGCTATGGTATCAGAAGTTTGCCTGAGGGTGTGGAATCAGAACAGTAATATTAGCTAGCAATTATTGAGTTCTTACAGCATGCCAGACGCCACCATGCTTTACATGGTGTGTGTCATTGATTCCTTATATGAACCTGTGAAATAGATAATATTATTCTCTCTGGTTTATGGATACTATTTGATATCTAGTTAATATATACTATTTAGTTCAGTCACTCAGTAGTGTCAGACTCTGCGACCCCATGGACTGCAGCACACCAGGCTTCCCTGTGCATTACCAACTCTTGGAGCTTGCTCAAGCTCATGTCCATCAAGTCGGTGATACCATGATACCATCCAGCCATCTCATCCTCTGTCATATACTATTATTCTCTTCTAGATGGGGAAACTAGAGGGGAAAAGGGGATGATAGATGATCTTAAATTCCTCTTAGCTAAGATTTCTGGGGGTACTGTTACTTACTCTAGAGGTAGCCTGGCCAAGGAAATCCTTACATTGACTTTGTTTGTAGCTAAGGCATCTTCCCATCTGAGATAATTAATTGTTCCAGTTTATTAAATATTCCATTACAGTCCTATGAGGTTTTGTGTATTCTCAAATTCTTCAGTCTCTTATTTATTACATTTTTATTTCTTTGTTGACTGACATGGCTAATTCCTTCCATTACTAGTTTCATCTTATTTCCAGGTTCTTGAGAAGAACTTCACAGTAACCTCTATGTTGTATAGGTATTGGAGACAAATGATCTAGCATTGAATCTGGCAGTGCCACTTACCAGTTTTGTAACTTTGGGCAAGTTACTTACCCTCTCTGTGCCCTAGTTCCATCATCTATAAAAATGGCAGAATTGGTATCTACCTCAGAATTATTCTGAGTGTTAAATGAGATAATATAGTGAAGTCTTTAACATAGAACCTGGTACCTGGGAAGTGCTCAATAAGTATTGGTAGTTATTATCTATAATGACCACATATTCAATGGGCATTAGATTTCCATTATGTATTGTGTCAGTGGAAAGAACAATGTCTTTGGAATCAAACAGACTTGGATGCAAATCTGGGCATGCCAATGACCTTGAGCAAGTCATTTTACTTTTTTGAGCCTCGTTTGTCTTTCTTTGAAACCAGCATCAGAATACCTGGCATGTCCAACCACTTAATAATCAGAAACTCTTATTATTACTAATAATACTCATTGGGAGCCAGTACTGCACTTCAAGGTGATGTAGTTCATGGCATTAGCATTTCAGGAGCAGTTACCATTGCTGAAATTAAAACCAAGTGATTGTTTTTAGTTATGAAAGATTCTGTGAAATATTGCACATAGATCTTATCATTTGTTTTCTTTTCCTTTCATTTACAAACCCAGCTGTTGGTATTGGATGGCTGCATGAAAGTTAAGAGAATAAACTTTAGAGGCTGACTGACCTGGAGTGGAATCCTGGCCCCACTACTTTCTACTTGTATCTCCTTAAGCAAGTTACTTTAATCTTTTTGAGCCTCAGCTTCCTCATCTGTAAATGGGATGTCACAATATCTACCATTTAAGGTGCCTTTTGGCATTTGAAAAAATATACTGTAAAACTTGGTAAATAGTAGCTGGGCCGTTATTGTGTTGTTGTCATTGCCGTTAGATTCGAGTTAGATCCTTTTGTTGTCACCCTAAGTTCTCCAGACAGTGTCAGAGTGTACTAGGTGCTAACGAGCTTTGGGCTTTTTGGTGTTTTTTAAGAACTGAAGCAGTTTCCACAGGCTAGCTTATAAACATGCTTGGGAAGGATCAGCCAGTTTTGGGATTACCATTCCTACTGACTATCTCTGTTTTTGACAGAGCTCTTCAGATGGAGTTTCTAAATCCCTGGAGCCTCAACAAGGTCGGTCTCGCTCACAGGTAGATGGAAACAGTGGCACATTGATCAAGGAAGAGAAGAATGATCATCTTCCAGCTCCATCACAGTGTGCCTTATCCAGAGACAGCAGTGTGTATAATAATGGTAACCGGTACTTCCCTGGGAAGAATGGTGAGAAGAGCCGCTTACAAGAGCAAAAGCGAGGAACTGTGACACAACAGAAAGAGGAGTAACAAGCAAGAAGATGGCTTCAGCAGATCAGGAAGAGGGGAAAACCTATACTTCTCTGATTTTAGGCCTAAGTTAGAGGAGGACGTGAAATGCTTATCCTAGTTTTGTTCAGGATTTTGATGGGGGTGTTCTTTGGTATCCATCTTTTCCCCTTCCCTGTCTTTTTCTGGGCTTCCAGACTCAGCAGTCTGTTTCTAGAGAAGCTCTGATCAAATATGAATGGCAACAAGACTGGTTCCTATTCTCAAATTGAATATATAGTGCCAATATTCTCTTTACCTCCCCTGGGAGGCTATTAAGGCACAGACTATTGGGTATCATCACGTAAGGACCTACAGAAAAGGTCTAGCTTTGGTTTTCTGAGTCTTTATTATGATGTTCATTTACAAAACCCATGGGATGGTGGATACAGCTACCTATGGCTTCCTAACTTGTTTTTTTCTTTATGAACTGGTAGGGCCTTCATGTATAATCAGTATCCACATCCTTCTAACTCTTTTCCCCACTCACCTATGCCAGGGATTTGTACTACCGCCTCTAGCTCTGGCCTGACAATCAGATAGGTAGATGTTTTCAGGAAAATGAGGTAGTGTTGGTTATTTTATTTTTTTAATTCTTTTTTTAATTTTATACACTTAAAATAACTACCAATGGCCTTTGTACTGGGGGATTCAAGTGAGTCGAAAAAGTACTGGGCAGATTTTTCCTGCCTCTGAACTAAGGCATTATTTGTAAAATAGAAGATGTGGTGCAGTTCACCCACTCCCTGCAAGGGTGGGAATCAGTGTAATTAAATGATGTTCTAAAGGGAACTCAAAAGACTGTGTGCGTGCGTGCGTGCATGTGTGTGTGTCTGTCTGTGTATGGATGTTTGGGTGGATGTATATATGAATGTGTGTATCTATATGCATACACATACCCTTTATATAAAGAGACAGATCTATTTATCTATATATATTTTATATATATATATAAATATATGTGTATGTATGTATATATAAATATATATATGTTGTGTGTGTATATATATATATATATATATGTATACATGCACACACATACATACATGATGATGTCCCAGAAGATTTACTGAATTTCCCAGAAATGCTTCCACTGCTATGGAGTGGTGGGTTTCAGAAGACCACAGTTTAAAAATCCTTACTAAGTCGTAGCCCATCACAATTACAAGAAGATGGGCTTCTCTAAGCAGACAAAAAGTACTTTCCAGAGATTGCCTGTTCAGAACAACAAACAGTTGGATTGTTACAAGCTTAATCTTGATCAGAGTCCTCACATCCCCTATGGTAAAAACAGGAGGTTGGAGTAGGATTGGGAAGAGTTGGGCGTTTTCTTATGAAGGAGCAGCCTGGTTGGGAGAGAGAAAGCGGATGGAAGGTAATTACCAGGGCTTGCAGCCAGTTTGGGGAAATCTCATCTGAAACTCTAGGATCAAACTGGCCTTAGGCTAGAATTGATTGCCATGAATCCCTGAAGGAGAGTGGGTAGGGAAGTGTGAGGAAATCGACAATTTGATTTTACATGCCTAGATTGTTTCATTTATTCATTGACATTTTGACTACTGGATCTTTTCATTTGCTTTGCAAGGAAGACTTCAGAGGACTCTGGCCTGGGCCAACAGGGGTGTTCTGTGGAAGTTTCCTGGCCCCCAAGTAAGATCAGAATCTGCCCGGGACAAAGAGTCTGTTACTCTTTGCCAGAGATACTCTTGAGACAACCTTGCACTTCCAGTTTCCCTCCTCAGCAGCCTAAGTATAAGGGATGGGAACATGGCTTGCAACAGATTAGCATGTGTCTTCATTCAGGAATTGAGGCTTCTAGCCTCATACACCTCCTTTTGGGCTTTGTAATATTCTTGCCCAAGAAGTACCATTTCTACAGGAATACAACTGACTAGACTTCTAGCAGGGTCCTCTCTCTTTTTGAAAAACCTCATGCGCCTTAACCCAGAGCAGGTCCTGGGTGACATTTTTCTAGACAACCAGAAAGCTGTTTGCTTACTGCCCACTTACAATGAGTGTATCATGAAAGATTGAAGATGTCTCAGATTGTTTTATCCTAGTCTGGCCTAGTTTAAGAGAACCCACAGTTTGCAGAGGTGGGGAGGTCTAGAATGCCTCTTCCCCTACCCAGACACTTCTTACATAAACCAGAGCAGGATGACAAGAATGCATACCCAGGCAAATGTAACCAATAATAAAGTGTACAAAAGCTTCCTGTATGGAGTTGGCTCCCCTAGTTTTCCCTGCTCTTTTCCTAGCCTGCCCAACCTTTCACAACATCTTGATGGTTAGGACTTCTGTTTCCAGCAAGAGAAGGATTTAATAGCGAACTTACATGACTTGGAAATTTCTTTCTGGAACGACAGAGGGAGGAATCCTTTGGAGCTCTAAAAGTAACCAGAATCACTGAGCTGTGTTGACTAGCTAGCTAGCTCCATTTTCTATTTGGAAGTACTTGGAGTTATATAAGGTATTTTCTTCAGTTGCTGTTTCTGTAAATCTTGAATCTATTTGATATGATCAAATGACAGTATTGTTAACTCTCACAGCATTAAGAAGATATATTATTTTGTAGGCATTCACTGTGAGAAGTAAAACTGCTGTTTGACAGGGATGATTCCAGTTTGCCAAAAGGCTTGCTTTTCTCCCTTCCACACACTTCCACTTTCTCCTAGCCTGGCCCAGGATGAAACAAGTGACTCACTTCCAACTTTGATTTTTATTTAGATTCAGAATTTTGAGTTTGTAAGGTTACAAGAAAGAACTATAAAGGGCCATAGTCCTATGTTTTATCTGCCAAGACATATAATTTAGAAGTCAGAAAGACTAAGGTTTATCACTGGAAGATTAACTTTTTCTAGTTTCAAGATCAACTTTTTCTAATTTCTTTCAAATTAGGAAACTGAGTCTGCTCTTTGTTGTGAGTACCACTTGAAGAGACTGTCATCCTTCATTTGAGGTTCAATTTCTGACTTTCTTGGACAAAGTCATACATCATTTAAGAAACCCCAGGAATGACCCCTTTACTTTGTAGGGCCATAAGCAAAAGCACCCTGGATATATACAGCCACAGATCCTCAAGGACTTGCAGTTCTTGATTTCTGCTGGTGTATCTTGGGGTCAGCCTATAACTCCCACCCTTATTCAGTGGCCAGTCTAGTCTGGACCAGGCCTGATAAAACTTCTGCTCACTTGTACCATTTTCATTCTAAGCCAGTAGGACTTTGGGTAGACTTTAAAACCGAAGAAATGGCACTTGCTTTGGCTAGTGACATTTGATTTTTGTCTGCATCTTGATTTCCTGGCATCATTGGCCAAGTCACATTAACTTGTTTTAATCACTGAGAAAAACAGTCATGTAAGGCATTAGAGAGGGTGGTTAAGAAGGGGCTTGGGGTAAGAAAGTTTATGTAGGGTAAAAAGAATGTGGAAGTAACTGCTTGGCTATAGAGATCCAGTCCACTGGAACCTTAGAAGGCTTCTGTAAGCATGTCAGTGCTACCCTTTCGGCCTTTAAGACTCCCCACCCCACATTGAAATGACAGTACAAGTAGACCACAGTTTAAGTAGTTAGTTAATTCTACTAAGGTTTAATCATTTTACCTGTTCAGTTCCTAATGCATATTTCCCAAATATGCTTGGGGTTTCGGAGGGTAAGTTCTCACTATTCCATTGTGTGTCACCCTATGTTTTTCTCCCTCTTGTGACTTTGGCACCTTCTTTTATTTGACTTTCCATTTTCTTTTCCCTTAGCTTATTGCTATAGTCTGCTGGTGCAGGTAGAGCTCAGTGTACCTATTCCCCTATTACTGCTAATTATCTTCAGGATTGTCAGAGGTTATTTTGCTGTTCTAAGAAAAGAACTTCATATTTTTTTTACAAAACATTTTTTCCAAGGTAAAAGCAAAATAAAATGCCCCCTGTGCTAGGGTGCCCACTGCAGCTTTTGACATTGCCCTTGTACTTTTTTATAGATGCTCTCTTTGTCCGTGTTGGTAGTAACTGATGACTAGTGGATTTTCATGTAAATGAAACAAATTACATATTTCAGTTTTTATTAATCATTTATAACCCCACCAAAGCTGATAAATTCATTTTAGTTACTTCCCAGAAGACACTTCCTCATCCACCTTTTATTTTATTCTATTCTATTTCTAGAATAACATACTAGGTAAAGAAACTTTAACTACAAGGATTCATTGATTTTTAGTGCTCCCTGATAAATGATGTTATTGACCAATGTAAAATCTTTCAGTGTTTTTTCCTGTGTTAATATCTCTTCTCCTGTGCTCTTGACAGTGTGTTTAGTGGATGGATAATATGTATTTCTCTTCCAAATTCCCTGCCTTTTTGGCCCACCTCACCACAAAAGCTCCATAGTTTATTAATGTAAGTTTGAATGGATGCTTCTTAGGGGAAACTGCAGGAGTTAAGGAAAGTGTTTCAGAAAGGAATGAAAATGTCTCAGGAGTTGTTCTGTGATGGAAATTGGTCTGGTGTTCTGTTAATGCTGATGGAAAGAAACTTACAGTGCTTAATAAAAGTCTATTCTTTCAGTTAAAAAATGTGAAATAATTTTGGGTGTGTGAAATTTAATTTTCCCACTTCTGGATTTTTTTCTGTAAATGGAGGATATACTTGTCTCAATTTAGAAGTGTTAAACAGAAACTTAGAAGCCTGTTTGTAGTTGAACATTAGAGCAAGAGAGCTAGTACAAGAATCATTAAAAGGAAGGGCATATTTTTTTAAATATAAATTTATTTTAATTGGAGTTTAATTACTTTACAATATTGTATTGGTTTTGCCATACATCAACATGAATCCGCCACGGGTGTACATGTGTTCCCCATCTTGAACCCCCCTCCCACCTCCTTCCCTGTACCATCCCTCTGGGTCATATTTAGCTTCCTGCTGAACTTCTTTATTTGGATGTTCTAAAGGCACCTTTGACTTCACATTTCCCAAACCAAACCTATCTTCTCTTCCAAAGCCTGCTTCTCTCCATGAGTGACACTACCTTCTACTCAATTGTCTATACCACAAACCAACCTGGGAGTTATCCTTGATGCATGCCTTTCCCTCATTTCTCAAGTCCAGTTTGTGACAAGATCTGTTGGTAACACTCAACCATCTTTCTTTTTCTCACATCTGTCCCTTTTATCTCCCCACTTGCTGTGGTTTAGTTCAGGCTTCCTTATGTTTCACCTGAATTGTTGTAGTTGCTCCTCTGCCTTATTCCTAACCAGGCAACTGTGAGCTAATTTTGTGTCTACGCGTATGTACCTTTTCCCAGTGAAAGGATGCGTACCTTTTTCAATTGCTTAAAGAAGTCTTAAGAAGTTAAGAACCACTGCTTTAATCCATCATGCTTATCAGCTTCCAGAGGAATCTGTCCTGACATGCTACATGCCTGCTTCCATGGTGCATTCATGATCTGGAAGCCTCATTTCCTGCCACCCCAACTTGCTCTAGCTACACTAAAGCGCATCCTACACATTACACTGTTAATATCCACTTCTTCTCATTTGCTTATATCATTTCCTAGAATCCCTCTCTCTCCTTGTCTCTGGTGCAGTGTCAACTTTTCCCTCCAGATTCAGCTCATGTCTTTTTGGTTCTTTTCCTGATTCCTTACTGGGGTCCCTGTACAGACTCACCACAACCAGTCCCTGTAGCACTTCACTGTATCTCTGCCACTATACTAAATTTGAACAACTTTGTCTTGGCATCTACCACTGTGCAATGTTTTAAAAGGACACATGCACCCCAATTTACAATAGCCAGGACATGGAAGCAACCTAAATGTCCATCACAGAGGAATGGATAAAGAAGATTTGGGTGACTTCCCTGGTGCTCCTATGGTTAAGAACCTGCCTTGCAATGTAGAGGACAAAGGTTCGATCTCCGATGGGGAAGCTAAGATCCCACATGTCGTGGAGCAGCTAAGCCCACATGCTGCAACTAGGAAGTTCAGGCACCACAAGAATGTTGTGGCACCACAGTTGCCACAATGAAGAGCCACCACAGCCAAATAATAAAAAAAATATTTTTTTAAAAGAAGATGTGGTACATATACACAATGAAATATTACTCAGCCATAAAAAGGAATGAAATTGCATCATTTGCAGAGATGTGAATGAATCTAGAGAGTGTTACACAGAATGAAGTAAGTCAGAAAGAGAAAAACAAATATCATATATTAACATGTATATGCGGGTCTCATGAAAGGTATAGATGAACTTATTTGCAAAGCAGAAATAGAGACATAGGGAACGACTGTATGGATACCAAGGAGGAAAGGGGTGAGTGGAAGGAATGAGGACATTGGGATTGACACAGATACACTACTGATTGTTGTGGCTCAGTTGCTAAATCATGTTTGACTCTTTGCAGACCCCATGGACATGGATATTTTATATAAAATAGGTAACTGCTGGGAGCATCCTGTATAGCACAGGGAACTCTGCTTATGCACTGTGATGACTTAAGCGGGAGGGAAATCCAAAAGGGATGGGATATATGTATATGTATAGCTGATTCATACATGCAGTAGAAGCTCACACAACATTGTAAAGCAACTATATGCTAATAAAATCAATAATAACTTAAAAAAGAAATGTTTGATAACTAAATTAAAGACAGCTAAGATACGTTTGAAAATGTTATATGGTGCAAAACAGATTGTAGATATTTGAGGCAGAGGATGTGTTGGTGACAAAATGCAGGAAGATTGAATATGAATGTTCATCACTGAATGCCAGCCATTTAAATGTGCTTTTAAATGGGGCTCTTAAAAAAAAACAAAAAAAACAGAATCTTGACTTCCCTGGTGGTTCAGTGGTAAAGAATCTACCTATCAATGCAGGACACAGATTCCATCCCTGATCCGGGAAGATCCCACATGCTACAGAGCAAATAAGCTCATGCACCACAACTATTGAGCCTGTGCTCTAGAGCCTGGGAGCTGCAACTACTGAAGCTCATGTACCCTAGAGCCAGTACTCTACAACAACAAGAGAGACCACTGCAATGAGAAGCCTGCACAACCTCAACTAGAGAGTAAGCCCTGCTCACCACAGTTAGATAAAAGCTTGCACAGCAGTGAAGACCCAGTACAGCCAAAAATAAAAATAAAATTTAAAAGAGAGTTAAAAAAATTTTTAAAGAGTTCTGAGTCATCTTTGAGCAATAGACTGATGCTTAAAGCAGAATCTGAAGCCAGGACTCTAGAATAGATTCTTACTTTACTGCTTCTGCTAAGTGTTGCTAGCTAGGCTTGACCTCTGTGACTGCTCTGTGCCCTGTGTGTACAGGTTGTAGAAGGAAATAGCTGAGCCTAAAGGCAAGCATTAGAGGTTACTGAAGTTTGTAAACACTTTCCCTTAAATGAAAACTCATTTGTAAAACTTTTATAGTTGGTTCATTATGGCTATAGATGTCTTTTCCTTGCCTTTGCTCTCTAGGTGTTGGGTCTCAGAATTTGATAGTGGGAGCCTTGATAATCTGTTCATCTTTTAAATCATGCTAATAAAGATGAATAAATGTTCACATAGACATCAACTAGTCTAACCAGATGGACCAAAGAGGTCACTTTTCAGAACCTATTTTCATATCTAAACTGAGTCACTGCAGACTAACACAGAGCTCACTCTTTTCCCAAAAACTACTATCTCTGCAATACTTTTAGGGTTTGACATCATTGGGAAGGCACAGCAATTTAAGAACTAGATTGTTACATCCACCATGGATGAAAGAGTACTTATTCATATAGTGATACATGTGCCTTTCCTTTTTCACTAGTTTCATATTCCTAGGCTTTCCTTTTGTTTTTGTGGTGCTTATAAGGAAAACAGGCAGGATCCAATAAGAAAGTTCTAGTCAGTTGAAAAGACTTTAAAATCAAAGTTTCTTCCTGTCATAGGATGAGCAAATGAGGGATTAACTGCAGAAACTGGACATTCAAAATACCTCTCCTAAAAACCAGTCCCACAATCCTATTTTGGCAGAGTATGTGAAGGGGAGACCCAGTTTCTAAATGAAGAAACTTTGCCTTTTCTCTCTCATGTTGAAAAGTTGACATATAATGTAGGTGATACTCTGTCCCTTAACTATGCCTTTTTTGACTTTGTACATGTTGAAAGAGATAATATCTTTCGAGGAACATGTGTCAAGCAGGAACCTTGGCATGGATTTGGTTTCATTTGTTTTAAGGCTTAATGAAATACCTGTATTAGCTTTCCAAACTTTTTTTTATATATATGAATACAACAGACTGAGGAGCTGGATCTTCTGCTGTACTCACATGCCTAAAGCTATCATTAGTGTCTTGGACAAAGTGGCAAAAGATAACATAAAATCTTTGTTGTGAATTAGTCAGTAGGGTCTGACACATGCTAACAAGGTTCCTGACTAGTGCCTTAGTATTTCAGCACCTTAAGCATGATAAGGGCTTCCCTGGTGGCTCAGACAGTAAAGCATCTGCCTGCAATACAGAAGACCTGGGTTCGATCCCTGGGTCGGGAAGATCCCCTGGAGAAGGAAATGGCAACCCACTCTAGTACTCTTGCCTGGAAAATTCCATGGACAGAGAAGCCTGGTAGGCTACAGTCCATGGGATCGCAGAGAGTCAGATATGACTGAGCAACTTCACTTCACTTCAAGCATGATAAAATTCAGTCAACACTAAAGTGAGTGTTTCAACTAGAAAAAAGAATTTGATAGTGGGAAATCTTTACATTTGGCCTTTAAAAGTTACTGTTAACTGAGGACCTATTAGGTACCAAGCATAGTACTAGGTTTCTCAGGTGATGCTAGTGGTAAAGAACATGCCTGCCAACGTAGGAGACATAAGAGACGTGGGTTCAATCCTTGGGTTGGGAAGATCCCCTGGAGGAGGGCATGGCAACCCACTCCAGTATTCTTGCCTAGTGAATCCTATGGACAGAGAATCCTGGCGGGCTACAGTCCATGGGGTTGCAGAGTCAGACACTACTAAAGTGACTTAGCACAGTACTGAGAGTTAACTTTGGCAGGTTGATGAGGAGTCCAAGCCTAAGGCCCTTTTATGGAGGAGGTGAGCATTCTTTTTCACATTCTTTTGCTGTAGACAAGTAGGCCTTGTAGGCAGCAGTATCTCTTGTTCAAGGACATGCCTCTTTTTGAGTTTTGGATGTATGTTATAAGGGAAAGTCTGGGTAAAAACTTCCACAGCCTTGAGCTCTGGGTTAACCTGTTCCTTCTGACTAATCTCGTGCTGATGTCAGGATGTATGTTACAGGAAAGGGTCAGCAAAGTTCTCACAGCCTTGAGGTATTTTTTATCTATTCTCAGACGTATATAAGGCCCTACTTAAATTAGTGAAGTGGGTACTCTTCTCCCCCCTTCTGATATCTATGTCAGAAGTTTTTGCTGTCACTTTCACTTTAAATAAAATCTACACAATGCTCTGAGTGACTGAGACTGTCTTTGGTCCCAGAGTTAAATCTCCTTCAGAGACCACAAATCCAGTGGCACTGTTCACTGTTTACCACTAAGCTATCATCTTGGGTGCTCGTCCAGGATCTTCAAGACAAGGTAAGGACACTTGGAGCTCTAGTTCTTTTGTTGTCCTAGTAAACACGTTTTCTGCTTTGTTAACTCTACAGTGTGCCTGTGCAAGTGATTGACTGAAAGCCAGAAATGCACAAAACAAGTGCAAAGCAAGAGTAGAGCCCAGTTTGTGTTTCCGTGGCACCTCATAATGACTGAGGGCAGCCCCAAAAGGGGAGCCTGTCAGGGATTTACACTGACTTGGTGATACCAAGAGGCAGCCAATGACCCTGTGAGGGTAGTGGCCAGAAATGGGTGAAGTATGTGGACCAAACTTTCCTTCCTTGGTCACGTTTTCCTGGTCTTTTTGACCATTTTTTAACTGCCTGGAGAATTGAAACTACTAACCTAATCTGTCAAATCATAGACTTTCAAGGGACTTGCCATCCATTCTGTTACTGTGTACTATTACTTAGACCTCAAATTTGGATTGACAGTCACAAAGCACCTAGTCTTGCTAGAAGCCAAAAGTTACACCTGGATTGACTTTTCATGCACTGCAGACAGGAGCACAGTTGGGAGCTGGGTGGAGCTCTGACTCCAGGAACATTTCTCAGGCTAGAGGTTGTTTCCTAAGCTGCCTGCCTTGGGCCAACAACCTGAAAATGCATCTGGTCTATATGGATGGAGGCACTGCTGGCAAATGTGAGATTTCTGAGGAAACAGATTGGGAATTCCAGGATCTGGTCAGATTGCAAGTGCAATGGGCTTCATTTGGTAAGGCTGGCTCTTAGCAGACCAGAGAAGGTTCTCCAGTGGCTTTTGTCTTAACTCCTTAGATATTCTTTCTGTGTAATCTGTGGAAATGAACTGGAAGGATTGGCCCTAATAGCTCAACAAAAATCACTTTTTCCTCGCTGGCTGGCCCTTCACCACCTACTTTTTTCTTATCATATATCACCCTGGGTGGCATCAGAGGAGGAGCAGAAATCATGCAAAGGTTTTAATGGTGAGGAACTGGACATCAATCTGGGATGCCATCAGGACTACCCCTGCTTCATCTCCACTCCACCTCGGTGGTAGAATGGGGAGGGATGGTAATGAGACACCTGTATCGGTAAGTTCAATTTAGTTCAGTTGCTCGGTATTGTCCGACTCTTTGCGACCCCATGGACTGCAGCACAGCAGGCTTCCCTGTCTATCACCAACTCCTGGAGCTTGCTCAAACTCATGTCCATCGAGTCAGTGATGCCATCCAACCATCTCATCCTCTCTTGTCCCCTTTTCCTCCTGCATTCAATCTTTCACAGCATCAGGGTCTTTTCCAAAGAGTCAGTTCTTCCCATCAGGTAGCCAAAGTATTGGAGCTTCAGCTTCAGCATCAATCCTGCCAGTGAATATTCAGAACTGATCTCTGTTAGGATTGACCGGTTTGATCTCCTTGCTATCCAAGGGACTCTGAAGAGTCTTCTCCAACAGCATAGTTCAAAAACATTAATTCTTCAGTGCTCAGCTTTTTTTATGGTCCAATTCTCACATCCATACATGATTATTGGAAAAACCATAGGTTTGACTAGACAGACCTTTGTCAGCAAAGTAATGTCTCTGCTTTTTAATATGCTGTCTAGGTTGGTCATAACTTTCCTTCCAAGGAACAAGTGTCTTAATTTCATGGCTGCAGTCACCATCTGCAGTGATTTTGGAGCCCAAGAAAATAAAGTCTATCACTGTTTGGTTTGTTTCCCCATCTATTTGCCATGAAGTGACGGAACCAGATGCCATTATCTTAGTTTTTTGAATGTTGAAGTTTTAAGCCAGCTTTTTCACTTTCCTCTTTCACATTCATCAAGAGGCTCTTGTTCCTCTTCACTTTTTGCCATAAAGGTGGTGTCATCTGCATATCTGAGGTTATTGGTATTTCTCCCAGCAATCTTGATTCCAGCTTGTGCTTCATCCAGCTTGGCATTTTGCATGATGTACTCGGCATATAAGTTAAAAAGCAGGGTGACAATATACAGCCTTGACGTACTCCTTTCCCAATTTGGAACCATTCCATTGATCCATGTCCAGTTCTAACTGTTGCTTCTTGACCTGCGTACAGATTTCTCAGGAGGCAGGTAAGGTGGTCTGGTATTCCCATCTCTTTCAGAATGAGTGTTCAACAGTTTGTTGTGATCCACACAGTCAAAGGCTTTAGCATACTCAATGAAGCAGAAGTAGATGTTCTTCTGGAATTCTCTTGCTTTCTCTATGATCCAACTGATGTTGGCAATTTGATCTCTGGTTCCTCTCTGCCTTTTCTAAATCCAACTTGAACATCTGGAACTTCTCAGTTCACGTATTGTGAAAGCCTCGCTTGGAAAATTTTGAATATTTGCAGGCGTGTGAGATAAGTGCAATTATGCAGTAGTTTGAACATTCTTTGGCATTGCCTTTCTTTGGGATTGCAGTGAAAACTGACCTTTTCCAGTCCTGTGGCCACTGCTGAGTTTTCCAAATTTGCTGGTATGTTGAGTGCAGCACTTTCAGCATCTTTTAGGATTTGAAATAATTCAGCTGGAATTCCATCACCTCCACTAACTTTGTTCATAGTGATGCTTCCTAAGGCCCACTTGACTTTGCACTCCAGGATGTCTGGCTCTAGGTGAGTTACCACACCAGTGTGGTTATCCAAGTCATTAACATCTGTTTTGTATAGTTCTTCTGTGTATTCCTGCCACCTCTTATTAATATCTTCTGCTTCTATTAGGTCCATACTGTTTCTGTCCTTTATTGTGCCCATCTTTGCATGAAGTTTTCCCTTGGTAGCTCTAATTTTCTTGAAGAGATCTCTAGTCATTCCCATTCTATTGTCTTCCTCTATTTCTTTGCATTGATCACTTAGGAAGGCTTGCTTATCTCTCCTTGCTATTCTTTGGAACTCTGCATTCAGATGGATATATCTTTCCTTTTCTCCTTTACCTTTCACTTCTTTTCTCAGCTATTTGTAAGGCCTCCTCAGACAACCATTTTGCCTTTTTGTGTTTCTTTTTCTTGGGGATGGTTTTGATCACCGCCTCGTGTACAATGTTACAAACCTCCATCCATAGTTCTTCATGCACCCTATCAAATCTAATTCCTTGAATCTATTTGTCACCTCCATGGTGTAATTGTAATGGATTTGATTTAGGTCATACCTGAATGGTCTAAGTGGTTTTCCCTACTTTCTTCAATTTACGTTTGAATTTTGCAATAAGGCGTTCATGATCTGAGGCACAGTCAGCTCCTGGTCTTCTTTTTGCTGACTGTATAGAGCTGCTCCATCTTTGGCTATGAAGAATATAATCTATCTGATTTCGGTATTGGCCGTCGGGTGATGTCCATGTGTATAGTCTTCTCTTGTGTTGTTGGAAGAGGGTGTTTGCTATGACTAATGTGGTCTGTTGGCAAAACTCTGTTAGCCTTTGCCCTGCTTCATTTTGTACTCCAAGGCCAAACTTGCCTGTTACTCCAGGGATCTCTTGACTTCCTCCTTTTACATTCCAGTCCTCTATGATGAAAAGGATATCTTTTTTTGGTATTAGTTCTAGAAGGTCTTGTAAGTCTTCATAGAATTGTTCAACTTCAGCTTCTTCAGCTTTAGTGGGGCATAGACTTGGGTTACTGTCGATAAGGGACAGGTTAACTCTGGCCAGGGAAGGAAGCTTAGGTGGAAGAACTGTCTACACCCCTATCTAGAGCAGGGAGGGTCGCCTCTGGTAGAAAAAAGCCACGGCACTGGGTGCTGCTTTTTTCTCTTACAGATGGGAGCTAGCAGTCCTAGAACTACCCCTTTGAATTGTATCTTGGAAAAACTGGGGTAAGTTTCATCCCCAGAGCCCCAAATGGCCCTTATATACAGGCTTTCTTTAAAAGAAGACCTCACTTGCCCAGAGAGACAATCTCTGCTGGGACAACATCTTATCAATCAGTCTACCCCTGTCATCAGAGCCAATTTGAACACTCTGGTTTAAATTTTAGCTATGAAACTGTGACTAGAAAAGAAGAGATGACATTTTTGACACTGAATGGCCATGATATTTTTTAGACTCTGGAGAAAATAGGTTAAAATGAAATCTTTTTGAAATTGCAAAACCAGTTCTTCTAGCACATGCAATTAGGAAAAAGCTGACTTGTTAAAATACTTTTTTTTGGAGCTCCGATCCTGCCTGAGAAACAGAAAACATGCCTGGGGAAAAACCTGAAGTTAACTCTTATCATGCCCTTGAGATACACAGCCCACTCTGTCTGGGACTCCAACCATGAGCAAGTTGGCAGAACTTCAAGCCAATAAAAAAAAGGGCGGGGGCAAAGAGACATTTTATATTTCAAGTGGAAAACTGTGAGGTCTCTGTGTGTGTCTTCGTCCTTGGACAATATTGCTGAAGCTTAACTGGCCTAAAGAGAAGTAAGCACTTAGAAATCAAACAATTCTAAATTCAAAAAAATTAAACTAAAATGAATTTCAGGCTGTGTGAACTGGGAAATATTCACTATTGAATTAATATCTGGTATTGATGTTTGTTTATTGACCTAATTAACATAGACATTGTGAAGACACTTTTGCAAATGACATAGCTTTGGGTGATTTATATTTACTGATCTACAAAATGATGATATAAAGTACAGTTCATGGTTGCTGAAGTAAAGTAAGATGTGTGTTTTCAATAAAAAGCTATAAGAAATGAAATTACATTCTATTAAGAAAAAGAAAGTAAATCTGAACTTAGAGGTGGCTGTTCTCTGAATGGGCAAATAAAGTGATGAATACAGAAAATACAAAAAAGGTTTGTGACAAATGAGAAAAGATTTGTGGCAAGTAGAAGAGAGTTTTGTGCAAGATACAAGTTTCTTAAGACATTAAACTGCCTTTGAGGCCTTTTATTGTTACTTTGACTAAGTGAACAACTATTGTTTCACAGTGAACATAAGCTGGTACCCAACTGGAATTTGGTTTTCTCTCCCTGATTAAAAGAACAAAGTTTTCTTGAAATATGGCTTTTGATAATGGACTATGGCACACATAGACAAAGCTCATTCTGCTTCTATAAAGTTAACCCCTCATCAGGGAATTTAAAATGGATAAAGAATGGCTGTAAACCAAACAGTCAGGGCTATGGGAGGTCCAACACAGCCGCTTGGCTTTTCCTGGCTCCCTGACAAACCTCTTTTATTTGCTAGGCTAAAGCCTTTCCTGGCTGCGGGGTTAATATCTCACAATGGGAAAAAGTGGTTAAAATGTGTTTTCTGCAGTGTCTAGTGATTGGGGCATCCACTTTGCTGGACAGATCATACAGACATTGGCAAAAACTTCATGAGCTTCTCAGAGACTATTGCTTTCACTGATGTCCTTGGTCATCGGCCAGGAATGGCAGAATAAAGGGGTCAGTTGCATAGGATTGAATAGACTGCAAAATATGACTACAATTTTCATGACTTTTTGTCTGATGTATTACTGTCTTCTAATCTTTGTTTTCAGATATAAAGAAGCTCTTCTCAAGTTACTGATGGTTTAAAACAATTTAATGATTTACACCTATGGGTAAAATTAAAACATTTTTCTTCTCTCTCTGCCTCGTCCCTCCGAAGTTGGAGACACTTGGGTTCTGAACAGCCTTATCAAGGTAAAAAAGACTGTGTCCCAACATATACAGAAATCTCAAAGTATACCGGGGAGCTCTAAAAGAAAAATCCACCCAACTGATGTCAGGCCTATGGCATCTATCATGTTTCACTGAGTATTACATTCTAGTTTTATTAATTAAGGGCTGTATTTACTGACTCACTTCTGAGTTAGTTCATTGTGGTTATGTTACATTGCTAAGAGGTTTAATAAAGTTATTTAAAAAGACACTCTGAGTTTTTTTCTAAAGTTTATCCCAGTAACCAGTCTTTAAATAAAGATCAGATGCTCCAGGATCTACAACCAGAAGATTAATAGCAGGCTATAGTCATTTAACAAACTCAGATGACCTGGAGATATCACTGGGCTATACCTAATTAAGTTCTTGACTTAAGGTCTTACTTGTGATTTTACTATTACTGCTAACTATATTGTTTTCTATATTGCCTGTTTCAAAAAGTGTTGTCCCTTAACATTATCAAGTATGTGATGGAGCCACTGATATAATGATGGTATACAGTTCCATATAAAATCCATAATTACAATGGTGTGACTCTGTATATAAAAAGAAGCAAGAGGGAATATTCTCCTGGACCAAGAGACTAGTGAGACAGGTGGGTCCAGAGATTTTGCTACTCACAGGGCCTAGTACAGTAACAGCACATTGAGTGGCCTATCAGTGAAATCTTCAACAGACCTGGTAATGAGCTTTCCCAGCACTGTGGGACAAGATGGTCATGAAACGCCCCCAAACCATGGTCAAACTCATGGCCATAAAGGGGCCCTGTGACTGGAAACTGGCCCTTGCCATCTGCCTCTATAAAGATTAAATCATGGACACTACAGCTGCTGACCTTTGACATCCTCTGAAAGGAGTTCAGGGTGAAAATCAGAGATTAGACACTTGCTCTGTGCTCTGAAAAAAAAATGGACAAAACAAGCCTTTGAATAGTCAGATATTTTCAGGTAAAAAAATTTTTGAGCCCAAATTCTTGCATTTTCTCATACCTAGAAAAACACTATCTACAATTGTTAATAGTAACAACTACTTTGGCTTATATGTTAATACCACAATAAGAAGCTAAAGCCTACTTGGACAAACTTAGACAACTAGCTATGACCATAGTGAAAGTGAAAGTCACTCAGTCCTGTCCGACTCTGCAACCCCATAGACTATACAGCCCGTGGAATTCTCTAGGCCAGAATACTGGAGTGGGTAACCTATGACTATAAGTCTCCCTAAAACAGCTGTATACATAAGGGTTCAGACTCATTCTTCTAAAAAGAAATGGTAAGATTTATTTTGTCTATTAAGGTTCAGGTTGTCAGTCTTTCAACTACTTCTAACTGGGTTTGTTATACCCACATTCAAAATGTATATGAACATGCCAAATGGCTCCATTCTTATAAATAGGGCAGCCCAAGTGTTGACTATATCTAAACCAGGATCAAAGTTACTACCAAATGTAACCTGATTCTTATTCTTGCTTGGACTGCTGATTCAATAATTCTCTTACTGATTTTTGGTCTCTGCCTTTTAATCTACTTGTCTAGTTTGTTCTTTCTCAGGGATACAACAGCTTCCCATACAAAGTAACGGTGATGCAGAGATTCTGGTCACTCTTCAAAACTGGACTCCCCTGATGTTCCACTCTGGTCATAGATATAATCTTGGTTTACAAGCTCTCCTTGGTGAAAAACTATCTTGACTGTAATACTTGTAATCATTCTGATTTTGCTGTTTTTTCCTTACATCTGTAACTGTGTAATGAGATTTGTTTCTAACCATCTGAAAACATTTAAATTACAAGTGATTGTTCATGCTCCTATAATTTCTACTGCCTCCTCTAGTTATTACTTGGGATCCTTGGATCAGAAACCCTAAATAAAGGGGCAATGAGAATACGTTGCTTCAACAACTTAGGGTCTGCCCCCCTCACCCATAGGAAGCAGTTACTGACAGATTTCTCCACCCCTTTCTCCTCAGCAACAATATTCTTCTAAAAGAAAAAAGGGAGAAGGAGAGAGTTAATTTAGGCAGGTTGATAAGCAGTCCAAGCCTAAGGCCTCTTTATGGAGGAGGTACACATTCTTTCTTTTCCACATTTTTTTGCCCTGGACAAGTAGGCCTTTGTAGGCAGCAGTATCTCTTGTTCAAGGACATGCCTCTTTTAGAGCTTTGGATGAATGTTATGAGAAAAGTTCTGGGTAGAAACTTCCACAGCCTTGAGCTCTGGGTTAACCTGTTCCTTCTGGCTAATCTCATGCTGATGTCATCCCAGGATGTATGTTATGGGAAAGGGTCAGGACAAAATTCTCACAGCCTTGAGGTATTTTTTATCTATTCTCAGCAGCTAGTTGAGAAGTATATAAGGCCCAGCTTAAACTAGTGAGGTGGGTTTTCTCCTGCCCCCTTCTGTTGTCTATGTCAGAAGCTTTTTCTGTCACTTTCACTTAAAATCTACACAAAGCTCTGAGTGACTGAAACTGTCCTTCAGAGACCACGAATACAGCAGCATCACTCACCTCTAAGCTGTCAGTACTAGGCTCTTGTACATTGTTTCTAAACCTTGAACAGCTCTGCAAAGTAAGTACTATCTTCACTTTACACATGGGCAAACTGGTTCAGTGTTACATAAGTTCACATACAACTAATAAGTGATTAAAAACCAGAGTTCTAAATCTGTTTGTTTTGACTAAGTAGATAATACTTAACCCTGCTCAGCATTCCTTCCTCCTATGGCAGCAGTTAAGCCTAGTTTTTTCCCTTTTTGCGGAACTTCTCCTCCCAATCTTGGGATAGAGGTGGACTGACCATCAGTCACATGGCTTCACCTCCCCCAGTGCTGGGATGGGTATATGACCCAAGCAGCACCAATTGTGTTATTGGCATGGACTTGAAGGAGAACATGACCAAGAAGGCAGATATCTCTCCTAAAATCACAAGCATTAAGAATAATGTGAGCCTGGAACATTGTCTTCTATTTATATCTTCAACTAATCTTTATTTGTGTGTAAGAAACAGGAAAATTCTGTGCTCATTTATTAGGAGCAGATGCAGAAAGTGATCTTTTTGAGGGATTACTATGTGCCAGGGAGAATTCTAGGCACTTTATACCTTTTAAATTTTTTCATTTTATTATTAAGTCCTTATACATTTATAATCTTTAACTCTAGAAAAGGAGAATGTATCAGTTGGATAGCCTAGATTTTGCTGCTATGCGTGTATGCATGCTCAGTTGCTCAGTTGTGTCTGACTCTTTGTGACCCTTTGGACTGTAGCCCGCCAGGCTCCTCTGTCCATGGGATTTTTCAGGCAAGAATACTGGAGAGGGTTGCCATTTACTCCTCCAGGAGATCTTCCTGACCCAAGGGTCAAACCTGCATCTCCTGCATTGCAGGTGGATTCTTTATCGCTAAGCCATCGGGAAAGCCCTTTGCTGCTATAATAATCCCAAAATCTCACATAATAAAGGTATACTTCTTGCTCATTATGTCCAACATAGATTGGCAGGGGAGCTCTGTTCATCCAAAGCCACTTGAAAACTCAAACCAACAGAAGCCCCATCACTGAGTTAGGAAGGGACGTGACCAAAACACACTCTGATCCTTACAGCTTAAAATGTCACCCATCACTTCTCTCTTCATTACCCAAGAAATGGCCCACATGGTTGCACCTAATTTCCTGGAGGTGGAAAGTACAAATCTACTGTGTCCCTGAAACACGGAAGAAATAAGTTTGCTGAGTCAAAATAATAGCATCACAGGGAGAAATGACCCATTTCTGGGTAGATTTGATTCATTGCCTTTTTCCCCCCTGGTTTGGCAGTTTATTTAAAAAAAAAAAAACAGTTATCTTATTTTCTTCCTTGCCCATCATTTTTCTTAACAGAAAAAGTTATAAAAAACTGGGGAGGGGAGCTATATTATCTTTGCAGACTGATATATTTGCGGACGACTTGTGAATAATAACAATGATTCAAAAGCTCCTAGGTTTACTCCTGAATCCTTTGCAAAGAGCAAAGGGCAACACAAGAAAGAATTTTGTTTACAACAAGCTCGTAATACCACATTGATTATGACAGTGCAGTGGTTACGATTATGTTCACGATAGGATATTCCTTGCCCAAACACCAAACACTGCTAAAATCACTTGGCTGCTTACAAACTGGAGGAACCAGTGCAAACAGTCATCTGTAGAGCGGGAACCAGAATGGGTAAGGCTTCTCTGGTGGTGAGACTCTGACATCAGCAGCTTCTCACCTGGGCCACCCTCCCTCACTTCGAGTCCTGGTCTTTGGTTTCATCTAAGAGGGCGGAGTGGATCCCCAGCTTTTTGAGTTTTTCCACCAGGTCCTCGTTCTGGTGCATCTGTGGGAGACTGTCACAGCGCCCCGCCCCCCACCGCAAACTCGCCGTTGAGGTACACTTGCAGGATGGTGGGCCAGTTGGAGTAGTCTTTATTTTATTTTTATTTTTATCTTTTTGAGTAGTCTTTAATGCCTTACTGGAGCTGGGGGTCATCCAGCACATTGTAGGCCGCATAGTAGCAGATGCCATGCAGCCGGAGAATCTGCACCACCGCGTTGCTGAAGCCACACTGGGGCTGCTCCAGCGTCCCCTTGAGGAAGACCACCACCTTGTCCTCCACCAACACGTCCAGGTGCTCAGACGAGCCGCTGCCGCCCTCAGGCCGGGGCCCCACAGGCCAACGCCACCCGGCCCAGGGACCCGCTCCAATTAATTGCCTTTTGATTGGTTGCCACGGCCTAACCACTTGAGTTACTATACCTAAAATTTGTAATGGAACAGTAAAGCACTCATTCCCATTCTAGTGTCATAGGGCTTCTCTGCATGTGCACTGAAGTGGATATAATCTGGGGGTAAAGCAAGCATTGAGTTTAGCTCCCCCTAAACATGGTGTATGTAAAATGCCTGGCATATAATGCAGCCTCAATAAATGTTAGCTGTTACAGGTTTGGCCGGGGGGTGGGGGAAAGAGTTAGTAGTAGATGAAAGCTCCAGGTCCTGATTTCCTCATAACACATTTCTCCCTAGCCTATAATCTGGCATCAGCCCTTCCTATTTGAATGTGGCTGCTTCCAAAGGTGACGTGTGCGCCCTGTCACCAAGTCCACAGTTTTCATACAGGCATCTCGCTGAGGCCTTCCACAGCAATTGACATTGAAATACAACCCATTCGTGAAACTCTCTGGCTTCCTTGACACTTCTCTGCTGTTCCACTTTCCTTTTTTGACTATTTAAAAATATTATTATGTACTATTTAATAAGGGCTTCCCAGGTGGTACCAGTGGTAAAGAACTCACTTGACAATGCAGGAGACTAAGAGATGTGGGTTCACTCCCTGGGTCAGGAAGATCCCCTGGAGGAGGGCATGGCAACCCACTTCAGTATTCTTGCCTGGAGAATCCCACGGATAGTGGAGCCTGGCAGGCTACGGTCCATAGTGTCATAAAGAGTCAGGCATGACTGAAGCAACTTAGCACACACATTATTTGATAAATGCAAAAGGATTTGTAACATTTGTTATGAAATTCAATAATAAACTGAACTTTCCTGAGCCCACTGCCCAACCTAAGAACTATCTCTCTGCCTTCCCAGAGGTAACCAGTATTTTCACTTTTAGTTTTCATTCCCTTGATTTCTTCTTAAATAGTTTTATCACATATGTAATTATTTTTGAACAATATAGTGTTAGGTTGTACTTGCTTTCTAATTTTATAAAAATGTTATTTTATGTAGGTTCTGCAACTCCCTTTTCTCATCCAACTTTTTTTTTCCTCTAAAATACAAACACATTGCTGCTATAGCTGTAGTTAATTTTTCACTTCTATATAGTAATACCACAATTTATCTACCCATTCTTTTTTTTTCTTGGAGTAAAAGTTTATTTGACCAAAATGTAGAAAAAGTGATACTATTACATATGATACAGTTGCAAGAACCTAAATGAAAAGTGTGGGTTTTATTCAGTTGCACAGTTTGCTAGTGTATTTCTTGCATAGTGTGGTGCTTAATAAATAGGAGTGAGGGCAGAAGATTCAGATAAGCTAGAAGCAGTGTGATTTTTTAGTCAGAATTGTAACCTTGAGTTGGCCCCCCACACTGCTGGGCAATGTGGAATGTTTCAGCTCTGAGATGTTAACTGAGAAAGCAGAAATATAACAAAGCTAAAACGTGCAGCCCTGTCTATGAAATACTACATTTCCAGTTTAATCAAGAGTTTCTTGGTTTTTTATTAACTTGGTCCTGAAGAAGGAATTAAAATTCTAAATAAGTAAATCTCCAATTTGCCATTTCCTCGAGTATAGAGGCGATGAAGTTGGGTCAATTACTTCTTTTATTTTTACTTTGTAGTCTGAGAGGGCCGTTCTGTCCAATATTTGTTCATAGAAAAACAGTCTTGCTCAATTACTGATGGCTAAGCAGTCTTTTTGAAAAAGACGGCTTCTCCTAATAGGACTGAATTATCCAACATTCATTTCTCCTGAGTGAATGGCCTTATATCAAAGCAGATAAGCATGTGCCATTACTGGAATAAGACATCAGCTCCTCAGAGAACAACTTTAGAGTGAAAGAAACATATAGAAGAGTATATCAAAGATCAGTCCAGAAAACATTTGGGTAATTATTACGACTCTTTTCTAAGCATTCTCACACTGACTGCTCAGATAATGTTCTGAATGGTGCAGTGTGGAAAAAAGCCAGGATGATGAGATTAACCTCTTGGTAGTTTATGATTTCCCACAGTAACCTCACCTTCCCCCCTTTTTCGCTCTGGTGGAAAATCACCACGCATTTTAATGTAGGGTTGGGAAGATCCACTCGAGATTTTAATATGATGATCCCTGGCCTCCTACAGTGTGACCAATGGTGGAATTCTTCAACCTTTTAAACTGACCCATGACCAGATGTTGGAATCTGTGTTTTGAAAGTGTGAGTTTGTCTCTTCTCCCAGGAACCAAATGCCCTCAGTCTTAAAAGAGAGTATGCTCAATATGAAATAATACCCTGCCTACCTTAAGAATATATGCAAGGTAAGGATAAAAATAGAGCTGAAAAAACTGGTGCCACTTGAAAAAAAGAAAGGAGTAGATTTAACTGGTGCTCAAAGCTTCTCTGATACAAAATATTTTTCATGTATTCATAATTTCCTTGACATTTCCAGCAAGGCAGAGAGGCAATAACAAAAGAAACTTCTTACAAGAGAAGAGAAAGACACGGAGCTCTGGAGTTTCTGTTGGAACAAGACTCTTCTGTTTTGGTTATATACAGTTTAGTTCATTCAGTGTCTGATCCAGTGTCTGAGATAAGCCCCCGTTCTCTTCTTTGGCCTGGGCAAGTTTTTCTTCCAGGTCATCAATTGTCTTTTCCAGTTTCACAACTGTTCTCTGCAAATTTGGTATGGGTCTCAGCCTCTTTCAGTTTGTCAGACAGAAGTTTAATTTCTTCTTCATATTTGTCTTCCTTTTCAGAATACTTTAAAGATGCAGCCTCTAGCAACTTCAAGTTGTTAGTGACATTCTTGAGTTCTTCCAGATCACCACATTTTAGTTCAGACACCTCACACTCCTCTACCCTCTCCAGCTCGCCCTCCAGGATAACCAACTTACGAGCTACCTCCTTGTATTTGTGGTCGGCGTCCTCAGCAATGTGCTTGGCCTCTTTAAGCTGCATCTCCTGATTCTTCATCTTCTCATTTTTCATGGCTGGGTTTTCTATCACCTTCATCCCTCTCTGTCTCATCTGCAGCGTTTTCTGCCTCCTCCAGCTTCTGCAGGGCTGTGGCCAGTCGTTCCTGAGCCCTGTCCCACTCCTCCTCGACAGCTGGATGTGTGGATTGAGAGCTGCCACATCATCTTGGTCTTTCTCATGCTGCTCATGCTTGCCATCCAGCTCCTGCTGCAGGCCCTGCGTGTGGTCCTCCACCTCATCTGCTTGTTGCTGCAGAGCCTGCATCTTGCGTTTCACTGCCTCCAGGGAGTTGAGGCCAGCCACGGCACAGAGGTGTACACAGTGGACCAGCGGTGGGTGCTCGGCTCTGGTCAACTCTGGCAAGCTCTACCCATTATTATTTCCATCAATGTTGCCATGAATGCTTGTGTACATGTCTCCTGCTGGGACCTAAGGCAGGCAAATGCTCAGTTTTATAAGATAGTTATAAAATTATTTTTAGAAGTAGTATTAAATGGGAATAGTAATGCCTGCTTTACCTCCCTTATAGGTAGTTGTAAGAGTAACACAAGCTAGTGGATGTGAAAACACATTACACATTAATACATTAAGATGGCACAATTGGCATGCTGGTTTTGCGTCCAAGCTCAGACTCCTGAAGAGTGTGTCATGTGCATACTGGTTTCAAGGACCAGAAAGACTGACTGTTCCATATCAATTTAAAGTATTTCTAGAATTTTCTCATGATAAAGACTAGACTCTTAGATTCTGAGGCAGATGTCTGTTTTGCTACCTGATCAGCAGCCTTTCCTCATTTCTTCCAATAACAGCACCTCAATTTTCCTAAGAACTACCTCTGTTCTATTTTTGGAAGTGTTCTCAAGTGCCCCGCTCTCCCTAGCCAGCTCACTGTGGTTTATTACTGCTATTGTCATGGCTTTGTTTCTTTGCTTTATCTTGCTTGCTCTTTAAAGAGTTTTCTCACTTCTAAGTCCAGCATGATAAACTGATTACAAAAATGGTCACAGCTGTTTACGCCTCCCTGTATTTACACCTTTTGAAGCTCTTCCCTTTAAGAGATGGCATCTGTTTCTCTACCCTTCAAATCTAGAATAGTCTTGTGTTTTCCTTTGATCAATAGAATGTTGCAGAAGTGATATTATGTCAGTTCTAAGCCTTGCATGCTTCTGCTCACTCCATTGAACCCCTGGAGTTACCATGGGAATGAGCCTGGGCTAGCCTTCTGGAGGAGAGACCCATTTGTCTAGCTATATCCAGCCAGACCAGCTTAGACCTGTCAGTCCTCAACCAACCCACCGGCCACAGATACATAAGTGAGCCCAGCTAAGATCAGCCAAGCCTAGTACAGATCAACAGAGCACTGACCTATAAACTCATGAGCAACAATACATGGTTTGGTTTCAAGCTACTGAGTTTTGGATGGTTTATTATGCAGCAGTTGCTAACTCACACAATAAAAAATATGTTTTATGCTGAATCTGGTTGTTCTTTAGTAGGAGCACCCTTCAAGATATTTATTCTTCTCTACTATCTCTCCCACTACTTCTCCATTTTCTTCTTAGAATGTCTCTTAAGATTAGCATTTCTGAGTTTCTGTTTTCAGCCACCTTCTCACTATTCTTTCTCCCTGGTCAGTTTCATCCTATCACATGGCCTCAGCTCTTACCTTTATACAGATGACTCCCAAATCTACTTCTATGTGAACTTTACTGAGCAGAGTCAGAGTTCAAATGGTCTACTGGGCAAGTCTATATAATATTCTCCCAGAAAAATCATGACTCAATATGTTCAAATGTGAAGTCTTACTCACACTCCTTCATTGTTTCCTATACCTCCTGCTCCTCTAGCTTGATTTCTCTGTCTCTAGATAGTGTCACTACCATCCTCACATCACCCAGGCCAAAAAGTTCATCACCTAAGACTCTCCATATGCCCAGTCATTCTGCAATGTCTCATATCTGTCCCTTCCCTCTATCTTCATAGTCCCTCCTCCTTCTGCTGCTTCTTTTTCCTCTTTCCCTCTTTCTTTGTTCTTGCTATCAAAGTGTGACCAGTAGTCCAGCAACATCAGCATCATTCGGGGAGACTATTAGAATGCAGAATATTGGGCCCCATCTAAAGATCTATTCAATCAGAATCTGCATTTTAACAAAATCCTTAGATAATTCATATGCACCTTAAAGTACATTTAGCAACTCCCTAGTTAAGTCTCAATCAGGATAGGTATAAGTCCTCAGCAGTGTATAACCTATGCACCATGTTAGTGGCACTCAAGCCCAGCTGCACATCAGAATACCTGAGAAGTCTTCAATTTTCCATTTATCTTTTCATTATTTAATCTTTTAAAAAATAATACATTTATTAGTTGTTTCTTCAATAGAGGAATACAAAGAAGGAAATTACAGTTGAATTATGCCTTGCCCAGATAACGCCAAATGACTTTTCTTTTTTGACAAAAGGAAAATTTACCTAAGGTTAGGCAACCCAAACTGAATAAAATATACAAAATGAAGACTGAAAAACTGCTAGCACCACCTCAGTTCCAACTCTTTTTCTCAAATATTGCTGTTCTTAATCAGAATTAACCTTCCAGGAAATAATTAACCACATACGTGCATATATGTTTATTCTTTTGTTTAAAAAGTATAAATTACTCCCTTTTAATCATCATGATTTTTATATTTAATATATCTTAGAGATATTTTTCTACAAGCATATACAGAACATTTCATAATTGTTAAACCACATGGTATTCCATTAGATAGATGATTCCATCTGATGGATCAATTCCCTACTGACAAGTGCTTTGACTGCTTCCAGTTTTAGCTATTACAAACAATGCTGCAATTATCATCCATTGGCGTGTGTGTGTGTGTGTGTGTGTGTGTGTGTGTGTTACACACGCATTGTGTTTAGTCACGTCCAACTCTTCGTGACTCTATGGACTGTAGCCTGCCAGGCTCCTCTGTCCATGGGATTTTTCAGGCAAGAATACTGGAGTGGGTTGACATTTCCTTCTCCAGGGGATCTTCCCGACCCAGGGAAGATCCTGCATCTCTTGCATTACAGGTGGCTTCTTTACCTCTGAGCTACAAGGGTAGTCTATCTGTCAGCATATATTTTGATAAAGTTCTGCAAGTATATCCATAAGGTAAATTTTTAGTCCAAAATTTCTGAATATATTGGTTAGGGTGCTTTTGGTTACAAGTAGCAAAACACAATTCCAGGGGTAGGGTGAGCTAGAGCTACCCAGTTTCTTTAAGTCTCTCTGCTGTGCAGTCCCTACTTTATCCAAGTAGTTTTTTTCAGTGTGATTCCTGAACCAGTAGCATCAATCTCACCTGAGAATTTCTTAGAAAAGGAAATTCTTTGTCCCTACCACAGACCTGCAGAATTTGAAACTCTGAGAGTAGATAAAGATCAGCAATCTGTGTTTTAACAGATTAGGTGATTCTGATGAACACTAAAGACTGAGAACCAGTGCTTTAAGCCAAGGTGCCAATGAAATGGCTGACAGTGGCAATGGAGGCTTTGAATCTCTTCCTTAAGTCCAGCAGAGAAGAGAAAACTCTGACCCAACATTCCAAGTAAGTAGGACTCCCATGGTTCTCCCTCATTGACTTGCTTAGGTCACAAGTCCTCTGAACTAATGATGTTTGTGGTCAGAAGAACTGAGAGTAAAATCTGTTTACCTGCAAATACATGGGCTATGAGTGGGAAGAAAACTTCTTGGGAAGGATTAAAAATGGGGAATGATTGCTGAGAAAGCACGAGCAACGCCTACAACATTCAAAGAATAACTGCATGTTTTATTTTGATATATTCTACCAAATTATACATCAAAAAAGTTGTAACAACGTCAAGCCCACCAGCAGCATATGAAAACATCTAGTATTTCTTCATATCCTGACTTGCTCTGTTTAAATCACTTTAAACATTTCCCAGTCTTATAGATAAAGATGGCATTTTATTGTTTTGATTTATATGCCTTTACTCATGGATGAAATTAAACATCTTTTCAAATCTCTATTGATGTGTGCATGTCTTTCTCTGTAGATTACTTGCTTATTCTTTAGCTCACTTTACTATTGGGTTTTGTCTTTTTCATGTTAGTTCTTCTGAATTTGTTGTAAATTAAATTAGCCTTTTATCATATATGATGCAAATATGTTTTCCCAGCTTTGTTGATCTTTTGAATTTGTTTATGGTATTCTCCCCCACCCACCTCCAAAGCTTTAACTTTTATGCAGTGAAATTCATCAGTATTTTTCTTTATTGGAATCTGGATTTGGGATTTTGCTTTAAAAGGGCCTTCCCCCATGTCCACCTTTCCAGGTGAACATCAGTCAACTCTGTAAAGCTTTTAAAAATTAAGGATGCTGGGCCTCCACTCCAGACCTAATAAAGCAGGTTTTTTAAATGTGACCCTCTGTACTGGCTTGAATAGTGTCCTCCCAAACTGTGATTGTGACCTTATTTGGAAATATAGTCTTTGCAAATATAACCATGTTAAAATGAAATCATATCACATTAGGGTGGACCTTAATCCAATGACTGGGGTCCTTACAAGATGGAAATTCAGGTACACACATGTGATGATGGAGGCAGAGTGATACACCCACAAGTCAAGCAATATCAAAGACTGCAATCACTAGAAACTAGAAAGAGACAAGGAAGGATGCTTTACTAGGGCTTTCAGAGTGAGCATGGCCCACCATCACCACTTCTAGCCTCCAGAACTGTGAGACAATAAATTTCTGTTGTTTTAAGCCACACAGTTTGTGGTACTTTGTTGTGGCAGCCCTAGGAAACTATATACACTCTGTTTGTTCAGTTGCTCAGTCACGTCTGACTCTGCAACCCCATGGACTGCAGCACGCCCAGGCCTCCCTGTCTTCCACCACCTCCCAGAGCCTACCCAAACTCATATTCATTGAGTCAGTGATGCCACCCAAACATCTTGTCCTCTGTTGTCCCCTTCTCCTCCAGCTTTCAATCTTTCCTAGCATCAGGGTCTTTTCCAATGAGTCAGCTCTTTGTATCAGGTGGCCAAAGTATTGGAGCTTCAGCTTCAGCATTAGTTCTTCCAATGAATATTCAGGGTTCGGTATGAAAAGGCAAAAAGACATACACACCCTATATCTAAATTTAAAAATAAATCAAGTGTGATTCCAAAACACTACAGGTTGAGAAACACTGGACCGAATAATAGTCATAACCATCCTCGACCCACTCAGTATTTAGTAAGAGTAGAAAAACAGGATGACTGAAATATTTCTCCATTAGAAAAGGGAGTCCTAGGTGTCGTGACAATACTTTGAAAAAATTAAGTTATCATTATCAAGTTCACTATAATAAACTCTAAATGTGTTCTAGAAGCTAGGGACAGGACAAAATCCCTACTTTCATGGAGTTTTCGGTATAAGGAGAGACAGACCATGAACATATAAACAAAAGTTGGGTAACTTCAGTAAGAGGGGATCTATGAAGAAAATGAATTAAGGTAATGAACTAGGGCACATCTTAATGTAGAGTGGGTGGTTAATTTAGTTAAGGTGGTCAGGAAAGGCCTTTTGGAAGAAGTAATATTTGAGCTGAGCCCTGAGGGTGTCAGCCATAGGAACATCTCGGGGAAAAGAGTTCCAGATAGGAGAAATACAAAGGTTTTGAGAAGGAAATGAGTTTAAGGTAGGTTAAAGACCTAAATGGAAAGCACTATAACAGAATGAGAAAAAGAGATAATTTGGTTGTTTCCTTGGATAAAAAAGGTCTTGCAAAGCAATAAACAAAACAGAAAATCCACAGAAGAAAAGACTGACACAAATATATCAAATGGCTACACAAACATCTAAAACTCCTGCATGAACACAAACTATAAACATGGTACACACTATAGGAAAATATCAGCTATATATATATAATAGACAAAGGACTAATATCCAGAAATATAAATGACTCCAACAACTCAATGTGGAAAAAAACAACCCTGTAAGAAAAACTATGCAAAGGTTACAAACAGTTCATAGAGAATAGGCCAATAAACATCAAATAAAAAGATGCTCAACTGCACTAGTAAGGGAAAATGCAAAGTTAAGAACAAACACAAGTTACCATTTTTTTTCTCCATCAGATTGGCAAACAGTTTAAAGGTTGGAGTCTTAGGAAATGTGAAGCTACACTGCTGATGGGAGTGAAAACTGACATAATGCTTTTGAAAGGCAATTTGGCAGTATGTATTAAGATTGAAAATATCCATACCCCATGGCCCAGCAACTCACTTGTGATTGTCCACCTACAGAAACATGCCTGTGCACAAGGAGGCCCTTACTAGTATGTTCACTGCAGCTCTGTATTACTGAAAAATTAAACCATTGTAAATATCCATCAGGGGAGTGGAGAAATAAATCAAAAGCCATCCAAGTCATGGAATTCCCTGAACAAGAATTCAAAAAAGAACAAGGTTGATTATTTTCCTTGTAGAAAGATCTCCAAGATGTTGCCAAGTGAAGAAAGCAGTCGGCCAAATGATATGGATATTATGATCCTGTTCACATGGAAATGGTTGATATCTACACTAACCTCCATTTTCTGTGTTGTCATCTTGTTTCTACCCACCCCACCTCCTACTCCTAGTGAAAAGGAGTTTGGTTAGGGCAGTAACTGTTTCAGTGGCTATAATTCCCTCAAATCATCTCACAATTACCATCCAGCAGGAGTGAGAGCCTGCTACATAATTTGTAGGGCCCAGTGCAAAATGAAAATGGAGGGTTCCTTGCTCAAAAACTAGGGGAGAGATGGGAAGTACAGTTAAAGGCATGAAAATAAAATGTTTCTTCTTTAAAAATATTTTATTACTTATAAAACATAATAGTGATAATAGTGATAGCTTAAAAATAATTTACAAATTGCAGAACAATATTTTTATAATTTATATAATAAAATAAATGTTACTAATGTGATATCTTGATTGATCATAAGATTTTTCTGCCTCTCTTTTCTGCAAATTCAATTAGTCATTTTAGCAAGCTCATTTTGAACCAACATGATTGAAGGCAACATCAGTCACAAGATTGTAAATGTTTGATAACTTTTCATTTTGATAAGGAGCTTTCTGCTGATGCATTGGCACTGTTTTTTGTAGGCTGTGACAATGGGATAGATTCCTGATAAATTTTTCAAAATACAAATTTTCACACATCTAGACCTGATGATTCCTGTAGAACACTTCTAAAAAGATTTAACTCTTCATACAGATCAGTTTTGTCCAAGTCTAAATCTAATTTTAAATATAATTTTTACAATGGCATTTAATGTTTCCTCTGACATTTCCTGTAACTTGTGGAGGTATGCTATATAGACTGAATGCTTGTGTCCCTGATCCCCAAAGTCATATGTTAAAATACTAACCCCCACAATGTGATTGTATTGGTGGGGGGGGGGGCTCTGGTAGGTGATTAGGTCTTGAGGGTGGGGGCTCTTATAAATGAGATCAGTGCCCTTATAAAAGAACCTCCAAAGAGCTCTTTCACCCCTTCCCCCAAACAGCAAGAAGATTACCATCTATGAACCAGTGTCTGGCTCTCACCAGACACTAAATCAAGCCAGCACCTTGATTTTGAACTTCTCAGCCTTCAGAACCATGAAAAATAAATCTTTGTTCATTAGCCACCCAGTCTATGGCAATTTTATTATAGCAGCCTGAATAGACTAATACAAGGTCATAACAAGAAATGAAAATGGCTTCATAATTTATTTATAATTTAAAACATATCTTTATGCATTCTACCAATATGCCTTCAATTATAAGGAAAACACTTTTAAATTATCTTCCTCATTAATAATTGGTTAATCCAAAGTTTTTATCTAATGTGTCTACTTTGATGATCTTTAAATTTAATTTTCATTTCCTAGCCTGTGGATATTTGCCTTGCAATTTTGCACTAGTTTTCAAAATGAGATATTCTACAGTGCTCAAAAAATTCTAACAACCACACCTCAAAGTAATTTACTTTGAAGGCAAACCATTCAATATCACAGTAATCCTAGTCTATGCCCCAACCACTAATGCCGAAGAAGCTGAATGGTTCTATGAAGATCTACAAGACATTCTAGAACTAATATGAAAAAAAAGATGTCCTTTTAATCATAGGGGACTGGAATGTAAAAGGAGGAAATCAAGAAATATTCAGAGTAACAGGCAAGTTTGGCAATGGAGTACAAAATGAATCAGGGCAAAGGCTAACAGAGTTTTGCCAAGAGAACACACTGGTCATAGCAAACACCCACTTGCAACAACACAAGAGATGATTCTACAAATGGACATCACCAGATGGTCAATACCGAAATCAGATTGATTATATTTTTTGTAGCCAAAGATGGAGAAGCTCTATACAGTCAGCAAAAACAAGACCGGGAGCTGACTGTGGCTCAGATCATGAACTCCTTATTGCCAAATTCAGACTTAAATTGAAGAAAGTAGGGAAAACCACTAGACCATTCAGGTATGACCTAAATCATGTCCCTTATGATTATACAGTGGAAGTGACAAATAGATTCAAGGGATTAGATCTGATAGAAAGAGTGCCTGAAGAACTATGGATGGAGTTCTGACATGTACAGGAGATAGTGATCAAAACCCAATAAGAAGAAATGCAAAAAGGCAAAATGGTTGTCTGAGGAGGCCTTACAAATAGGTGAGAAAAAAAAGAGAAGCAAAAGGCAAAGGATAAAAGCAAAAATATATCCATCTAAATGCAGAGTTCCAAAGCCAAGCAAGGAGAGATAAGAAGGCCTTCATAAGTGATCAATGCAAAGAAATAGAGGAAAACAATAGAATGGGAAAGACTAGCGATCTCTTCAAGAAAATTAGAGATACCAAGGGAACATTTCATGCAAAGATGGGCACAATAAAGATAGAAATGATATAAACCTAACAGAAGCAGAAGATATTAAAAGAAGTGGCAAGAATATACAGAAGAACTATATAAAAAAGATCCTAATGACCCAGATGATAATGATGGTATGAAAACTCACCTAGAGCCAGACATCCTGGAATGTGAAGTCAAGCGGGCCTTAGGAAGCATCACTATGAACAAAGCTAGTGGAGGTGATGGAATTCCAGCTGAGTTATTTCAAATCCTAAACGATGATGCTGTGAAACTGCTGCACTCAACATGCCAGCAAACTTGGAAAATGCAGCAGTGGCCACAGGACTGGAAAAGTTCAGTTTTCATTGCAATCCCAAAGAAAGGCAATGCCAAAGAATGTTCAAAGTACTGCACAATTGCATTCATCTCACATGTCAGCAAAGTAATGCTCAAAATTCTCCAAGCAAGGCTTCAACAGTATATGAACTGAGACCTTCCAGATGTTCAAGTTGGATTTAGAAAAGGCAGAGGAACCAGAGATCAAATTGCCAACATTGGTTGGGTCATAGAGAAAGCAAGAGAATTTCAGAAAAACACCTACTTCTGCTTTATTCACTACACCAAAGCCTTTGACTGTGTGGATCACAACAAACTGTGGAACATTCATTCTTAAAGAGATGGGAATACCAGACCACCTTACCTGCTCCTGAGAAATCTGTATGCAGGTCAAGAAGCAACAGTTAGAACCGGACATGGAACAAAGGACTGGTTCCAAATTGGGAAAGGTGTACATCAAGGCTGTATATTGTCACCCTGCTTATTTAACTTAAATGCAGAGAACATCATGTGAAATGCCAGGCTGGATGAAGCACAAGCTGGAATCAAGATTGCCAGGAGAAATATCAATAACCTCAGATATGCAGATGACACCACCTTTATGGCAGAAAGCAAAGTGGAACTAAAGAGCCTCTTGATGAAAGTGAAAGAGGAGAGTAAAAAAGCTGGCTTAAAACTTCAACATTCATAAAATTAAGATCATGGCATCGAGTCCCATCACTTAATGGCAAATAGATGGGGAAACAATGGAAACAGTGACAGATTTTATTTTCTTGGGCTCCAGGATCACTGCAGATGGTGACTGCAGCCATGAAATTAAAAGACGCTTGCTCCTTGCAAGAAAAGCTATGATAAACAATCTAGACAGCATATTAAAAAGCAGAGACATTATTTTGCTGACAAAGGTCTATCTAGTCAAAGCTATGGATTTTCTAGTAGTCATGTATGGATGTGAGAATTGGACCATAAAGAAAGCTGACTGCTGAATAATGGATGCTTTTGAAGTGTGGTGTTGGAGAAGCCTCTTAAGAGTCCCTTGGACTGCAAGGAGATCAAACCAGTCAATCCTAAGGGAAATCGGTCCTGATTCACTGGAAGGACTGATGCTGAAGCTGAAGCTGCAATACTTAGGCCTCCTGATGTGAAGAACTGAATCCTTAGAAAAGATCCTGATGCTGGGAAGGATTGAAGGCAGGAGAAGTGGATGACAGAGGATGAGATGGTTGGAGGGCATCACCAACTTGATGGACATGAGTTTGAGCAAGCTCTGGGAGTTAGTGATGGACAGGGAACCCTGGCTTGCTACAGTCCATGGGGTCGCAAAGAGTTGGACATGACTGAGCAAGCAAAATGAACTGAACTGAACTGAAAGTTGTTGTTCTGCAATGTCCATGAGTACCTTTTTTTGTAATAATTTACTGACAAAGTTTACTGCCTGAATGCTAGCAGTTCCTGACCCAGTTCTCAGGCCAGAGTTAATATTTGTGTATAGTGGCAGGGACAGGTTCTGTGACAGAAGGGCAAGATTGCCTCTCACCACAGGTCCCATCACTACCCCCATGCAGAGGCTATCCTTTCTCTCAGGGCTACAGCTACTGCTAACTCTGCTGCTGCTGCTGCTGCTGCTATTGCAGCCACCATTGTCACTGGCTCAACATCCCCCACTCCAGGCCCCATAGTGTCCCAGACTGCCCCTGATTTGCTTATACATACCAAGCACTGCCGTGTCCAATGTGCTCACTGCCACTCAGTATATCTCTTCTGCTCATTTGTATGCTCCATTGTCACACTGGACCATACTTAAAAGACACAGGTTCAAACAGAAAATTAAGAATGTCAAGATAGTGCCAGGAGAGCATTAAATCAAGCCTGAAGTCTTTTCTGGGAATATAGCTCTGTACATCTGGCACACTCCAAGATGGCCATGGAGGAGTGGGCTGGTGTTCTTAGTTACCTAGTTTGGCACCTGGGGGACTAACTTGTTAGTTTTCATTCTAAGTGAGTGTAAACCCTATTTTGCTTCTGTGATTCAAATTGTGCAAAAAACTGTTGATCACCTTCTCCTATTACATGGATCTTAGAGTCACCAGTTGCTGTTAGATTCACAAATGGAGTGGTGAAAAGCCTGGAATCTGGTCCTGTACTGCCAGGAACCCCAGCTTGCATACATACTAGCCATATGGCCTCGAGCACATGGTTTTAAGTGTGTACACTCAGCTTCCTCATCCATAAAATGGGGATAGTACTAGTACTGTCATTGGGTTAGTACTCAATGTACTAGTATCACTAGTACCTCATTGGGTTGCTGTAAGGATTGAGTTAATGCATATAAAGAGGTTAGAACAGGTGCTTAGCACACAATAACTTCTCAGATAACGTTATTTACCGTTATTTTGTCTTCTGTTTTCACTGTCTTTGTACTTTCCAGTCTATTTTGGAGCAAGTCTGTTCTTATGTAATGCTTTCCCATTTCCCCCTTGTTTTTCTTCATGAATTTTATAGTTTACTTTGGCCCTCATAATTTTTATCTCAACAGTTATATGTATGTACATTTAGACAGATGAATCAGAAAAGAGCTCACTGAGGTTCCTTCTAGGAAACCAAGCAGGGATTGAATGGTGGTCAGTGTGGATCTTCAGCCTGTTTGGATGTTAATTTACAATGGGAATGCATTTCTTATTGTTTATGTAATTAAAAGTAAATGTTTACAGCTGTTAAGTAGAGGTGGGGTAGAGGAGGAAAGTTTCCAGGGCAGCCTGTGCTATGGCGGCCAGTTCAGATCAAGCACTGATGTTGTAAGGCACAATTGGAGGACACATTTTCAGGGCGTCAGCAGGCTGCTTCCCAACCAGGGCAGTGTGAGTTACTTTGTCAGCAAATCTAACTGGCTTGATTAGCCCCCTTACAGCTTTGCTTTCCCCATTATCTTTTATCCCACCAACCTCACCACTCAAGATCACTGGGGATAATTTTAGGGATGGGTACCACTGTACCTAGGTCAAACACCACCTCCTGTGAAGCCTTTCTTGACACACCCACTGAATATATTTGAATTAATTGTGGTTCCCTTTCTGTTTATACATGTTATTCATACCTCTAGTTAGCACTTGAGAGGGTTTGACCTTTTAAGCCTTGTTATTGTTCATTGAACCTTGCCTTCCTAATTAGATTATACAGGGTCTCTAATTCATGTCTGGAGACCCCACCCCCAAACCCCACCAGTCCATCATAAATGTTCAGGAGGTGTTATTGAGAGAGAGCCCTGAAATGGCCCCCACAACCAAATTAGGGGCTTTACACTTTTTATTCCTTCTATCCTGTCCCTGGCCAGTTCTTCCTGTTATTTATTCAGGTCTTCTGCTCACATGTCAGCTTCTCCAAGAGGCCTTCCTTGACTATTTAAAATAGACTAGTGTCTATTTAAATCTTTGTCTCATAATTTGTTTTATTGTCCTCATTGAACTCACTGCAGTTTCAAATTCTCTTACTTAACTCAATTGTCTCGCTCTCTGGAATGTGAACCACAGGAGGGCAGGGACCTTGTCTGAATCCCCAGTGTCTAGAACAGTACCTTGTATATTAGTTGTTGTTCAGTTGTTCAGTCATGTCTGATTCTTTGCAACCCCATGGACTGCAGCATGCCAGTCTTCCCTCTCCTTCACCATCTCCCAGGGCTTGCTCAAATTCATTCCATTGAGTTGGTGATGCCATCCAACCATCTCATCCTCTGTTGTTCCCTTCTCCTCCTGCCTTCAATCTTTCCCAGCATCAGGGTTGTTTCTAATGAGTCAGCTCTTCACATAAGGTGGCCAAAGTACTGAAGCTTCAGCTTCAGCATCAGTCCTGCCTGCCAATGAATATTCAGGATTGATTTCCTTTAGGATTGACTGGCTTGATCATTTACAGTAGGTGTTCAGTAAATATATGAATGAATTGTACATGATTATTGACTGATCTCCATGAAGAATGTTAATATCACGAGGGCCAGGACCTTATCTGGGTTACTACTACATCCTCACACCTAGTACAGTACCTAGTGCATAGCAGATGCTCAAGAATTGTTGGGTGAGTGATTTAATGTTCAACACACTCGTTAACCCAGCATATTCAGAACTGAACTTAGTCTCTTCTGCATGAAACCTGCTTTTCCTTCTATGTACCCTGGCTCAGTCAATGGCATCATCATCCAGAAATGACACCCAATCCATAAATGAACTCACACTCCTTTCACTCATTCATCTACTATTTTCAATTAGTCTCCTAGCCCTGCCTATTCAACCTCCAAAATACCCCACTTATCTGATCATGTTCTACTCCCTGCTGCAACTATTCTGATTCAGGCCTCATCTTTTTTTCATGGCTATTGCAACTGCCTCCTCTCTGCCTTCCCCCTTTTCTTCCATTTATTATGGAATCCTTCATAAATTTGTATGTCATACTCATACAGGGACCATGCTTAATCTTCTCAGTGTCTTTTCAATCTTAATATATGTGCTGCTTAAGCAAACATCCTTCTGCCTTCATGTGAAGTTAAGAAAGCTTAGCTGCAGGGTTTGTCACCTGCCATATGGTTATGTGGTTATATGTTTTATAAAGTTTACAAAGTGTAATTAAACCACAATTGGTTAAAATTGCTGTCCCTTTCTACTGAGAGTTTTCCTCGTCACATTTTCCTTGTAGGTGGTGTTGGAGCTGCCTCAGACATTTTTGAGATTCAGCTAAGTAGAAGTTGATTTGTAGGATAAATTTAGTTTGGGTTTAGTGGGGACATCTATATGTTTGTGCCATTTCCATTTATAGTTATTACCCAAGTATAAGAATGACTTCTAGAAAAACTTTACCTTTCAATGTAATTTTGCATTTGCAAGTCTATATTCTTTTCCTAATGAAATGAACCTCACAAACTGTATAAGCTTCAGGTCCCACTAAACCTGGACTGTCCTCTGCCTAAGCCACAAATGTGACCCTGTTGCTTCTGCTCAAAAACTATAGTGATTTCTTATTGCTTACAGGATAAAATCTAACATTTTTGTAAATATTTTCCCATGTGCATCCATGCATTTGTACACAATGTTTGCATGTGTGTGTGTGTCTGTGCATGTGCATGCACTCAGTGGTGTTTGACTCTTTGCAACTCCCATGGACTGTAGCCCACCAGGCTCTGTCCATGGGATTTTCCAAGCAAGAATACTGGAGTGGGTTGCCATTCCTTTCTCCAGGGGATCTTTCTCACCCAGGGATCCAACCTACATCTTCTGTATCTCCTGTATTAGCAGGCAGATTCTTTATCACTGAGCTACCTGGGAATCCCATTTGTACATCATAATCCTTTTACATACAATGTTCTTGTTAATTTAATGAACTTTTATATACTCTACAAGTCTCTCTGAAATCTTCCTTGACATCATCAAGCAGCTTCTGAGGCACTTTCTTAGCCTCATTCTATATTTTGCAAGAGGTTATCTGTGTACTTATTGTATGCTGTATTCCAATCGTTTACTTGCAGCCTTGTCTCCTGCCCTGGCTGGCAATTTCCCACTGTAGTGTCCCTCTTTTTCATCATTCTATCCCCAGGGCCTAACCCCCTCATCACTTAGGAAATTGGTGTGCACACACGCGTTTTCTTTTCTAAAGCAGTGGGACCCGTTAAGGAAGAGGATTCCTAAAGAATTTTCTAGACTGTCTGAGAAAACCGGCACCACCCTGAAGCATGTGTGTGGAGTTCCATCCCCTCAACCTCTTCTCCATCCTCAGGCTGTAGTAAGAAAATCATGGGACAGGTGCATGGAAACCCTTCAATTGTATCTGAACTGAACTGGGGGGGGGGGCGGTGTGAAAATGAAAGTTGCTCCTTCGGGTCTGACTCTTTGCGACCCCATGGACTATACAGTCCATGGAATTCTCCAGGCTAGAATACTGGAGTGCCTGGTGTTTCCCTTCTCCAGGGGATCTTCCCAACCCAGGGATTGAGCCCAAGTCTCCCAGACTGCAGGCAGATTCTTTACCAGCTGAGCCACTAGGGAAGCCCAGACGGGGTTGGGGAGTACCAAAGAAGAGAGATTTCAGAGGGAGCTGGGGAGTTGACAGAGGCTTTATGGAAGGACTGAGGGCAGGACCCCTTGGGTAGCAGAGGGTGCAAGGTTCAGCTTTCTGGCTCTGAAACTCAAGCAACTTGGCCTCCCTAAGCCCGAAGATTAAAGACCCGGAGACCCCGTTAAACAGGCCGACCTGCTGAAGGGGCTCAGTGAACAGGAGCCTCTGTGAGTACTCGCCCTCCCCCACCTCCCCCACGCTGCCACCTATTAAGTTTGCGGCGCACAGTCGCAGAGTTCACCTCCTCTCATAAGAAAAAGCTGGGGAGGAGTAGGAAGAGAGAGTATGTGTGTGTGTCAGTGTCTGTTGGTGGTGGGTGCTTAACTCCCTGCTTGCCCGGAGGAGGGGGAAAGCAGGGAAGGCTCTGGCCCCACTCAAAATGGAGCCAAGTGCCTGCCTCGCCTAAGATGGCGGCCTCTCCGCCTCTTGGTTCCGGGTCCTCGGCGTCGACTGGGTACCTGGGTAGTCCAGCGGGTCCAAAGGTGCCGAGCCCCGCCCTACTTCTCAAGGTGACGCTCCGCCCCTCATGGCGTCACGCGGGAGCCGAGGCCCGCCTCTGCCGCGGTTACCTCGCGAGTCCGGACCTCATAAGATGGCGGTTGGGTCGCCTCCCCACGGCGGTGCCGCCACTCTCAACATGGTAGCTGTTTACCCCGTATTTCTCCTGCCCTCTCCGCCCCAACTTCCTCGTTGTTTTGAATAAACTTTATTGACTACTCCGATTTGCCTACCACCGCCACTGAGCATCTCCCAGCGACTTTCCGGACTGCTTTTCTCCAACCCGGCCGCCGGTTCGTCTCTTTCTTCGTTGGTTTGCCCGCGGCGATCTCCTGCCAGCCCAGCGACGCCGCCGCTAGCCCGTTCATTGGGCGGCCGCCGGACTAGGCCCGAGCCGAGGGCTCCAGTAGGCCCTAACGGCCGGGCCCGAGGCAGAGCTGTGGAGAAAGCTGCCCTGAAGCACCGCCGGGCGGCCAGCGAGACCCAGCGGGTGGTTCGAGGGTAAGGCGAGCGAGGTTCGCCGCGTTGCCGTGACGATCCCACAATTCGGCGCGCGCAGCCTGTGGGGCCGGAACTGCCGGCCGAGCCTCCCGCTGAGAGAGGCGCTGAGCCGCTCCGGAGCGAGCCTGGCCGCTGGCAGTTCGGTGGGACCGGGCTGCGCGGGCTTGAGGATTCTCTGCAGCTTTACGGATGAGGAGGTCCCTGTAGGGTTCGGGACCGAAGACGTTCTTGTCAGGTTTGGGTCATGAGGAGGTTCCTGTCAGTTTGGGAGGCGTGAGGAGATTCTAAGTTTCTGGAGCTGGAAAGATATTCCTGTCACTTTGGGATCTGTGATGAGATACCTGTCAGTTTTAAGGGGGCAGGGGAGTCTTGGTCAGTTTGAGGGGGCTGTGAGGAGATGTCTGCCAATTTCAGAGCTGTGGGAGGAAAATCCTCACTTGGTTGCGGAGTGTGAGGGAAATTCTAGTCAGTTTCAGGGGTTTTGAAGTGAACTATTTGAGTTTCTGGGGTGCAACAGAAGCCTGTCAGCTTTGAAGAAGTGGGTGAGCTGATCAGTTTTGGGGTTGAAATTTATTTCAGTTATTGGGGTGATGAGACTCCCGTCTGGTCGTGGATGGAATAATTTTGAAAGTGAAGGAGCAGATAAGTTAAACTCTCAGAACACGACCCCAGAACTGTGATTTTAGTTGGGCGCCTAGTTTTGTCTCCCTCGTTCCTGATGGCATCGAGGTAATTTTCGAGTAATCTGAGGACTTCCAGGGATCCCTATTCTCTCTCTTGTTGCCTCTATTTTTGGAGTGAGAGAAGGGGCTTTTTCTAAGATACCCCCAGCCTCGTCTTCTAGGCTGTCGTTTGCGTCATAATAAAGAGAGCCCTGGAAAGCAGCGTTGCTAACAAGGAGAGGGTGCAGTGAGAGATTAAAGGAGCTTCCTGAAAAGGCGTCAGATCTTTCCCTGAAATCCGGAAAGAAGTTATCACTGACGCAGGGGGCTGAAGGAGGTAAGGAGGGGAAATAAAGCTTCGAGAGCAGAGCGCTATTCTTTATTTGTTAAAGCGGCCCGTGGACTTTCTCCAGTTGCCCCCTACAGCCCCAACCAGCTGTGTTGCATCCCGGCGGCAGCGGTAACTGTCCATTTGAGAGCTGAGGGTTGGTACCCTGGGGGACCTGATTCACTCTGTAAAAGTGTCGTTTGTGCCCAGCCTTGGTCCAGAGGGGACGCGTGCTGCCGCCTCCTGCTCCTTTTGAAGCTAAGAACCTGGCCCACTGCAGAACACTCCAAGGCCTGGTGAAGATGGCTTCAGTACCAGTGTATTGCCTCTGTCGGCTGCCTTACGATGTGACCCGCTTCATGATCGAGTGTGACATGTGCCAGGACTGGTTTCATGGCAGGTAAGGAGGGCAGGGCATCCTGGACAGGGTGCAGTGGCCAGGTGCTCACTGGCTTGCTCCTTTCTCAACTCTGGTTCAGGTTCCTCCTCAGAAACTTAATTTCCCCTCTCTCCAGGACAGTTAGGTCCAACCCACCCCCAGACACAGGTTCTTACATCCCTCCTTGTAGATTATGGCCTAACTTAACATTGATTGACATTTGGTTTCTCCTCTTTTTTCTTTTCCTATGTATATTTCTATTTTGAACCCTTCTTCTATTTTGTATTTTTTTTTCTTAGAAAAATACTTTCTTTTCAGTTACAAAGACTGAATCATCTTTATATTCTGGTAATTTTGTTTTTCCTCAGAGGCTGGCTTTGGGAGAGACTGTACTGCATTTTTGAGATATTTGAGTCCAACAAACATGGATTTGAGTTGTGGTTTTGCAGCTTACTATCAGAGTGACCTTGGACAAGTTGCTTTGCTTCTCTGAGTCTCTTTGTCTTCAGGCAGACAGAGTGTTTTCTTTATCTATTAGATAAAATATATCTAATACAGCCTTCCTCTTTATTTAAAGCATTTTTGCATGCACCTAGTAAATGGAGGCAGAAATGCAATAGTATTTTATTTCTACAGTATTACCTGCAGAACCATCCAGGTAAATTGAATTAAGCAGAGGAGATATTGGGTAAAACAGTAGGAGTAAAACCACTAATGAATTCCCTCCAGGTAACCATGTGTGCACATAAGCACCTGTCACCTAGGATTCCAGAAAGGTTAGTGTGTGGAATAAACCTGTAATATTATCCCATTATTGGGACTTATGTCAGCTCTAGAAAGAAAACCATGAGAGGATTTGTACATTGGAGTACAACAAAACAGTGTATGGCGCCCTCCTGCTGTTGCATGTTGTTAGGTTCTAGAATTTTCAGTTGTTATCAGTCCTTTTCAAAAGGAGGCTTCACAGAGGCTCTAGTGACCTGCCAGTGCAGGAGACACAGGAGACGCGGGTTCAATCCCTGGGTCAGGAAGATACCCTGGAGGAAGAAATGGTAACCCACTCCAGTATTCTTGCCTGGAAAATCCTGTGGACAGAGGAGCCTGGCAGGCTACAGTCCATGGGATCAAAAAGAGTTGGACATGACTTAGTGACTGACCACATGTGCACTTTCTGAAGGAGATGTTCCTGTTACCACACCCAAGACCAAACTGAAGGTTTTGGTACTGGTAAAATTCTACTCTTAGCAGGGACTGTCCCATGCAGCACATCCAAATTCATATTCAGCTGATCTTTGTTGAGTATTTACTGTGCCAGGTGCAGAGTTCTATTTACTGCCTCATATTATTTCATTTAAGAGGGGACAGACCTAGATGATGGGGCCTTTTTCTTTCCCCTGGAAATAAAAGGGCATTAAAATGTCTTCAGGATTCCTGGTATCTTTGCTAGTGCTGATCAAGTCACTCCTCTGCTTAAAATTCTTTCAGTGATCCTCCTACAGAATAAAAATCAGTCTCTTTTGTGTGACAGACAAAACCTTTTGTGATATACTTGTTCAGTCTCATTTACCATCACTCCTCCTCCCTTGTTCTTTATATCCCAGAAAGAGTTCTGGGGAAATTTTATACTTCCTTATGCCTCTTTGTCTTTGCACATGCAAAGACACTAATGTCCTTCCATTTACAACTCATAGCATACCTCTTTTGTAGAAGGCATCTTTTTGGGTTCCCATGGCACTTTATGTATGTTCTTATTGAAAGTAATTATTTCATCATATCATAGTTATAAATATATTTTTGTCACTCATTAGCAAGAGCTACCTGAGGGCAGAGATGCAATCTTTTCATATTTGGTATCCTCAGAACCTAGTTCAATGCTAAACATGTAATAGATGCTGAGTACGTTTTTCAATGAACAAATGGATGAATCTTCTTGATTCATTGCCTGTGGCCTTGCTTTGGATTGTGTAGGTTTAAACCTAACAAGTGAACTTTGTGCACACAATACAGAGACCCTAACTCTGCAGTGTGGGAGCAGGAAATAGGAATGAATGCTTCCTGAGTGCTTACTGTGTGCCAGGCCCCATGACAGAGACTTGGCATACATTTATCTCATCTAATGCAAATCCAAGCCTGAAAGTTAGATATTTCGTTTTCAAATAATATTAAAAAATTTTCCCTGACTATGTAAGTGAGACATGCTTATTGTAGAAAATACAGAACAAGAATAAAGAAGGAAATAAAAATCCATGGGCCTTTTATCCAGCACAATCTACTGTTTAATTTTTTGTTGCATTAACTCCCATCGTTTGACTTAGAATATAAACGTATATTTTATTGGGTTGGCCAAAAGGTTCATTTGGGTTTTTCCATAACATCTTACAGAAAAACCTGAACCAATTTTTTTGACCAACCCAATACAATACGGGATTGTATTATAAACACAATTTTGTAACATGATTTTTATTCTTAACATTATAAAGTTACGGTCATTAAATATTGATCTAAAGATGATTTCTGATATCCCATTATATATCTGTATCATCAGTTACTCAGACATTTCCTTTGAGGTTGGATATTTAGGTTGTTTCTACTTTTTTATATTATAAATAATACTATGATGTGAGGGAAACTTTAGGGTTTCTGAAAATGTTTGGCATTTTTATTTGGGTGCTCGTTGAAACAAAAAGGAAAACCTTGTGGTAAGCATCTTTGCACAGTAGAGACTTGACATTTATAAGGAATACCACTGAGGCCTTTAACAATTCCAAATTTACAATATGAAAATGTGTTTATGGGCCAGGCCCCTTCTTAATCACATTTCTGTGGTGAGTCCTGTGTTTCTGTGCACACCCTGACATAAGTTAACTGCCTTAATTTTTTTTTCCCATGAAAGAGACCAAAATTTTATCTCTTACCATGCTTCTCTATGGACTGCCAGAGAATAAGGAAGCCAGCTGAGAATCAGGTCCTTGGTGGGTGGCTGTTCTTGGTTACTAAGTGCATTGCACACATGCACACACATACATATACACACATCCTAGGCTCATAGTACTTTAGCATAATTGAAAATTACTAAATATTGTGCATTTTTCATGGTTGCCCACAATAGTTAAGCCCACAGATGCCTGTAGATGATATAAATCTGTTCACATCTTTGATGACTTCCAAAGGCCAGATTTCTTAAAGTCCAGTTAGGGATTAGTAATGCCATGTTACTTCCTGGAAAGGTTATAACAAGGAAGATGACTATTCCATTTTGCTGGTGAGAATCTGGAACTCATGGAAGTTAAGTTACTCTTTGAGTCTGGATTTGAACTTAGAATTATCTGGCTTGAGACCAGGTTCTCAAAAGTGGAAAAAACAATGGTATAGCTCCATTCCTCTATTGTCAGGGGCTGGATTTGGAAGAGCACTTTGATTTGTAGAGCAGTGGTTCTCAAACTTTAGGGTGTATCAGAATCACTTGGAAGACCTCTTAAAAGATGAGATAGGTAGGCCCCACCCACAGGATTTCTGATTCAGTATGTGAGTGGGAGCTACTCTCAGAACCACTGATTTAGAACATTGCTGCTGCTGCTGCTAAGTCGCTTCAGTCGTGTCTGACTCTGTGCGACCCCATAGACGGCAGCCCATCCTCTGTCTCAATTGCTTCCCATTCTTTGGAGTGTGACAGCTTCTGATACTGTGGGATGGGTGGGCTAACATATCATAACTGTACACTGTTGTTCTCAAAATATGGTTCATTAACTGGAAATTTGTTAAAAATGTGAATTCTTGGGTTGGAACCCAGCAGTCTATTTTAACAAACAGGTAGATTCTGATGTATCCTAACTTTTGAGAAACCTTGCTGTACACTAGTGGGGGAAGTTAGTTGGCAAGCATATATCTGGGGCTTTGACAAAACCTCACTCCTTTACAGTTTTCCTATCTATAAAGGAAGTATTGGTTGCCACATCCCCAAGGTGGTGGCCGTGGTGTGGACTCTTAAACTCTAGGGAAATTGGCACTGGCTTCAGATCTGGGTTCAAATTCTGACTCTGTTACTTTCTAGCAAAGGATTTCATCTCTGTGAAGCCTCAGTTTCCCCAAGAGAGCTTGTAATGATTTAAATAAAATGGTAATGACCGTTGTTTATTGAGTACTAGCTAGACTGCCAGTCATTATACTAAACACTTGATGTATGAAACCACCTGATGTGAAGAGCTGACTCATTGAAAAGACCCTGATGCTGGGAAAGATTGAGGTTAAGAGGAGAAAGGGATGATAAAGGATGAGATGGATGGATGGCATCACCAACTCAATGGACATGGGTTTGGGTGGACTCCAGGAGTTGGTGATGGACAGGGAGGCCTGGCGTGATGTAGTTCATGGGGTTGCAAAGAGTTGGACACGACTGAGCAATTGAACTGAACTATCTTTAATCTTTTTTTTTTTGAGTTTTAAAATTATCAATTCAATTCATTTAATAGTTATAAGACTATTTAAATTATCTATTTTATATTGGATATGTTGTAGTAATTTGTGCTTTCCAAGGAATTGATTCATTTCTTCTAAGTTGTCAAATGTAGTGTGTACAGTTGTTCATAATATTCCCTTATTATCCTTTTGATGTCTGCAGGCTGGCTCTGTGGCGACATCTCATTTCATTTCTGATATTGAAAATTTTTATCTTTTTTTCTTTTCAGACTTGCTATAGTTTTGTCAGTTTTATTTATCTTTTCAGAGAGCAAGCTTTTTATTTCATTGAATTTCCCTTTTATCTTTCTGTTTTCAGCTTCGCTGATTTCTATACTTTATTATTTCCTTCCTTCTGCTTGTTTTGGGTTCATTTTGCTCCTCTTAATATCTTGAGGTGGGAGCTTAGGTTATTGATTTGAGACTTTTCCTGTATTCTGATGTAAGTATTTAGTGCTATCAGTTTTCCTCTTAGTACTGATTTAGCTATGTCCCTCAAATTTTGATGTTTTCCTTTTCATGTAGTTCACTCTAATTTTTGCTTAGCTTAGAGACTTCATGTTTGACCTGTAAATTGTATGGAAGTATGTTGTTTACTTTCCAGGTGTTTGCAGATTTTCCTGTTATTCTGTTATTGATTTCTGGTTCGTTTCCATAGAATATACTCTGTATAATTTTAGTTCCTTTAAATTTACTGGGTTTTGCTTTATGGCCCAAGATATGGTCTGTCTTGGTAGATGTTTCCATGGTCACTTGAAAAGAATGTATATCTTGCTGATGTTTGGAGGAGTTTTCTGTAAATGTTGATTTACCCCTGTTGGTTGATGGTGTTGCTGAATTCTTCTCTGTCTTTGGTGATTTTCTGTGTAATTGTTCAGTCAGTTGTTGAGAAAGAGGTGAAGCATCCAGGTATAATTGTCAATTTTTCTATTCTTCCTTTCAGTTTTATCATTTGCCTCATATCTTGCAGCTTTGTTGTTTGATGCAGATGCATTTAGGAGTGCTGTGTCTTGGTGGATTGACCCTTTAATTATTATGTAACGTCCTCTGTCACTGGCAATTTTTTCTGCATGGAAGTCCATTTTATAGGATATTAATATAGACATTAAAATAGCCACTCCTTCCTTTTGATTAATGATTGCCTTGTGTCTTTTTATATCCCTTTACTTTCAACTAACACCATTATATATAAAGTGAGTTTCTTGTAGACAGCATATAAGTTTGGAATTATTTTTTTCCACTCTGCTAATCTCTATAATTGGTATATTTAGACCAAATATACTTAATGCAATTATTGATGTGTTAGAGCATAAGTTGGTAAATTTTTTATTTTGTTTGTTTTCTCTGTTCATTCTGTTTTCTTTCTCCTACCTTCCTTTGGGTTACTTAAATCTTTTCAAGAATTCCATTTTGATTTATCTATAATAAATTTAGATATAAATATAAATATATATATAAATGAATATAAATTTATCTATAATGTTTTTGAGTGTATCTCTTTGTATAGCTTTTTCAGTGCTTGTTCTAGGCATTGACATAAAACATAGATAACTTATCACAATCAACTGGTATAGACATTTTAGTAGTTTGAGTGAAGAGTAGAAATCTTATTTTAAATTTCTTTATGCTCCCCTGCTATAGTTATCTTAAATATTTCATCTACATATGTTGAGAACCATATCATACAGTAGTATAATTTTTGCTTCAACTGTCAAATATGATTTAGAAAATTCAAGTGGAGAAGGAAAATATATTGTATGTACCCATATTTTCAGTCTTTCCTTTGTTCTGTCTTCCTGGTGTTCTTAAGAGTCCTTTTATCATTTCCTTTCTGTTTAAAGAACATCCTTTAGACATGCTTTTAGCATTGTCCTATTGGCAACAAATACTCTTAGTTTTCCTTCATATAAGAATGTCTTGATTTCCCTTGAATTGCTGAGGGGGTCTTTTCATTTGATATCAGATTCTAGGTTTCTAGTTCTTTTCAGCCCTTGAAAACTGTTGTGCTACTGCCTTTTGGCTGCCTTGGTTTCTGATAAGAGATCTTCTGTCATTTAAATTGGCATTCTCCTTTAGGAAATATCATTTTTCTCACTGATGTCAAGATTTTTTCTTTGTCTTTTTAATGTTCAGGAATGTGATTTTTTTTTTCTTTTGGCTGTACCACATGGCTTGTGGGATCTTAGTTCATGAACAAGGATCAAACCTGGACCATGGCAATGAAAGCACCGAGTCCTAACCACTAGACCATCAGGGAGTTTCCTGATTATGCTATTTCTGAGTGTGGATATCTTTGGGTTTGTTTTTGTTTTAGTCTACAGGTTGCTAAAGCTCTGTTCATTTTTCTCAGTCAATTTTATTTCAGTTTTATTGAGATGTAATTGACATACAGTACTGTTTAAGGTATAGAGTATAATGATTACCACAATTATGTATAGATACAATAAATATACCACAATAAGGTGTAGAATGAAATGATTACCACAATTAGTTTAGTTAACATCCATCATCTCATGTAAGTACAAAAAAGAGAGGAAAACTAAGCTTTTTGCTTGTGATGAGAACTTTTAGGAATTACTCTTAGCAATTTTCAAATATACCATGCAGCAGTGTTAACTATAGTCATCATGTTGTGCATTACATCCTTATTTACTTATATAACTGGAAGTTTGTACCTTTTGACTACCTTTATTTAATTCTCCTACCCTACCCCCACCTCTGGAGGGTAACCACAAATCTCACTTTTTCTATGAGTTTGGGTTTTTTTCCCTAGATTTCATATATAAATGAGATCATAGAGTAGTCTTTGACTTATTTTACTTAGCATAATGCCTTCATGTATCTGTTGGTCATCTGTGTATCTTTGTGAAAATGTCTATTCAGTTCGCCTGCTCACTTTTTTTTTTTTAAATTGGATGATAGTTGCTTTACAATATTGTGTTGGTTTCTGCCATATATCAACATGAATCAGCCATGGGTATACACATGCCCCCTCCCTCCTACCTCCCACCCCATCCCAACCCTCTAGGTCATTACAAACACCAGGTTTGAGCTCCCTGTGTCTTACAGCAAATGCCCACTGGTTATCCATTTTATGTTTGGTAAAGTACATATTTCATTGCCACTCTCCCAATTCATCCCACCCTCTCCTTCCCCAACTGTGTCCACAAGGCTGTTCTCTGTGTCTGCATCTCTGTTGCTGCACTACAAATAGGCTCATCAGTACCAGCCTTCTAGATTCCATATATAATTAATATACGATATTTGTTTTTTTCTTTCTGACTTCGTTCTGTATAATATGCTCTAGGTTCATCCACCTCATTCAAACAGACTCAAATGTGTTCCTTTTTATGGCTGAGTAATATTCCATGGTATGTATGTACCACAGCTTCTTTATCCATTCATCTGTCAATGGACATCTAGGTTGCTTCCATGTCCTAGCTATTGTAAATAGAGCTGCAGTGAACATGGGGTTATATGTGTCTTTTTCAGTTTTAGTTTCCTCAGGGTATATGCCTAGTAGTAGGATTGCTAGGTTGTATGGTGGTTTTATTCCTACTTTTTAAAGGAATCTCCATACTGTTCTCCATAGTGGCTATATCAGTTTGCATTCCCACCAGTAGTGCAAGAGGGTTCCCATTTCTCCACACCATCTCCAGCATTTATTGTTTGTAGTTTTTGATGATGGCCATTACAATGATGTAATACCATATTGTAGTTTTGATTTGCATTTCTCTAATAACGAGTGATGTTGAACATCTTTTCATGTGTTTCATCTGCCCACTGTTTAACCAAATTTTTTTGCTATTGACCTGTAGGAGTTCTTAAATTTTTTGAATAATAACCCCTTATTTAATATTTAACATATGATTTGCAAGTATGTTCTCCTGTTCCATAGGTTGCCTTTTTATTTCTGCATAGCAGAAACTTTATAGTTTGATGTGGCCAAACCAAATTTTTGATTTATTTTTGAAATTATTTATTTTTGATTTTGTCACTTTGTGCTTTGTGTCACAGCCAAAAAATTATTGCCAAAGTTCCACGTTAAGGACCTTTTTTCCTGTGTTTTCTTCTAGGAGTTTCATGGTTTTTGGTCTTACATTTAAATCTTTAATACATTTTGAGTTAATTTTAGTGAGTAATGTAAGTCAGGGGTCTATCTTCTTCCTTTTACATTTTTCTTTTTTTCTAATATAAAGTTATTTATTTTAATTGGAGGCTAATTACTTTACAATATTGTATTGGTTTTGCAATACATTGACATGAATCCACCACGGGTGTACATGTGTTCCCCATACTGAACCCCCCTCCCACCACCCTCCCCATACCATCCCTCTGGGTCATCCCAGTGCACCAGCCCCGAGCACCCTGTATCCTGCATCGAACCTGGACTGGCAATTTGTTTCACATATGATAATATACATGTTTCAATGCCATTCTCCCAAATCATCCCACCCTCGCCCTCTCCCACAGAGTCCAAAAGACTTCTATACATCTGTGTCTCTTTTGCTGTCTTGCACACAGGGTTATCCTACCATCTTTCTAAATTCCATTTATATGCGTTAGTATACTGTATTGGTGTTTTTCTTTCTGGCTTACTTCACTCTGTATAATAGGCTACAGTTTCATCCACCTCATTAGAACTGATTCAAATGTCTTCTTTTTAATGGCTGAGTAATATTCCATTGTGTAAATGTACCACAGCTTTCTTATCCATTCATCTGCTGATGGACATCTAGGTTGCTTCCATGTCCTGGCTATTATAAACAGTGCTGCAATGAACATTGGGGTACACATGTCTTTTTCAATTCTGGTTTCCTCAATGTGTATGCCCAGCAGTGGGACTGCTGGGTCATATGGCAGTTCTATTTCCAGTTTTTTAAGGAATCTCCACACTGTTCTCCATAGTGGCTGTACTAGTTTGCACTCCAACAGTGGAAGAGGGTTCCCTTTTCTCCAACCCTCTCCAGCATTTATTGCTTGTAGACTTTTGGATAGTAGCCATTCTGACTGTTGTGAAATGGTATCTCATTGTGACTTTGATTTGCATTTCTCTGATAATGAATGATGTTGAACATCTTTTCATGTGTGTGTTAGCCATCTGAAGGTCTTCTTTGGAGAAATGTCTGTTTAGTTCTTTGGTCCATTTTTTGATTGGGTCATTTATTTTTCTGGAATTGAGCTGCAGGAGTCGCTTGTATATTTTTGAGATTAATTCTTTGTCAGCTGCTTCATTTGCTATTATTTTCTCCCATTCCGAAGGCTGTCTTTTCACCTTGCATATAGTTTCCTTCGTTGTACAAAAGCTTTTAAGTTTAATTAGGGCCCACTTGATTATTTTTGCTTTTATTTCCAGTATTCTGGGAGGTGGGTCATAGAGGATCCTGCTGTGATTTATTTTGGAGAGTGTTCTGCCTATGTTTTCCTCTAGGAGTTTTATAGTTTCTGGTCTTACATTTAGATCTTTAATCCATTTTGAGTTTATTTTTGTTTATGGTGTTAGAAAGTGTTCTAGTTTAATTTTTTTTTACAAGCGGTTGACCAGTTTTCCCTGCACCACTTGTTAAAGAGATTGTCTTTTTTCCATTGTATTTTCTTGCCTCCTTTGTCAAAGATGTCCATAGGTGCATGGATTTATCTCTGGGCTTTTTATTTTGTTCCATTGATCTATATTTCTGTCTTTGTGCCAGTGCCATACTGTCTTGATGACTGTGGCTTTGTAGTAGAGCCTGAAGTCAGGCAGGTTGATTCCTCCAGTTCTATTCTTCTTTCTCAAGGTTGCTTTGGCTATTCCAGGTTCTTTGTATTTCCATACAAATCTTGAAATTATTTGTTCTAGTTCTGTGAAAAATACCGCTGGTAGCTTGATAGGGATTGCACTGAATCTCTAGATTGCTTTGGATAGTATACTCATTTTCACTATATTGATTCTTCTGATATGTGAACACAGTATATTTTGCCTTCTATTTGTGTCCTCTTTGACTTCTTTCATCAGTGTTTTATAGTTTTCTATAATAGGTCTTTTGTGTCTTTAGGTAGATATATTCCTAAGTATTTTATTCTTTTTGTAGCAATGGTGAATGGAGTTGTTTCCTTAATTTCTCTTTCTGTTATCTCATTGTTTGGGTATAGGAATGCAAGGGATTTCTGTGTGTTGATTTTATATCCTGCAACTTCACTATATTCATTGATTAGCTCTAGGAATTTTCTGGTGGAGTCTTTAGGGTTTTCTATGTAGAGGATCATGTCATCTGCAAACAGTGACAGTTTTACTTCTTTTCCAATCTGGATTCCTTTTATTTCTTTTTCTGCTCTGATTGCTGTGGCCAAAACTTCCAACACTACGTTGAATAGTAGTGGTGAGAGTGGGCACCCTTGTCTTGTTCCTGACTTTAGCGGAAATGCTTTCAATTTTTCACCATTGAGGATAATGTTTGCTGTGGGTTTGTCATATTTAGCATTTATTATGTTGAGGTATGTTCCTTCTAGTCCTGCTTTCTGGAGGATTTTTATCATAAATGGATGTTGAATTTTGTCAAAGGCTTTCTCTGCATCAATTGAGATAATCATATGGTTTTTATCTTTCAATTTGTTAATGTGGTGTATTATGTTGATTGATTTGCAGATACATTGATTGATTGAAGAATCCTTGCATCCCTGGGATAAAGCCCACTTGGTCATGATGTATGATCTTTTAAATAAGTTTTTGGATTCTGTTTGCTAGAATTTTCTTAAGGATTTTTGCATCTGTGTTCATCAGTGATATTGGCCTGTAGTTTTCTTTTTTTGTGGCATCTTTGTCAGGTTTTGGTAGCATGATGATGGTAGCCTCATAGAATGAGTTTGGAAGTCTACCTTCCTCTGCAATTTTCTGGAAGAGTTTGAGTAGGATAGGTGTTAACTCTTCTCTAAATTTTTGGTAGAATTCAGCTGTGAAGCCGTCTGGACCTGGGCTTTTGTTTGCTGGAATATTTCTGATTACAGTTTCAATTTCTGTGCTTGTGATGGGTCTGTTAAGATTTTCTATGTCTTCCTGGTTCAGTTTTGGAAAATTGTATTTTTCTAAGAATTTGTCCATTTCTTCCAAGTTGTTCATTTTATTGGCATATAGTTGCAGATAGTAGTCTCTTATGATCCTTTGTATTTCTGTGTTGTCTGTTGTGATTTCTCCATTTTCATTTCTAATTTTATTGATTTGATTTTTCTCCCTTTGTTTCTTGATGAGTCTGGCTAATGATTTGTCATTTTTATTTATCTTATCAAAGAACCAGCTTTTGGCTTTGTTGATTATTGCTATGGCCTCTTTTGTTTCTTTTGCATTTATTTCTGCCCTAATTTTTAAGATTTCTTTCCTTCTACTGACCCTGCAGTTCTTCATTTCTTCCTTTTCTAGTTTCTTTAGGTGTAGAGTTAGGTTATTTGTTTGACTTTTTTCTTGTTTCTTGAGGTATGCCTGTATTGCTATGAACCTTCCACTTAGCACTGCTTTTACAGTTTCCCACAGGTTTTGGGTTGTTGTGTTTTCATTTTCATTTGTTTCTATGCAGATTTTGATTTCTTTTTAGATTTCCTCTGTGATTTGTTGGTTATTCAGCAGCATGTTTTTCAGCGTCCGTATGTTGGAATTTTTAATAGTTTTTCTCCTGTAATTGAGATCTAATTTTACTGCATTGTGGTCAGAAAAGATGCTTGGAATGATTTCAATTGTTTAGAATTTACCAAGGCTAGATTTGTGGTCCAGGATGTGATCTATCCTGGAGAAGGTTCCATGTGCGCTTGAGAAAAAGGTGAAATTCATTGTTTTGGTGTGAAATGTCCTATAGATATCAATTAGGTCTAAGTGGTCCATTGTGTCATTTAAAATTTGTGTTTCCTTGTTAATTTTCTGTTTAGTTCATCTATCCATAGGTGTGAGTCGGGTATTAAAGTCTCCCACTATTATTGTGTTATTGTTAATTTCCCCTTTCATACTTGTTAGCATTTGTCTTACATATTGCGGTGCTCCTATGTTGGTTGCATACATATTTATAATTGTTATATCTTCTTCTTGGATTGATCCTTTGATCATTATGTAGTGTCCTTCTTTGTCTCTTTTCACAGCCTTTGTTTTAAAGTCTATTTTATCTGATATGAGTATTGCTACTCCTGCTTTCTTTTGGTCTCTATTTGTGTGGAATATCTTTTTCCCGCCCTTCACTTTCAGTCTCTATGTGTCCCTGGTTTCAAGGTGGGTCTCTTGTAGATAACATATATAAGGGTCTTGTTTTTTTATCCATTCAGCCAGTCTTTGTCTTTTGGTTGGGGCATTCAACCCATTTACATTTAAGATAATTATTGATAAGCATGATCCCATTGCCATTTACTTTATTGTTTTGGGTTCGAGTTTATACACCCTTTCTGTGTTTCCTGTCTAGAAAAGATTCTTTAGCATTTGTTAGAGAGCTGGATTGGTGGTGCTGAATTCTCTCAGCTTTTGCTTGTCTATAAAGCTTTTGATTTCTCCTTCATATTTGAATGAGATCCTTGCTGGGTACAGTCATCTGGGCTGTAGGTTTTTCTCTTTCATCACTTTAAGTATGTCCTCCCATTCCCTCCTGGCCTGAAGAGTTACTACTGAAAAATCAGCTGTTATCCTATGAGAATCCCCTTGTGTGTCATTTGTTGTTTTTCTTTGCTGCTTTTAATATTTGTTCTTTGTGTTTGATATTTGTTGCTTTGATTAATATGTGTCTTGAGGTGTTTAGCCTTGAGTTTATCATGTTGGAACACTCTGGGTTTCTTGGACTTGGGTGTCTGTTTCCTTCCCTATTTTAGGGAAGTTTTCAACTATTATCTCCTCAACTATTTTCTCATGGTCTTTCTTTTTGTCGTCTTCTTCTGGGACTCCTATGATTCGAATGTTGGGGCATTTAACGTTGTCCCAGAGGTCTCTGAGGTTGTCCTCATTTCTTTACATTCTTTTTTCTTTTTTCCTCTCTGCTTCATTTATTTCTACCATTCTATTTTCTACCTCACTTATTGTATCTTCTGCCTCCATTATTCTACTGTTGGTTCCCTCCAGAGTGTTTTTGATCTCGTTTATTGCATTATTCATTATATATTGACTCTTTTTTATTTCTTCTAGGTCCTTGTTAAACATTTGTTGCATCTTCTCAATCCTTGTCTCCAGGCTATTTATCTGTAACTCCATTTTGTTTTCAAGATTTTGTATCATTTTCACTATCGTTATTCACAATTCTTTATCTAGTAGATTCCCTATCTCTTCCTCTTTTGTTTGGTTTGGTGGGCATTTGTCCTCTTCCTTTACCTGCTGAGTATTTCTCTGCCTTTTCATCTTGTTTACATTGCTGTGTTTGGGGTGGCCTTTCCGTATTCTGGCAGTTTGTGGTTCCTCTTTATTGTGGAGGTTCCTCACTGTGGGTGGGGTTGTTTGGGTAGCTTGTCAGAGTTTCCTGGTTAGGGAAGCTTGTGTCAGTGTTCTGGTGGGTGGAGCTGGATTTCTTCTCTCTGGTGTGCACTGAAGTGTCCAGTAATGAGTTTTGAGATGTCAGTGGGTTTGGTGTGACTTTGGGCAGCCTGTATATTGAAGCTCAGGGCTATGTTCCTGCATTGCTGGAGAATTTGCGTGGTATATCTTGCTCTGGAACTTGTTGGCCCTTGGGTGGTGCTTGGTTTCAGTGTAGGTATGGAGGCGTTTGATGAGCTCCTATTGATTAATGTTCCCTGGAGTCAGGAGTTCTCTGGTGTTCTCAGGATTTGGACTTTAGCCTCCTACCTCTCTGGCTTTCAGTCTTATTCTTACCGTAGCCTCAAGACTTCTCCACCTATACAGCACTGATAATAAAACATCTAGGTTAATGATGAAAAGTGTCTCCACACTGAGGGAAACCCGGAGAGGTACACAGAGTACATGGAGAAGAGAAGAGAGAGGAGGGAGATAGAGGTGACCAGGAGGAGAAGAGGTGGATTCTAAAGGGGAGAGAGAAAGCCAGCCAATAATTACTTCCTTATGTGCTCTCCACAGTCTGGATCCCTCAGAAATGTTCATGGAATTACACAGAGAAGAGAAGAGGGAGGAAGGAGGCAGAGGTGGCCAGGAGGAGAAAAGGGGGTGTCAAAAGGAGAGAGAAAGATCTAGCCAGTAATCAGTTCCTTAACTGTTTTCCACAACCCAGAATACACAAAGATTCACAGAGTTGGGTAGAGAAGAGAAGGGGGAGAGAGGAGATAGAGGCGACCTGGTGGAGAAAAAGGAGAGTCCAAAGGGGGAGAGAGCAATCAAGCCAACAATCTCGCTCCCAGGTAAAAATGGGTACTCAAGATAGGGTTCTCAAAGGTACAAAATTGATAACAAATATAAAAAACCAAAGATTAAAAATCTAGAGTAGAGGTTAGATTCTCAAAAAAACAAAGTCACAAAAATTATAATACATATATATATATATATGAAGTTTGCTTTAAAAATAGGGTCTTTTTTGCAAACTTATAGTAGATTATAAAAATGAAAATTAAAGGAATAATAGAGGACTTAAAATTTAAAAAAAATTTTTTAATGATAATAGTAAAAATATATCTAGGACTTTGTCTGGTGTTGTTGTGGACAGTGTGGGGTCAGTTCATTTTCAGAATGTTCCTTGAACCAGCTTATACTTCTCAAGATCTATAGGCCCCTTCCTATGTAGTCGGTGCTAATTGCAGGGTTTTAATCTATTGCACCTGTCACTTCCAAAAGTGGTTCCCTCTGTTTATTTTAGTTTCTTTTGTTTGCTGGTCTCTTCAGTGTCTCATTTCTTCCCTGACACAAGGGGGTGGTGGTGGTCACTTTCTTAGGCTTACTTGTTCAGTCGTTATGTGGGGAGGGCGAAACACTGAAAGCAAATATCACTGGCTTGTGTGGGGAGTGCTCGCAGTGCCTTGGCCACAGTGGGTTTGCCCCCACTCACGGTTTGTGTGCTTTCCCAGTCTACACTGTTCAGGCTCTAGGTTGCTCTGCCGGGAACTGTCTGAGGTGGGCCCTAGATTGCATGCACTTCCCAGGTCTAAGATGCTCAGGTTCAGGTTCTTGGGTACTCCACAAAGGCACAGATTTGTTTGGGCCTGCGTTTTGTGCCCTTTGTATGTCCGAGCAGCTCAGGTGACCAGGTGCTTGGTGAGCACAGTTGCCCCCAGTTGGGGGCTGTGTCTTATTGCCTCTCCGGTCCCAGCCGCTCGGTTTTCTGGGTGTACAACTGGCATGCCTTCTCAGGTGTGCCGTGTGTCTCTTCTGGGGGCTGATCTCTGGCTGCGACCCTTCTGGCAGATGTCGACCATCCAGAATCCCAAGAAGTCTTGGTTAGCAATGAAGCCTGCTTGCAGTTTGGTAGATCATGCCTCCTTGGGGCTGCGATTGCCCCCTTCCAGCTCTGGCTGCCCTTGCCTGCCTGTCTCCAGCAGGCAGCCAGCTAGCTCTGCTCAGTTCTTTGTTATATGAGCAGGCCTGGCAATGTCTTCAGTTCAGTTCAGTTCAGTCGCTTAGTCGTGTCTGACTCTCTGCAACCCCATGAATCACAGCACGCCAGGCCTTCCTGTCTATCACCAACTCACGGAGTTCACTCAGATTCATGTCCATCGAGTCAGTGATGCCATCTAGCCATCTCATCCTCTGTCATCCCCTTCTCTTCCTGTCCCCAATCCCTCCCAGCATCAAAGTCTTTTCCAATGAGTCAACTCTTCGCATGAAGTGGCCAAAGTACTGGAGTTTCAGCTTTAGCATCATTCCTTCCAAAGAAATCCCAGGGCTGATCTCCTTCAGAATGGACTGGTTGGATCTCCTTGCAGTCCAAGGGACTCTCAAGAGTCTCCTCCAACACCACAGTTCAAAAGCATCAATTCTTCAGCACTCAGCCTTCTTCACAGTCCAACTCTCACATCCATACATGACCACAGGAAAAACCATAGATGGACCTTAGTCGGCAAAGTAATGTCTCTGCTTTTGAATATGCTATCTAGGTTGGTCATAATTTTTCTTCCAAGGAGTAAGCGTCTTTTAATTTCATGGCTGCAGTCACCATCTGCAGTGCTTTTGGAGCCCCCAAAAATAAAGTCTGACACTGTTTCCACTGTTTCCCCATCTATTTCCCATGAAGTGATGGGACCAGATGCCATGATCTTTGTTTTCTGAATGCTGAGCTTTAAGCTAACCTTTTCACTCTCCTCTTTCACTTTCATCAAGAGGCTCTTTAGTTCCTCTTCACTTTCTGCCATAAGGATGGTGTCATCTGCATATCTGAGGTTACTGATATTTCTCCCAGCAATCTTGATTCCAGCTTGTGTTTCTTCCAGTCCAGCGTTTCTCATGATGTACTCTGCATAGAAGTTAAATAAGCAGGGTGACAATATACAGCCTTGATGTACTCCTTTCCCTATTTGGAACCAGTCTGTTGTTCCATGTCCAGTTCTAACTGTTGCTTCCTGACCTGGATACAGATTTCTCAAGAGGCAGGTCAGGTGGTCTGGTATTCCCATCTCTTTCAGGATTTTCGACAGTTCATTGTGATGCACACAGTCAAAGGCAGTGTCTTAGGCTAGGGCTTTTCATGGGATACCTATTCCACAGTTTGGGTTGCTATCTCAAGTTAGTTTCCTCAGATTGCCCTCGGGGCCTTCATACCTGGTCCTTATCCTAAACAATGCAGCCTGGGCCTGCCTGTCCAGCCCCAGCTTGCTAGTCCTGGATGTGGAGCATCTGCGCTGCTTCTCTGCTGGGAGTTGCCGTTAGGTAAGTAATCTTTGGGTTTTAATTATTATTTTTTTTTCTTCTTGGTTATATTGCCCTCTGAGGTTCCAAGGCTCGCCACAGACTTGTCGGTGAGAGTGTTTCCTGGTGTTTGAAAACTTCTCTCTTTTTTAAGACTTCTTCCGGGATTGGATCTCCGTGCCTACCTCTTTTGTCTCACTTTTTATCTTTTATATTTTTTCCTACTTCCTTTTGAAGATAATGGGCTGCCTCTCTGGGTGCTTGATGTCCTCTGTCAGCATTCAGAAGTTGTTTTGTTGAATTAGCTCAGTGTTCAGATGTTCCTTCGATGAATTTGTGGGGGAGAAAGTGGTCTCCCTGTCCTATTCCTCTGCCATCTTAGGACCGCCCCTCCTTTTACATTTGAATATCCAATTTTCCCAGCACCATTTAAGGGACTGTCTTTTCTGCACTGGGTATTCTTGACTCCCTTGTCCATTATTAGATGACCATGTATGCAGGATTTGTTTCTGGGCTCTTGATACTGCTCCTTTGGTCTATGGGTCTGTTTTATGCCAGTACCACACTGTTTAGATTACCATAACTTTGTAATACAATTTGGAATCAGGAAATGTGATACTTCCCTTTCTTCTTTATCAGAATTGCTTTAGCTATTCTGGGTCCTGTGTGGTTCCTATAAATTTGAATGTTGTTTTTTCTACTTCTTTAAAAAAATAACATTGGAATATTTTCAAAGATTTATTTTGAATTGGAGGATAATTGCTTCATAATGTTGTGTTGGTTTCTGTCATACATCAACATAAATCAGCCACAGGTATATGTATGTCCCTTCCATCTTGAACCTTCCTCCTTTCTCCCACCCCATCCCACCCCTCTGTATTGTGACAGAGCACTGGGTCTAGCTCCCTGAGTCATACAACAAATTCCTACTGGCTACCTATTTTACATACGGTAGTGTATATGTTCGGAGAAGGCAATGGCACCCCACTCCAGCACTCTTGCCTGGAAAATCCCATGGACGGAGGAGCCTGGTGGGCTACAGTCCATGGGGTCGCTAAGAGTCAGACACGACTGAGCAACTTCACTTTCACTTTTCACTTTCGTACATTGGAGAAGGAAATGGCAACCCACTCCAGTGTTCTTGCCTGGAGAATCTCAGGGACGGTGGAACCTCATGGGCTGCTGTCTGTGGGGATGCACAGAGTTGGACACGACTGAAGCAACTTAGCAGCAGCATTAGCAGCAGTGTATATGTTTCAGTGCTACTCTCTCAATTCAAAAATATGAAATGCTTCATGAATTTGCATGTCATCCTTACACTGAGCAGATGACTCACAAACTGGAAAACAATTATACCAAAGACATTCTCACACTTTTGTGAAAATTTTAGGGCCCATAACAGATTTCCTAACCTGGGGATCTGGCACAGGGACTGAGAACCCCCAGGGAATTTGACTTTGAAGGCCAGTGGGATTTGATTACAGACTTCCATAGGACTGAGGGAACAGACTTTTGGAGGGCACAAACAAAACCTTGTGTGTACCAGGACCTAGGAGAAAGTAGCAGTGACCCAACAAGAGACTGAGCCAGACCTGCCTGTGAGTGTCCAGAAGTCTCTGGCAGAGGTGTGGGTCAACAGTGACCTGCCGTGGTATCGGGAAATGAATAGAACAGTCCTCGGAGCCATGGCATGCTGGCAGAAGTCCTTTTTAAGGAGGTCATCATTACCCCTGCCATAGTTTGGCCTGAGGCCAAACTACAGGGAGAGAACAGCCCCACCCATCAACAGAAAATTGGATTAAAGATTTACTGAGAATGGCCCTGCCCAGCAAAGCAAGACCCAGATTCCCCCACATCCAGTGTACCACTCAGGATGCTTCCACAAGTCTCTTATCTTTATCCATAAGAGGGCAGACAGAATGAAAACCACAATTACAGAAAACTAATCAAACTGATCACATGGATGACAGCCTTGTCTAATTCAATGAAATTATGAACTGTGCTGTGTAGGGCCACCCAAGATGGACGGGTCATGGTGGAGAGTTCTGACAAAATGTGGTCCACTGGAGAAGGGAATGGCAAACCACTTCAGTATTCTTGCCTTGAAACCCCATGAACAGTATGAAAAGGCAAAAAGATATGACACTGAAAGATGAACTCCCCAGGTAAATAAGTGCCCAATATGCTACTGGAGAAGAGTAGAGAAATAGCTCCAGAAAGAATGAAGAGGCTAAGCCATAGAGAAAACAGTGCCCAGCTGTGGATATGACTGGTGATGGACATAAAGTCTGATGCTGTAAAGAACAATATTGCATAGGAATCTGGAATGTTAGGTCCACAAATCAAGATAAATTGGAAGTGATCAAACTGGAGATGGCAAGAGAAAATCGATATTTTAGGAATCAGTGAACTAAAATGGACCAGAATAGGCAAATTTAATTCAGATGACCATTATATCCGCTATGTGGGCAGGAATCCCTTAGAAGAAATGAAGTAGCCATCACAGTCAACAGAAGAGTCCAAAACACAGTAATTGGATGCAATCTCAAAAATGACAGAATGATTTCTATTCATTTCCAACACAAACCATTGTATATGACAGTAACCCTAGTCTATGCCCAAACTTCTGGTGCCAAAGAAGCTGAAGTTGAATGGTTCTATGATGACCTACAAGACCTTCTAGGACTAACACCAAAAAAGATGTCCTTTTCATTATAGGGGACTGGAGTGCAAAAGTAAGAAGTCAAGAGATCCCTGAAGTAACAGGCAAGTTTGGCCTTGGAGTACAAAATGAAGCAGGGCAAAGGCTAACAAAGTTTTGCCAAGAGAATGCACTGGTCATAGCAAACACCCTCTTCTAACAACACAAGGAAAGACTCTACACATGGACATCACCAGATGGTCACTACCGAAATCAGACTGATTATATTCTTTGCAGCTGAAGATGGAGACGCTCTATACAGTCATCAAAAACAAAACCAGGAGCTGACTGTGGGTCAGATCATGAACTCCTTATTGCAAAATTCAGACTTAAATTGAAGAAAGTAGGGAAAGCCACTAGACCTACATTCAGGTATGACCTAAATCAAATCCCTTACAGTGGAAGTGACAAATACATTCAAGGGATTAGCTCTGATAGTGACAAATACAGTGAAAGTGACAAATAGATTCAAGGGATTAGCTCTGATAGAGTGCCAGAAGAACTATGGATGGAGGTTAGTAACATGTACAGGAGGCAGTGATCAAAACCATCCCCAGGAAAATGAAATGCAAAAAAGGCAAAATGGTTGTCTGAGGAGGCCTTACAAATAGCTGAAAAAAGAATAGATGCGAAAGGCAAAGGAGGAAAGGAAAGATATATCCATCTGAATGCAGAGTTCCAAAGAATAGCAAGAAGAGATAAGAAAGCCTTCCTAAGTGATCAATGGAAAGACACAGAGGAAGACAATAGAATGGGAAAGACTAGAGATCTCTTCAAAAAAATTAGAAATACCAAGGGAACATTTCATGCAAAGTTGGGTACTGTAAAGGACAGAAACAATATGGACCAAAGAGAAGCAGAAGATATTAAGAAGAGGTGGCAAGAATACACAGAAGAACTACACAAAAAAGATCTTCATGACCCAGATAATAATGATGGTGTGATCACTCACTTTGAGCCAGACATCCTGGAATGCGAAGTCAAGTGGGCCTTAGGAAGCATCACTATGGACAGAGCTAGTGGAGGTGATGGAATTCCAGCTGAGCTATTTCAGATCCTAAAAGGTGATGCTGTGAAAGTGCTGCACTCAATATGCCAGCAAATATGGAAAACTCGGCAGTGGCCACAGGACTGGAAAAGGTCAGTTTTCATTCCAGTGCCAAAAAACGTTCAAACTACTGCACAATTGCACTCATTTCACATGCTAGCAAAGTAATGCTCAAAATTCTCCAAGCCAGGCATCAACAGTACATGAACCTAGAACTTTCAGATGTACAAGCTGGGTTTAGATAAAGCAGAGGAATGAGAGATCAAATTGCCAACATCCTGTGGATCATAGAAAAAGCAAGGGAATTCCAGAAATACATCGGCTTCATAGACTATGTAAATGCCTTTGACTGTGTGGATCACAACAAAGTGTGGAAAATTCTTTAAGAGATGGGAATCCCAGACCACCTTACCTGCCTCCTGAGAAATCTGAATGCAGGTCAAGAAGCAACAGTTAGATCCAGACATGGAACAACAGACTGGTTTCGTATTGGGAAAGGAGTATGTCAAGACTGTATATTGTCACCCTGCTTATTTAACTTATATGCAGAGAACATCATGTGAAATGCCAGGCTGGATGAAGTACAAGATTGCAGGGAGAAATATCAGTAACCTCAGATATGCAGATGACACCACCTTTATGGCAGAAAGCCAAGAGAACTAAAGAGCCTCTTGATGAAAGTGAAAGAGGAAAGTGAAAAAGCTGGCTTAAAATTTCAACATTTAAAAAACTAAGATCATGGCATCTGGTCCCATCACTTCATGGCAAATAGATGGGGAAACAATGGAAACAGTGACAAACTATTTTTTGGGGCTCCAGAATCACTGCAGATGGTGCCTGCAGCCATGAAATTAAAAGACATTTGCTCCTTTGAAGAAGAGCTATGAGAAACAATCTAGACAACATGTTAAAAAGCAGAGACATTACTTTGCCGACAAAGATCTGTCTAGTCAAAGCTGCAGCTTTTCTAGTAGTCATGTATGGATGTGGGAGTTGGGCCGTAAAGAAACCCGAGTGCTGAATAATTGATGCTTTTGAAGTGTGGTGTTGGACAAGACTCTTGAGAATCCCTTGGACTACAAGAAGATCAAACCAGTCAATCCTAAGGGAAAGAAGGACTGATGCTGAAGCTCCAACAATCTGGCTACCTGATGCGAAGAACTGACTCATTAAAAAAGACCTGATACTGAGAAAGATTGAAGGCAGGAGGAAAAACGGATGACAGAGGATGAGATGGTTGGATGGCATCACAGACTTGATGGACTTGAGTTTGAACAAGCTACAGAAATTGATGATGGACAGGGAAGCCTGGAGTGCTGCATTCCATGGGGTTGCAAAGAGTCAGACACAAGTGACCAACTGAACTGACTGACTTGCACAGGGGCCATAGTAATCTTCTGTGTATCATTACCATTGGAATCTTGATAAAGATTGTTTTGTATCTATAGATGGCTTTGGGCGATGGGGAACTTTTAAAAAAAATTAATTTTTCCAATCCATGAACCCAGGATATCCTTCCATTTCTTTGTGTTTTCTTCAGTTTCTTTCACTGATGTCTTGTAGTTTTCAGTTTAGAGATCTTTCACCTTCTTGATTAAATTTATTCCTAAGTAGTTTATAGTTTTGGCACTATTGTAAATGGAATTGTTTTATTTATTTTTCAGATAATGTTTTTGGTGTATAAACATGCTACTGATTTTTTCATATTAATTTTTTAAATTAATTTTTTGTTTTTGGTTGTGCTAGGTCTTTGTTTCTGCATGTGGGCTTTCTCTGTTGCAGTAAGCAGAGGCTCCTCTTTATTGCAGTGTGCAGGTTTCTTATTATGGTGACTTCTCTTGTTGTGGAACATGGGCTCTAGGCCCATGGGCTTCAGCAGTTTTGGTGCATGGGCTTAATTGCCCCATGGCATTTGGGATCTTCCCAGATCAGAGGTCGAACCTGTGTCCCCTGCTTTGGCAGGTGGATTCTCAACCACCAGGGAAGTCCCGCATGTTAATTTTTTATCCTGCAACTTTACAGAATTTATTGATTAGCTGTAACCGTTTGGGATGGAATTTTAGGATTTCTTATATATAATGAATCATGTCACCTGCAAACAGATAATTGTGCTTCTTCCTTGCCAATTCTGATGCCTTTTTCCCCTCTCTTGCCTGATTGCTCTGGCTGGGATTTCTAGTACTCTTTTGAATAGAAGTGGTGAGAGTAAGTATCCTTGTCTTGTTCCAGATCTTAGAGGAAAAGCTTTCAACCATATACCGTTGAGTCTGATGTTAGCTGTGGGCTTATCTTATATGGCCTTTATTATGTTGAAGTACATTTCTTCTATACCCCAGTGAGTGTTTATAAATCAGTGTTGAATTTTGTCAAATGCTTCTGTATCTTCTTTTGAGATCACTTTTTTCTTTCATTCTATTAATGTGATGTATCACCTTTATTAATTTGTTTATGTTGAACCAGCTTTGTGTTTCAAGGGTAAATCCCATTTGATCCTGGGAAATGTTCCCTTTAGTTTGCTGCTGAATTTGGTTTGCTAGTATTTTATTGAGAATGTTTCCATGTGTATTCATCAGGGATATTGAGCTGTAGTTTTCTTTTCATGTAGTGTTCTTACCTGTCTTTGGTATCAGGGTAATCCTGGCCACATAAAATGAGTGCTGGAGTGTTCCCTTCTCTTTGATTTTTTACAAAAGAGTTTGAGAAAAATTGGTGGTAATTCTTTAAATGTTTGATAAAATTTACCAATGAAGCCATCTGGTCCTGGGCTTCTCTTCTCTTTGGGAATTTTTTTTTTATTACTTATTCAATCTCCTTATTAGTCTCTTCAGATTTTCTGTTTCTTTCTTTCTTTTTTTTTTTTTTAGATTTTCTGTTTCTGATGCAGTTTTGTCAGGTTGTATGTTTCTAAGAATTAATCTATTTCTTCTAGGTTGTCCAATTTTTGACTTATAGTTGTTCATAGTTCAGTCTATTTTCTTTCTGTTGTTCGGATTGGATAGTTTCTGTTGTTCTGTCTTTAGGTTTACTCTTTTTTTCCCTCTATTGTCTACATTCTGTTGTTGAGCCCATGCAGTGAGTTTTCATTTAAGTTGCATTAGTTTTTTCTAAGGGCTTCCTTGGTGGCTCAGTGGTAAAGAATCTGCCTGCCAATACAGGAGACACAGATTTGATCTCGGTTGGGAAGGTTCCCATGGAGAAGGAAATGGCAACCCACTCTGGTATTCTTGCCTGGGAAATCCCATGGCAAGAGGAGCTGGTGGGCTACAGTCCATGGAGTCTCAAAAGTGTCGGACATGACTTAGTGACTAAGCAACAACAGTTTTTTCTAAAAATGTCATTGGTTCTTTTCTATATCTTCTATTTCTTTGCAGAGATTCTAGTTTTTGCTTATACTTTTTATTTATTCATTTGTTTCTGGCATGTTTGTAATTGTTATTGAAGCATTTTTGTGGTTGCTCTTTTAAAATCCATCAGATAATTCCAGCATCTGTGTCATCTCATTAGTGAGATTACTGATTTTCTTTGTTCATTCAGGTTGTGATTTTTCTTGTTCTTGATAAACTGAGTCATTATTTTCATTATATCCTGAATATTTGGGGTATTATGTTATGAGACTCTGGATATTGTTATATCTTGTTTTTGCAGACTTCTTCAGACACTGCACTTCATTGTCAGGGTAAGAGGTAGATACTACTCTTGTCTGCCAGGTAGAAGTAGAAGTCCAGGTTCCTCCACTTGCTGTCTGTTGACACTCACTACCTCAGGTCCTGCTGTCATCTGGTCAGGCTGCCTTCTCTCCATTTTTCAGAGTCATTTTACCTTTTATTTTTCTTAATGTCTGAGATTTTTAGCTGTACTTAGTGAGAGTAATAGGGAGAAGTACATTTACTCCATTATTCCTGAACCAAAAATTGACCAATTAATCTTTCAAATAGCTCTTTGGAGCTGTTATTTTCTCTCATGAGGTTAAATAGCTTGCTCAAAGCTACACAGCCAGTTAGTTGTTCAACCACAAGTCAAACTTGGGTCCCTTGGACTTTTGCTATAGGATATAATACTGTAGATAGTATAAGGCACTGCTGGGTTAAACCATTTTCAAGTGGGAGATAGAGAAAATCAGGCTTATAAGCTCACACACACTCCACATTTTTGTTCCAAGTGAAATCAAGTTAAAGTGGATACTACTCTCTTTAAAGCAGCAGAAGGGTAACCCACAGCTTTCAGAGTGTGTAGCAAAGGGAAGAGAAGGCCTAGCATTCATGTTCAGAGTTTGCTAGATGCAGTGTATGGGCTGCTGAATCCCTGGTCTGGAGAAAGTCTTGTAGGGTGTGGAGTTAGAAGGATCAGAAGGACAGCCTGCTCTGTCAGGGCTCATACGTTGTCTTTGGAGTGGTGTATTTTTTTAAATAAATTTTATTTTTTAATAATTATAGATTCATGAAAAGTGAAAGTGAAGTTGCTCAGTTGTATCTGACTCTTTGCAACCCCATGGACTGTAGCCTACTATGTTCCTCTCTCCATGGGATTTTCCAGGCAAGAGTACTGGAGCAGGTTGCCATTTCCTTCTCCAGAGGATCTTCCCGACCCAGGGATAGAACCTGGGTCTCCCGCATTGTAGGCAGATGCTTTACCATCTGAGTCACCAGGGAAGTCTCAGCCTTAGTCCTTTACATTCTTTTTTTTTTTTTTTAAGAAGTTGCAAAAAATGTATGTGGAGGGCCTTTGTACCTTTATGCAGTTTCCTCCATGGTGGTATCTTATATAACTGCAGTGGTACAACTCACCAATCTTATTCCAGTTTCACTAGCTTTATACATACTCATTTATGTATATGTATATTTAGTTCTATACATTTTATCATATTTGTAAATTCATGTAACTGCCAAAATCCAGATTCAGAGCCATTCCTTCACCAGTGGGGTAGCATAATTTTTGCCCCAACTCACCTAGGAGAAATTTGAAATGGCAAATATGTACCAAAGGATGGGTAGTCAGTACCCAAGAGGAGTTACAAAAATTCAGACCAGAAGACCTCATAGGCATGATGCCCAGGAATGAGTTATGGGAACTAAATGAACATCTGCTTTTAGTAATAGAGGAATAGTGATGAAAAATTGGCCTGGAATCCTAACTTTTCCTTTTACTAGCCCCATTTCTTTGGGTAGATCATTTCACCTCTCTAAGTGTCTGCTTTCTCAGCTTTACTCATATATTAAAAAAATTTTTTTAATTGAAGTATAGATTTCACAATAATTGCATTAGTTTTGGGCATGCTGTCTTAGCTTTAAAACAGAAAGAATCTATATTTCATTGATTGTTATGAAGATTAGTAAGAGAATCTCTGTAAAGCACCTAGCACAGTCCTAGCACACAGTAGATACCCAGTTCTGGCTGTCACCTAGAATATTCATGCAATAAATATTTCTTGAGTATTTACTCTTTGCTAAGGTGTGAGCTAAGAGCTGTCGGAGATAGAGATGAATGACACACAGGCTGTGACCTCTAGATTATTTCGTGTTAGAAAACAAGATGAATTCATTCATTTATTCACTCATTTATGGACTTACTTATTCAGTATGTGTGTACTATAGTATTTTCTAGACACTGGGAGAGTGGATACAGCAGTGAACATGAGACAGTAAGCTTACAAGTAAATATATAATGTATTTGGCTTCCCTGGTGGCTCATACAGTAAAGAATCTACCTGCAATGCAGGAGACCTAAGTTTGATCCCTGGATCGAGAAGATCCCCTGGAGAAGGGGATGGTTACCTACTCCAGTATTCTTGCCTAGGGAATTCCATGGACAGAGGAGCCTGGAGGGCTACAGTCCTTGGGGTTGCAAACAGTTAGACACAACTGAACAACTAACACTTTCGCTTCACTTTCATATAGTGTGTTAAGTGATAGTGCTGTAGAGAAATGTAAAGCAAGATGAAAAGGAGTGCCATCTCCAGGGCTGGAGGCATAGTTATTTTATTGATGTATAGGGTGATTATATGGGTGACACTTGAGCAGAGGCCTGAAGGAAAGTGAGGGAGGGAAGTTGGGGAAGAGGGTTCCAGGTAGAGGAAATAAGGGACCTGAGCGGGGAGCACGCCTGGCATGTTCCAATTAAAGTGAAGAAGCCAGTGTTACTAGACAGAGTGAGGAGAGAGTAGTAGAAGCTGATGATAGGAGCTGGGAGTGGGGGTGGGGGCATAAATCATGTAGATCAATGGTTCTCCAAGTAGGACCAGCAGGATCAGCATCACCTGGGAACTGGTTAGGCAAAGTACATTGTCCTACCCCAGACATACCAAATCAGAACCTGGGGGTCCACTCCAGGAAGCTATGGTTTAACAAACCTTCCAGGTGATTCTGATGCACACTCAAGTTTGAGAACCACAGGTATAGGGCCCTATGACCCGTTGTTAAGTTTTTTCATGCCAAGTGGGATGGGAACCACAGAAAAATTTTGAGCAAAGGAGAGTTGTGATCTGGTTTAGGCTTTGGCTGTTGTGAGGACAGACTCAAGATGAGGAGTATAAGATGAAGCAGGGAGAGTTTTGAGATCACTGTAGATCATTGTTTCTTAAAGTGTGGTCTTTGGACCAGCAGCATCAGCATCACCTGGGGTCTTGTTAGAAATGCACATTTCTAGGCCCCACCCCAGATCTATCAAATCAGGATCTCTGGAGATAGACCTAGGAATTGGTCTTAAGAAGTTTTCCAGGTGTTTCAGATGTGCCCTAATATTTGAGAAAATATTCATCTAATTAGGTAATGGTAATTTGGACCAGAGTCAGTGTTGATGAGAAGTGATTAGATTTTGAGTATATATTGATACAGGATTTGCTGTGTGAAAGGACTCAAGTTTTTGTTTTGAAGGGCTTTGATATACAGGGGAACAGAGTAATAAGGCAATAACAGAAGGGGTCACAAAAGGATTTTTTGTTTGTGTGGGTTTTTTGGGGAGATAGAGGTGACACCTTGTTTGTGTGCATGTCAGTGCATATAGAATAGTTCTTTTGGTGCATCCAGAATTTAGTGAAACCTGTTATTGGCAGATTTATGTGCCAGAGACTGGGTAGACCAGAAAAGAAACTTCCCTGGTACACTGAAACTTGCTCAATGTTCTTTGTACTCCTCCAGTTCTATGTGCTTGGAGGCAGAGGGAATTGGTATGAATGGTGGGTGCCTCAACATCTGGGGATGGATCATCCCTGTTTTTATAGATTGTGCTTGGCCTGATCAAGATTGTAGCAGGAACCAGAATTTGACTTGGATTTTCTGATAGTTTTTGAATAATGAAGAAAAGTAAAATATTTTCTTTTTCCTCTTTATTGACGAAAGAAGATATTGTTTTTCCAGGCATAGGTGGTGACAGCACTTGGCTCTTTGGACATCCTCAGAGAGCAGAGCTTGAGCACATAAGAAGCTAGACAGGATCCTAAGCAATCTTGTTACCTCTTAAGCTTCTCCAGCCCTTAGTCCCCATCTTAGTTCCAAACCCTGGAAGGGTTAAATGCCCACTTTTGTATTCTCATAGCACTTGTACTCTACTAATAACCCTACATTATGTTCTGATATATATTGTAGTGGTATAGTGGAGTCAACGGATCCAGATTTTTATCCTGCTCTTTTATTTATTAGTTTTGTAATGACCAACAAGTTACTTAGCCACTCAGATTTCTCATCTGTTAAGTTAGAATAATATTAATAATGATGTGCCAGGTACTCTCGGTTTCTTTACCTACTTGAGCTCATTTAAGCCTAACAACCCTATGAGGTGGGGTACTATTAATATTCTTATTTTATAGATGCTGAGGCACACCAAAGTTAAGTAAACTGCGTAAGTTCACACAATTAGTAAGTGACAGAGGTGAGATTTAAACCCAGACAGTTTTGCTCACAAGTTTGTACTTTTAAACTCTGTGCTTCTGAATACTGTACAGATGCCCTGGTTTGTTGTGGAGGTTAAATGTGATAATATATTCATAGCTCACTTTTCTCCTCAATTCCTTTTATGAAGACTTCAGATTCACTCACCATCCCCTTCAGTTCAGTTCAGTTCAGTCGCTCAGTCATGTCCGACTCTTTGCAACACCATGAATCACAGCACGCCAGGCCTCCCTGTCCATCACCAACTCCTGGAGTTCACTCAGAATCGCATCCATCGAGTCAGTGATGCCATCCAGCCATCTCATCCTCTGTCGTCCCCTTTTCCTCCTGCCCCCAATCCCTCCCAGCATCAGACTCTTTTCCAATGAGTCAACTCTTCACATGGGTGGCCAAAGTGCTGGAGTTTCAGCTTCAGCGTCATTCCTTCCAAAGAAATCCCAGGGCTGATCTCCTTCAGAATGGACTGGTTGGACCATCCCCTTACCCTGCTTTATTTTATAGCACTTATGAAACTATTTTTCACCACCCCTCTAGAATGTCCAGTCCATGAGGGCAGTAGCTATTTTCAATCAATGTTTATTGAATTTGTGCACCAACTTACATCCAAATACTGAGTACTTACCATGTGCCAAGCTCTGTGGTACATATTGGGAATAATTCATTTTAATCTTGAGACCTGGTGCTGTAATAATTGTCCTCCTCACTAGGGAAGCAAAACAGCATTTAGAAACTTTGGTCCAGGTGATAATTATTGAGACAGTGCAGCCAGAAGCCTGATGTGAGATGTTATCTAGCCCAATGAATTGGATTGAATAATAAGCTGACTTGGGAGATGGATAAGGTGAGGACTTGGGGTGAACAAGAGATGCTGTCTGCTGTATGTAGTAGAAGTAGATAGCAAGTAAATGGGCAATTGCAAGTCTGTAGGGTGAGTGCTGAAATAAGAATAGTTGATGAGGGGTGGGTGGCATGGGAGTAGGGAAGAGAAAGAGAAGGAATGTTCTGGGCACAAGGAGCCATGTGTGATGAGTGCCAGAGACCAGAAAGAGCTTGGCACTGAGTTCAGCTGGGTTTTTAGAGCAAGGCTGGCTTCATGGCACATGTGACAACTGTAGTCACACACAGCCTCATATTTGACCCATGCCCATGCTTGAGGTTTAATGCTATGTGGTTGTTGTCTTGAAATTCTTAATAATTTTACCTTTGAATTTGTGTTTTGTATGTGACGTTCAATGGGATAGTGAGTGTAGTTTGTCCTGGAGACCTGGAGCTTTAGCTCACCTGTGGTCCTACTTCTTGCTGCTTCCCTGCCTCCCTGAACAGATTGTCAGCTGGCTGCCTGTATCACCAGGCTTGGGTGCAGTTCCTGGAGAGTCAGGGTCAGGTACATGGGTCCTGCACTCTGAGTGCCTGTGAGGGCCTGTGCTTGTCCCTTGAATAGTCCCATGCCCAAGGGAACATGACAGGAATTATCAAATAAAAAGCCCCATGACAAGTTTGAGAGAGAAATCATGGAAGAGAGGGAAAAGCTTTGTTCATTTGTCAGCAGGGAGGCCCTGATTTTCATTTGCACTAGCCCCACAAATTATATATAGCTGATGCTGTGTGTGAAGGGCAAATGGTGGGGCCTTTTAGGCCATGAGAAGTTTATACTTTACCTTAACAAAGATAGAAAGCATGTGGTGGGTTTGAGAAGCATTGACAGGATCAAATTTGCATTTAAAAATGATCACTTTGGGCTGTAGTGTGGCTGGCCATTTGGGTGAGGACAGAGTAGAGGCCAGGAGCCCAGTTAGGAAGGCAGGACAATAATCCCAGTTAGAGATAATAGTGGCATGAATTAGGGCAGGGGCTGTGAGGATGACAGAAGGACTATCTAGTGGACAGGACACTAGTAGAAGGGCAATTGATAGCCAATTGGGACATGGTGATAACTTGGGTGATAATAGCATCATATACAGAGCACTTGGTCTGTACAAGGCACTGTTCTAAACACTATATAAATTAACTCATTTACTTTTGAGAGAAGCTTTATGATACACAAAACAGTTTTTATCCCCATCTTACCGACTAGGAAACTGAGGAATAGAGAGGTTAACTCGCCTAAGATCTCACAGCTAGTTAAGTGGAGGTCTAGCTAGGATGTGGGCTTCCCTGGTGGCTCAGCCATAAAGAATCTAACTGCCAGTGCAGGAGACATGGGTTCAGTCCCTGCACTGGGAAGATCCCCTAGAGAAGGAAATGACAGTTTACCCCAGTATTCTTGCCTGGGAAATCCTGTGGACAGAGGAGGCTGGTGGGCTACAGTCCATGAGGTTGCAAACAGTTGGACACAACTGAGCAATCACACTAAGCACAAGCACTAGCTAGGATGCAAACCCAGGCAATCTTGCCTTAAAGTCTTAACGTCATGAGCTTGAATACCTACTAAGGGTATAGTGGAGGGAGAAAGATGAGAGGCACGTCATTAGTGGCTGCCAAGTTTCTGACTTAAACACCTGGTAAGCTTATGGTGACAGTTTAGAGAGGGAGTAGGTTTAAGGGACAGGCAGGGAGACAAGTTGAATTTGGACATGTTAATTTGAAGTGCTGTGTAAGTGGGCTATCCAGCAGAAATATCCAGGAGACATTTCAAGGGAGTGGTCTGAAACTCACCAGAGAGATCTGGCTTGCAGTTGTAGGTACATAGAGGGCACATGGAGCCCTGGGAGTGAGTGAAACCAACGAGGAAAAAATGAGAAAATGGTGCCCAAGCAAGAGGACCTAAGAAATGTCAACATTTAAGAAGGGGACAGGAGAAAAAGAGTGTACTGAGAAACAGAAGGAGCAACCAGAGATGTAATTAAGATCACATCACATCCCTGCTCATAATCCTCTGGTGGATTTCACCCAGTTCTTCACTCAGGCAAAGCCAAAGTTCTTTATGATGGCCAACAGGACCCTATTGCATGAGCCTTTCTAACCTGTTGTCCCCCTTGCACTCTGCTCTTCTCTGTTTCCTTAATAATCTGGGCAGACTCCTGCCGCAGGGCCTTTGTACTTGCTGTTCTAATTGGAATGCTCTTCTCTTATATACATATGGCTTGCTCCTTTACTTCCTTCCGGTCAAAACAACAATTCAGAAGTTGTTTTGTTGGTGAGTCCTTCCCTGGCTGCCCTACCTAAAATTCCAGCACCGCTGTCATTACTCTTGCCGCCCCCCCACCCCACTATGTGTGTCTGTATACTTGCATACACATGCATACATATTCCCCTTCTGCTTTATTTTTCTACTTAGCTCCTCTTACTATCTAAGGCACAATATATTTCACTGATATATTGAGTTACTTTGTTTCTTGTCTGCATCAACCATTAGAATGTCAGCTTCTAAAAGAATACATTTCAATCAGTTCTAATGAGGTGGATGAAACTGGAGCCTATTATACAGAGTGAAGTAAGCCAGAAAGAAAAACATCAATACAGTATACTAATGCATATATATGAAATTTAGAAAGATAGTAACGATAACCCTATATGCAAGACAGCAAAAGAGACACAGATGTATAGAACAGTCTTTTGAACTCTGTGGGAGAGGGTGAGGGTGGGATGATTTGGGAGAATGGCAATGAAACATGTATATTATCATATGTGAAATGGATTGCCAGTCCAGGTTTGATGCCTGGGACAGGGTGCTCGGGGCTGGTGCATTGGGATGACCCAGAGGGATGGGACTGGGAGGGAGGTGGGAGAGGGGTTCAGGATGGGGAACACATGTACACACCCGTGGCTGATTCATAGCAATGTATGACAGAACCACTACAATATTGTAAAGTAATTAGCCTCCAATTAAAATGAATAAATTTATTTTAAAAAACTAAAGAAAAATATGTACTAATCATACCACTGCTGAAAATTTTATCAAACTAGTCAAAAAAGTTAGTGAATTTTGGTTTAAGGGCTAAAATCAAAAAATTTGCAAAATTATTTCGCCATATAACACTTTTGGACCTTCAGTTCAGTTCAGTTCAGTCGCTCAGTGGTGTCCCACTGTTTGCAACTCCATGGACTGCAGCACAGCAGGCCTCCCTGTCCGTCACCAACTCCTGGAGTTTACTCAAACTCATGTCTATTAAAAAAAAAAAAAGGAATGTCAGCTTCTTAAGGGCAGGGATTTTTTGTATGCTTGTTCTGTGTCTTTGTCTCTCCAGCACCAAGACCAGGGCCTGGCAGATGCTCATTAAATACTAGCTTGAGGAATGGACCCCAGGCAAATGGGGTATTATGGAAGTCAAGTAAAGAGAGCACAGGGTCAGTACTGTGGTAATGCTGCTAGGTCAAGTGAGATAAAAGAGAGAAGTACTTATTGCAATGTATCAATAAGAAGGTTAAGATATCAGTGAGGTCTGTTTTTGCTTTCGAACTGTGGTGCTGGAAAAACTCTTGAGTGTCCCTTGGACAGCAAGGAGATCAAATCAGTCAGTGCTAAAGGAAATCAACCCTGAATATTCATCGGAAGCACTGATGCTGAAGCTGAAGCTCCAGTACATTGGCCACCTGATGCAAAGAGCTGACTCGTTGGAAAAGACCCTGATGCTGGGAAAGATTGATGGCAAGAGGAGAAGGGGACGACAGAGGATGAGATGGTTGGATGGCATCACTGAATCAATGGACATGAGTTTGAGCAAACTCCGGGAGATAGTGAAGGACATGGAAGCATGGCATGCTGCAGTCCATAGGATCACAAAGAGTCAGACATGACTTAGCTACTGAACAACAAAAAGACTAAAATCAGACTGCAGCAGTGGGTGAGAAAGTGTACACAGCAACCTGAAAAAATTCTTTTTATTGGTTTGGTCCCTGTGGAAGGTCTCTGGATACTACCAGTTGGCTAGGAATAGGAGGGAGACTTTTTTAAAAAAGATTTTTTTTTGATGTGGACCATTTTTACCGTTTTTATTGAATTTGTTACAATGTTGTTTCTGTTTTATGGTGGGTTTTTTTTTTTTTTGCCACAAGACAAGCGGGGTGTTAGTTCCCCAACCAGGGATTGAACCCTCACCCCCTGCATTGGAAGATAAAGTCTTAACCACTGGACCATCAGGGAAGTCCCAGAAGGGAGACTTTTCACTGTAAAACACTTCTGTACCTTTTGAGTTTCATAAAATGTATGATTGATACTTATTTAAATGAAAGTCATTGTGAAGCTGCATTGGTTAAACAAAGAAGATATTTAGCTTTGAAGTGACAGAGAAGGGCAGACAGGAGGGAAGGAGGGTGTTGTCTTTTTTATATCTGTAAAGATTAGTGAGCTAGTTTAAATGCTATTATGAAGGAGAAGGTGAAGAGGGAGAGGAAAGAAGAGATAATTTATTGAGAAGGTAAAAATGTGACCCAGGTAGAAAAGCTGAAAGAAGGAAAGAGTTCTTTCAAAGAGTTCTTACAAAGAAGGAAAGAGTTCTTTTGTTGTGACAGGAGGAAAAGAAGGGTGTAGAAGGAGGTGGATTTGGTGTGGGAAGTTGAGGTAGTTCCCCTCTGTTTACTTCATTTTATCTAAGAAGTCAGAGGCAAGGTCATTTGTTGCGAGAAAAGAAGGTAGTCGGGTCAGAGATTTGAAATAGCCACTGTGGATAATGGGGAAGAGAACTGAGCAGGGAAATACAGGAGAATTATCAGGCAGTATTACCCAGATTGTTTTTTAAATAGGCTTTATTTTTTAGAGTAGTTTTAGGTTCACAGCCAAATTGAGTGGAAGGTACAGAGATTACCCATTTGCCTCCTGCCTGCACATGCATAGCCTCCCCCATTAGCAACATCTCCCACCACCAGAGTGGTATGTTTGTTAAAGTAGATGAACCTATGTTGACACATGAGTTACACCCCAAATCCATAGTTTACATCAAGATTTACTCTTGGTATTATACATTCTGTGGGTTTTGGGCAAATGTATAATGACTTGTACTCACCATTATATTGTTTTAGTAGCAGAATAATTTCACTGCTCTAAAAATTCTATGTGCTCCGCCTATTCATCTCTCTTTTCCTGCCATCCCCTGGCAACTACTGATCTTTTTACTGTCCCCATTGCTTTCCCTTTTCCAGAATGTCATGTAGTTGGAATCATAAAATATGTAGCCTGATGGTGTTCTTTCAGTTTCTTTCATATCTATTCATGGCCTGATAGCTCTTTTTATTTTTTTTCAGTGCTGAATAATATTCAGTTGTCTGAATGTACCACATTTTATCCATTCACCTACTGAAGGGCATCTTAGTTGCATCCAAATTTTGGCAATTATGAATGAAGTGTCCATAAACATCTGTGTGCAGATTTTTGTGTGGACATAGTTTTCAGTTACTTTGAGTAAATGCCAGAGAATGCAGTTGGTTTTGTAAGAAACTGCCAAATTGTATTCTAAAGTGGCTGTGTTTTGCATTCCCACCTGCAAAGGATGAGAATTCCTGTTGTTCCACCTCCTCGCCAACATTTGGTGCTGTCAGTATTCTGAATTTTGGCTATTCTGATAGGTGTATAGTGATATCTCATTGTTTTAATTTGTATTGTCCTATTGATAGATGAAGTGTAACACCTTTTCATATACTTATTTGCTATCTGTACATCTTCTTTGGTGAGGTATTTGTTCAGATCTTATGCCCATTTTTAATCGGGTTGTTCATTTTGTTACTGTTGAGTTTTAAGAGTTCTTTGTGTATTTTGGATAACAGTCCTTTATTAGATATGTCCTTTGCAAATATTTACTCTCAGTCTTTGGCTTATCTTTTTATTATCTACCTTTCATAGAGAGGGTTTTAATTTTAATGAAGTCTGGCTTATCAGTTCTCATTTTTCATGGACTGTGCCTTTGGTATTAAATCTAAAAAGTCGTTGCCAAACTTAAATTTATCTAGATTCTCTCCTATGTTATCTTCTAGAAGTTTTATAGCTTTACATTTTGTATTTCGGTCTGTGATCCATTTTGAGTTCTTTTTTGTAATGAGTATAAGGTCTGTGTGTAGTTTCATCTGTTTGCATGTTCAGTTGTTCTGGCACCATTTGTTGAAAGACTGTCTTTGCCACATTGTAGTACCTTTGCTCCTTTATCAAAGATCAGTTGACTCTATTTCTTTTGATCTATTTCTGGGCACTCTGTCCTGTTCTATTGATCTGATTATTCTTCCATCAGTGCCACACTGTCTTGATTATTGTAGCTTTTAAAAATTTTTACCACACCATGCAGCATGTGGGATCTCAGTTCCCTGATCAAGAATTGAACCTGCTACCCTTGCATTGGAAGCACAGAGTCTTTACTGCTTGATCGCCAGGGAAGTCCTGATTACTGTAGCTTTACAATAAGTGTTTGAGTCAGGTAGCATCAGTCTTCCAACATTGTTCTTCTCCTTCAGTGTTGTGTTGGTTATTCTATGGCTTAGATATTTTGGACACTCAGTTTATTGTGGCACCAATTCATTGAATGATTTTTTTCTTCTAGCCATGTCCAGTGGTTCAGTGGATTGAGCCAGGACTTGGATTTGCATGTGGGAGTGATGTAAAGGCAGTGGGGCAAGTGAGTTGAGGGTATCTGTAAGAGAATGGTTGAAGTGAGGAATGATGGAATCTATAAACTAGATAGGGAAGAAGGGTGAAGGCAATAGTAGTTGAATAGGTGAAAAGTAGAATCAAGAGATTTTGAGGGCAAAGAACAGGTGTAAAGAATGAGAGCTGGATGGATGACCTTGTGGTCAGAGAGTGATGTGTGCATTTTGTATTCCAGAAGTGGAGCAGTTGCAAGTATTGATAGGGTTTGGGGGGATGGCCATGAGAACTGGCAGCTGAAATTGGAGTGGAATCTCTGAAGATGAGAAGGTCAATGTGCTAAGAGGCTGAGATGTTAGGCCTCTATATCCTTGATTGTGTCATGTGAGAGGTTGGCAGGACTTGAGATGAAGAGGAATTTGTGAGCAGGTTCTTCAGTGAATGAAAAAGGTATGTTTGGGAGATGAGTAGCTGACAGTGAAGAAGAGTGGGAAGAGGTATGGATGAATGATATGAAACTCAGAAGAGTAGGAGATCTTATACAAGGATAGAGGAGAGATGATTTCAGAGTCTCACTGGAAAGTGAGGGGCACATCCACCCCCAGCCCAGCCCTGAGTTGTAAGGGTCTGGGAGAATGTACAGCTTCTACCTGACCAAGTTCTAACACAGTGCTTCTGAGACTTTCTGAGGTGAAGGACCAGGGTATTTTTTTTTTTTTAATTTCCAATCTGTAATGGACTAATGCTTTTATGAAATAAAATGTCCCCAATTTATTGATCTGCAACAGATATACAGGGTTAGCAATGGGGAAGGTGGTGGCATCCTGATCCCAGGAAGTCAGTTCATGAGCATGGTCTTGAACCAAAATGGTTGGAGCTCTGCCTTATTTTTATGTTTCCTGTTCTGTGTGGCTGACCAAAGATTTTTAAGAGTTAGATATTAGCCAGAAGATTTTTAGAGGGCTGCTGATGACTTCTTTGGTGAGGAAGGGTTTACATTTTGTGAGATTACTAGCTCACATACATGTAAACTCAGATTTTCAAAATTATGTCTTTCTCAGATATTATAATATGAAATTAATAATGCATGCTTATTGTAGAAAATTAGGAAATACAGATAAGGAAGAAAAAATGGTTACCATAATCCTTCACTGAGAGGGAACCATTGTTTTCATTCCTCTTCATTTAATAAATTGCTCAATAAAGTTTAGAAGAAGGCAATGGCAACACACTCCAGTACTCTTGCCTGGGAAATCCCATGGACGGAGGAGCCTGGTACGCTGCAGTCCATGGGTCGAGAAGAGTCAGACACGACTGAGCGACTTCACTTTCACTTTCCACTTTCATGCACTGGAGACAGGAAATGGAAAACCACTCCAGAATTCTTGCCTGGAGAATCCCAGGGACAGTGGAGCCTGGTGGGCTGACGTCTATGGTGTCACACAGAATCGGACACAACTGACCCAACTTAGCAGCAGCAGCAGCAGCAATAAAGTTTAAATGTTTGATTTTATATAGGAATAATCTTTTAGATATAGTGGTTAAATAAAATATTATTAAATTATTATTAAAATTAATCTCACTTGTTTCTTTTTACCTTTTAATGGGGCTATTAGAACATTTAAAATTACGTATTTGACTCACATTATATTTCTGTCATACAGCACTGCTCTAGAGTCTCTTCCAGCTTTGACCATTCTGAATCTTAATGAAGCTTTATTGTCTACATTTTTAGCTCTGTCATAATTATTTTAGACCGTTGTGGTGTAATAGAACTTTTTGCGTTGACAAAACAGTTTGATAATCTGCCCAATATGGTAACCACATGTAGCTATTGAGCACTTGAAATGTTTCTAGAGTGATGGAGGAACTGCATTTAAAATTTTACTTTATTATGTATTGAACAACACAATTCTAGACCTTATGAAAAATAAAATTTCCACAAACATTGGCTGATTTTCTCTTTTCTAGTTGCGTTGGTGTCGAAGAGGAGAAGGCTGCTGACATTGACCTCTACCACTGCCCCAATTGTGAGGTCTTACATGGGCCCTCCATTAGTAAGTAGATCTTGGGGTTTTAAAGAGAAGGCAATCCAGAGAGACAAAGCAAAGGAAGCTTGGAAGGGAAATTGCCTTTGCCTGAGTGCTTCAGATTTGTCTCCCTTGGGAAATAGGAGAAGCTTATGTAGGTCCTGCAGGCCAGCAGCTGCTCCACTGAGAGGGCAGAAATGTAGTTTCACCTCCCTCCCTTATTTAGGGATTCCCCAAAGGAAGCACCTATCCTCACCAAGTGCTTTTCTGAGTCCATGAGGGCTTCCTTGACTCCAGATGCTCCAGTAGGTTGTTAGATTGGAAGAGAAGTAGGATCTGCCGAGGCTTTTGCTTTTAGAACCATAGCTTGTAGCCATTTAGACTCAGTCTCTTGTCTTTTTCTGGCTTAGTGAAAAAACGCCGTGTATCTTCAAAAGGCCATGATACACACAAGGGGAAGCCAGTGAAGACGGGAAGCCCTACATTCATTCGAGAGCTCCGGAGTAGGACCTTTGACAGGTAAGGACCCCCTACTCCAAGGGCCAGTGAACACTACTGCTCTGGGAAGCTGGGACCCATCTCTTCTCAGATGAGTCTCTTCTCAGTTTTCCACTGGCTGTCCAACTAGGTGCCTCCATCATTTGGTGATGTCTGCAGGGCTCTGTGAGTTCCCTTTGTGGGGAGATCTTCTGTTTTAGTCAGTTTCTGAGAAACATTGTTAGAGTTTCATTTAATGTACAGAGTACATTAAGGTCTATTTATAGAAACTATGAGTAGATAGAGAGGCAGTTTTTGCCTTAGTCAGGAGAGGATATTTACATGTACCTAGGGAATGCTATAACTAGAAAGAGTCTTAAAAACTAGAAAGTTTAATTCTCTCATTGTAGAGAAGTGGAAACTCTCTGGAAAAAATTTTTTTGAGTAGTCATGTATTTCTTTTACAATCAAGAAAATATTTGTTTCCTTAAAAAATTCAGATTGGCTTATTGAAAATAAACTACTTGAACAAAAATAATGAGTTAGAAAAATTAATGAAGAAAGCACTGTCTTTTGCTTAGTTTTTAATTCATTTGACCATTTTCAGCTCTCCTGTAAATGAAGTGTTATTTAGGATTGTAAGTGTTTCTTCAGCTTAATATTTGTTTTATTTAAAGGCAATGAGCTTTGTTTTTACTCTACCCCCTCAGGTCCTGTCTCCAAAGTCAACCAATTTCTTGTACATTCTTTCAGAAATAGTTTTTGTTTATACAAACATATATGAATATCTGTGTTGCCCCTTTTTTAAAATTAAAAAACACAAATAGAAACACTTACTGTTCTATATCTTGCTTTTTAAAAAATATAAATTCTATATCTTAGAGATCAATCCGTAACAGCATATACCAATGTTCTTCATTCTTTTTCATGGATATTTAGTACTCCATTGTGCAAATGTATAGTTTATTTAAGCAGTCCTCTTAATGAACATTTAAATTGATTCTAGTATTTTGCTATTAGGAAAAGAATGCTGCAGTTAATGTCTTTGTACTTAAGTGTTTGCATATGTGAGTGAGTGTATGTGTAGATTTACTACCTAAAAGTAAAACTGCTAGGTCAAAGGGTATGTGCTTTAAACATGTTTATAGATATTGCTAGGTTGTTTCTAATGTGACCACATCATCTCATACTCCTACTAAACAATGTGTGAGGGTGCCTATTTCCCTATTATCCTGGCTAACACTATTTATTATCAAACTTTTTTGCCTTTCTAATAAGATAAAAAGTGAGATTTCACTGTTTCCATGTGGATTTCTTTAGTTATTAAGGAAGCATGTATATTATGATGCATTTATAAGTCATCTTTATTTTTCTTCTCTGTTAACTATCTGCTTACATTGTTTGACAGTTTTTCTGTTGGGTTACTGCCTATTTCTTGTTGATTTGTAATAGCTTTCCATGCAGAAAATTTTAAATTTTAGGTAGTTTAATTTACTTATTACTATTTTTAATGGCTACTGGGCCTTGTCTTTTCCATAATTTTTTCTACCCTGTGGCTTTATTTTTTTCTAATTTAATCTTTGTTCCATCTAGAATTATGTAAATAATGAGCCAGACATTGATCTTAATATTTTTCCAGATGTTTATCCCAACACAATTTGTCAAATAGCCCATCTTTTTCTCCAACATGATTTTAAGAAAACCAGAAACCCCTGTTTTCTAGTTAACTATGTATGTCAAGAGAGTAGTTGTAAAAATTGTTTTTGTTTTCTAAATCAGTCTTTTCTCTATTTTCCAGTATTTTTAAATGTGGTAGTACTTCTCTGAAAGTAAAAGTCTCTTAGTCATGTCTGACTCTTTGCGACCCCATGGACTGTACAGTCCATGAAATTCTCCAGGCCAGAATATTGGAGGGAGTAGCTGTTCCCTTCTCCAGGAGATCTTCCTAACTCAGGGATCAAACCCAGGTCTCCCACATTGCAGGTGGATTCTTTACTAGCTGAGCCACCAGGGAAGCCAAAGAATACTGGAGTGGGTAGCCTATCCCTTCTCCAGCTGAGCTACCAGGGAAGCCCAAGGTGCTGCTCTGGGTTAGTGTAAATCAGCTAAACTTGTCTGATACATCTTTTCTTCTGGGGCAGGCGGTTGACTGATTTGTTCCTTTGTCATCTAGAGAAGAGCATCATATTGACAGGATATCCTGGTTTTAACTTCCCACCTCTGCCAGTGGCCTGGCTTCTTGCCTTCGATAGGTCATTTCTTAGCTGGGATGTGAAGTTTATGCCACTCATTAGTTGCCAGCCCACATTAGGTCCCCTCAGGAAGACCCCACACCTTTGGTGAGTGAAAGCATCCAGTGAGGCCTTCAGTAGCAGAGCTTGTAGGGTTCATGCTTTCTCTTGTGTGGCCCACAGTTCAGATGAAGTGATTTTGAAGCCCACTGGAAGTCAGCTGACCGTGGAATTCCTGGAAGAGAATAGCTTCAGTGTGCCCATCCTGGTCTTGAAGAAAGATGGATTGGGGATGACGTTGCCCTCACCATCATTCACTGTGAGGGATGTGGAACACTATGTTGGTAAGCACCACAGACCCTCTTAACTATGGCATGTTCACTCCCATCAAAACATATGACCCTTCCCTTCCAGTTTTCATTTCTTTTCCAGCCATCTTGGAAATCTGAGGTAATGTACCTTGCCCAGAGTCATTCTTAGGCAAAGCTAGAACCAAAATCCTGGTCTTTTTTCCTTTTCCTCCTGCTGCTGCTGCTGCTAAGTCGTTTCAGTCATGTCCGACTCTATGTGACCCCATAGATGGCAGCCGACCAGGCTCCACCATCCCTGGGATTCTCCAGGCAAGAACACTGGAGTGGGTTGCCATTTCCTTCTCCAATGCATGAGAGTGAAAAGTGAAAGTGAAGTTGCTCAGTTGTGTCCAACTCTTAGCTACCCCATGGACTGTAGCCTACCAGGCTCCTCCGTCCATGGAATTTTCCAGGCAAGGGTACTGGAGTGGGGTGCCATTGCCTTCTCTGCCTTTTCCTCCCACTGCTGCTAAGTCACTTCAGTCATGTACGATTCTGTGTGACCCCATAGACTTCAGCCCACCAGGCTCCCCCATCCCTGGGATTCTCCAGGCAAGAACACTGGAGTTGGTTGCCATTTCCTTCTCCAATGCATGAAAGTGAAAAGTCAAAGTGAAGTCGCTCAGTCGTGTCTAACTCTTAGCGACCCCATGGACTGCAGCCTACCAGGCTCCTCCATCCATGGGATTTTCCGGGCAAGAGTACTGGAGTGGGGTGCCATTGCCTTCTCTGCCTTTTCCTCCTAATAGACCACAAACTCCAGGCTGAGCCCCATCTTTTACCTGGGGAATTCCAAAGATTGTTATGACCTCTCTGTACTCTGTTGAAATGAGAAAGCTTTTGACTTTTGCCCTCATATGCTAGTTGTATTCTGGACATGAGTTTTAGGGGAGAGGAAGAGAAGTGAGGAAGCAGGACCCAGGCAGATGGATTGTACTGTGAGAGTGTGTGTCAAGCATTTCTGTTGCCCTAGCATGTCTGGACCTGGCACATAGGTCTAAGGAGAGTGTGAGAAATACCTACCCCCACTTCCTATATGTGTCCGACTCTTTGCGACCCCATGGACTGTAGCCTGCCAGGCTCCTCCATCCATGGGAGTTTCCAGGCAAGAATACTAGAGTAGGTTGCCATTCCTTCTCCAGGGGATCTTTCTGACCCAGGGATTGAACCTGGATCTTCTGCATTGCAGGCAGACTCTCTGCCATCTGAGCCACCAGGGAATCCCCCACTTCCCATATATGTTTAGATAAATACATTGAGAGAAGTTTTCAGTGTAAGGTCACTCTAGGAACTGATTATGGGATGAGTGTTCCCTGGTCCCTGAGGCCACTTGGTACAGAGCCTATCTCTTTATTCCAGGTTCTGACAAAGAAATTGATGTGATTGATGTGGCCCGCCAGGCCGACTGCAAGATGAAGCTTGGTGATTTTGTGAAATATTATTATAGCGGGAAGAGGGAGAAAGTCCTCAATGTTATTAGTTTGGAATTCTCTGATACCAGGTAAGAGGGGCAGGGGTAAGTAAAAAGCATCACAGAGTACCTAGGACTTGTATATACTGAGTATGTATTAGTGTTCCTCTCCCTTCCTTCGGGTGGTTTCTTCCTTTGGCATGGGGAGCTGGTTTATACTTTCTAGGGTAGTTGCTCACATTATAACAACAAAATCATGTTTCTCCTTTACAGTTTCTAGCATTGGATAGATTATTCAGTGGCTGTTTTAATTAATTTTTGTCTCTTTTAAGATCCAGGACAGCTTCCTTAGACCTTTTTTTCTGGTATGTAGATTGTGGCATGGTCACTGTTTAACTCCCAGGATAGCTCCACTGTCCCAAGTAAACACTTCTATACCTGGAACTGAGCTCTGATAGGTTTCTCTACTTGATCTTCATAAGGAAGAAACTGTGAGATAGGGACAGTAAAATACTGTTAAACACCACATGCCAAGTGAGTGGGCCTGGGTGTGGAGATTCTGAGCATTCAGTGGAGGAAATGATCACCTTTGACTGGGGATGGCTGTGGAGCTGGGACTTGGAACTTCCATAGCTGAGTGGAAAGAGAATGCTGACTTGTCTTACAAAAATAAGTGTACTATGTGCTCTTGGGGATTCTGTGGAGAGAACTTCTTTGTCTTCCCTGATTCTCACTAGGATGGGGGGCATTTTATACTGGCTTCAACCTTCAGTTCCCAATCAGCTGACATCTGCTCTCCACCCCTTCCTTGATAGGCTTTCTAACCTTGTGGAGACACCCAAGATTGTTCGGAAGCTCTCATGGGTGGAGAACTTGTGGCCAGAGGAGTGTATCTTTGAGAGGCCCAATGTGCAGAAGTACTGCCTCATGAGCGTGCGGGATAGCTATACAGACTTTCACATTGACTTCGGTGGCACCTCGGTCTGGTACCATGTGCTCAAGGTAAGAATGGGTATGGTTTCTGAAGACAGCCAGGCCTTGGGCCTCCCTGTTTGTTTCAAGTGGTAGCATAAAACAGGTTGCTAAGGCCTACCTGCATCCCAGATTCTATTTGGGTAACATTTACACTTAACTACTCTTATCAAGGTTGGGTATTGAGTGGATATGCAGTATAAGTTGTCTCTGCTTCATAGTTTTGATGATTAACTTTTTAAAAAATAACAACAGATGTCTAAGGTTTTCTCTGTTAATTGAACCAATCTGTACTCCTACCTTTAGGTATGGAAATGTCCATATTTATTGCAGAAATTTCTGGTAACATGAGACACTCCGCCTCCTCCCAAGTTTATTGAATTATAATTTTTGTATTATGACATTCATCGATTTTAAGTTTATAGTTTGATGAGTTTTGACAATTGTATAAGTAGTTGCATGACTGCCACCACTGAAGATAGAGCATGTATGAGGTGTTTGGTTTTTTAAAAAGTTTTATTTATTTCTTTTTGGCTGCACTGGGTCTTCATTGTTGCACATAGGCTTTCTCTAGTTGCAGCAAGTGGGGGCTACTCTCTAGTTGTGGTGCATGGGCTTCTCATTGCACTGGCTTCTCTTGTTGCAGAACATGGGCTGTAGGGCACATGGGCTTCAGTGGTTGTGTCATACAGGCTCAGTAGTTGTGGCTCGCAGGCTCTAGAATGCAGTTCTGTAGTTGTGGCACATAGGCTTAGCTGCCCCAAGACATGGAATCTTCCCGCATCAGGGATCAAACCTGTGTCCCCTGCATTGGTAGATAGACAGATTCTTAACCACTGGACCATCAGGGAAGTCTGAGATTTTTTTTTAAATGTCAGCCTTCCTATAGTTTCCCTTTTCATGGTTGTTACAGTTTTATAATTAGCATATTGATTGTCAGTAGGTGAATCTGAGTGAACTCCGGGAGTTGGTGATGGACAGGGTGGCCTGGCGTGCTGAGATTCATGAGGTCGCAAAGAGTCGGACACGACTGAGCGACTGAACTGAACTGAAACAAATTTCTTAAATAACTTTTGTTTTCTACCACTGTTCATGCTATTTAGTTTTCTTATCAGAAATGCCAAGAAAAGAGCAGAAACTTGGATATAGCTCTTGTCCAAATGATCACAAATCCTGAACTAGTTGTTTCATGAAGAAATTGGAGTGTGTAAATGAAAGTGCTGTTACACAAATGTTATATTTAACTGTTTATTTTATTTTTTGACTTTTTATTTTGGAGTATAGCCCATTAACAATGTTGTGATAGTTTCAGGTGGATAGCAAATGGACTCAGCCATACATATACATGTATCCATTCTCCCCCAAACTCCCCTCCGATTGAGGCTGCCATGTAACATTGAGCAGAATTCCCTGTGCTATACACTAGGACTTTGTTGGTTATCCATTTTAAATATAGCAGGAGATCCCAAACTCCCTATCTCTTCCCCCATTAACATTTTAATTTTTAAATAGTTTCGTTTTTACAGAAAAATTGCTAATAGGAAGATTTCCTGTGTGCCCTTCACTCAAATTCCCTTGTTACTATTTTATTATATTCTGTTTCTCTGAAGCAAACATAATAAAATAATCTTATATATATATTTTTTCTGAAATACTCAAAAGTATTTTCAGAGATGATATCCCTTTATCTTGTAATAATTCAGTGTGTATTTCTTAAAAACAAAGGTATTCTCTTATATCATCACAATATAGTTACCGGAATCAAAATTAATATTGATATAGTACTATTATCTAATCTGATCTGATTCAAATTTCTCCAGTTGTACAGCAGATATTTTCTAGTGTTGCTTTTCTACACTGAAATGTATTGTCATGAAATATTGGTTAAACTAATCAAGCTATGGGTTGGGGAGATTTTTGTGCTAGTGGGTTTTTCTTTCTTTTCTGCTAAATTACCTATGTGGTGATTATCCAGACAAAGCATAATTAAGAAATAAAATGTTCTTCCAACAGATAATCACCCAACATATAATCTTCCAGAAGTCCTTGGGCGATTACTGAACTTTTAAACTTTTATTAGCTGTGATTACAGGTGTGAGAAGAAACACTCTCTGCAAATGGCATTTAAAGGCAAATTCAATTTTCTTCTCATTAGTAATGTGGCCTTAAATTCTCCTGGGGCTGGTAGTATTGATCTGCTCATCTGTAGAGGACATTTTTCATTTGGTATTGCAGGAACCTTTGGTGTACATTTGACTTAAGTTGACAATTTTGTTTGAAATGTCCTTTCCAGATTGTTTTTGTTAGTCTTATAGAAGCTTAAAAGTACAAAGTGAAAAGGAACTTTTGAAGTTTTCCATATTTGTATATAAATGATCCTTGGACAGAAAGAATTCTAGCATACTTCATGGTCCTGGAACCTGAGAGAATATTCTTTTGGAGAATCCTGGAAGTCTTTTCTGGAAACCCTTGATGTCTTTGGCCCTTCCATCTTTGTTTCAGGGTGAGAAGATCTTCTACCTGATCCGTCCAACAAATGCCAACCTGACTCTCTTTGAGTGCTGGAGCAGCTCCTCTAACCAGAATGAGATGTTCTTTGGGGACCAGGTGGACAAGTGCTACAAGTGTTCTGTGAAGCAAGGACAGACACTTTTCATTCCTACAGGTCTTCCCTGGGCCCCTCTGGGAGGGTTTGAGGAAGGTGGGAAGAAGAAGGGAACTTGCGGCACCAGAACCAACCCCTTCCCCTAATGTTTTGACCTGAATGTGAGATACCCCTCTCATATCAGTTAAAGACTCAGAATTGCACGTCAGGAAAATTCAAGTGGTAACCAAAGTGGTGACCAGTGTGGTTGTTTGGGGAGGTCCAGAAGGAAGTTGATAGGCTTCTTTTGCACTGAACTGATGTCAACTTGGTGGACAGTTAGAAAACAGGACTCTCAGCCCCATGACTCTAGAGATAGTGACTGGAGAGATTGACATTGTAAGCTATAAGTCAGAATGACCTGGGTAGGGATAGGGTTTTTTTTTTTTTTTCCCTGAAACAATAAATGCCTAGGCTTTACCCCTAGAATTATGAATTCATAGATCTGAAGTGAGGTCTGAGTATGGCTATTTTGGGGGAAAAAACCTAGTTGTCTCAATTTGGGGAAAGTTGACATCTTTAGTATGTTGCATCTTCCATGAACACAGTGTGTCTCTCCATTTATTTAGATTTTTCTTGACTATCTAATTTCTTAATTCCTTGATTTCAGAATTAGTGTTAAATTTTCTCAAAATGTTCAGTATCATTCTCTATTGCAGCCACACGGACCTAGAGCTTTCCTTTTGGGAAAGATTTTAATTAACATTCAATTTCCTTAAACTTTATTAGGCTATTCAAGTTATTTTTGACTGCATGAGTTGTAATAGTTGGTGCTTTCGGAGCAATTGGCCCATCTTATCTAAGTTGTCAAATTTATATGTGAAGAGTTGTTCATAGTATTTCTTATTATTCTTTTGATATCTTCTAAGTCTCTACTGTACCCTCTTTTCATTCTTGATGTTAGTAATCTGTGAATTTCAATTTTGTTGAACGTTTAAAAGAATCATCTGTTGTTTCATTGTGATTTTCAATGTAGTCTTTCTGTTTTCAATTTCATTGATTTCTGCTTTTATCTTTTTTCCTTCTTTCTGCTTACTTTGGGTTTATTTTGCTCTCCTTTTTTTCAGTCTTGAGACAATAGCTTAGATTATTGACTTAAGATTTTTCTTCACTTTTAATGTATTTAGTGCAATAAATTTCCCCCTCAGAACTGATTTAGCTATGTCACATATTTTGATATGTTGTAGTTTTCATTTTGTTAAATGTGCTTTTTTTTAAAAGAAATGTATTTATTTATTTGGCTGTGCTGGGTCTTAGTTGTGGCATGTGGGAATGTAGTTTCCTGACTGGGGATCAGCCCAGGCCCCCAGCAATGGGAGCACAGAGTCTTAGCCACTGGACCACCAGGAAAGTCCCCTAAATGTGCTTGTTAAAAAGTTGAGATATAATGCACATACCATTAAAATTACCATATTGTTAAAGGGTACAATTCAGGTTTTCATCAAGTTGTACAAGCATCAGCACTAATACCAGAAAGTTTTCATCACTTTAAAAAAAAAGAAACCTTGTACCTATTAGCAGTCACTCCCCATTCCTTCTCCTCACCAGCCCCTATCAGCCACTTTTGTACTTTTCTTTGTATATGAATTTTCCTTTTCTGAATAGTTCATGTAAATGGAATCATGCAGTATGTGGTCTTTTATGTCTGGATTCTGTCATCCAGCATATCAAGGTTCATCCATGTTATAGCATTTATCAATACTTCATTCTTTAAATGGCTGAAAAGTACTCCATTTGTAAGGATACACCACATTTTGTTTATCCATTCATCATTTTATAGACATCTGGGTTTTTTTCGCCTTTTGCCTATTATGAATAGTGCTGTTATGAACATTCATGTACAAGTTACTGTGTTAACAGATATTATATTTTCAGTTATCTTGGGTATATCTACTTAGGAAAGGGATTGCTGAGTCATATGGTAACTCTGTGTTTAACTTCTTAAGGAATTGCCAAACTATTTTCTAAAGCAGCTGCATTTTACATTTCCACCAATGATTTATGAGGGTCTCAGTTTTTCCACATCCTTCCCGACACTTGTTTTTGCTTATCATTATGATTATAACCATTCTGGTGATGTGAAGTAGTAGCTCACTGTGATTTTTATTTTGTGTTTCTTTAATGGCTATTGATTTTAAACATTTTTCCATGTGCTTATTGGATGTTTATATATCTTTTTTAAAAGAAATATCTATTCAGAACTTTTGCCCATTCTTTAATCAGGTAATTTATCTTTCTATTGTTGAATTGTAGGAATTCTTTATGTATTTTGGATTAGACTTTTATCGGATGTATGATTTGCAAATACTTTCACTTATTCTTGGGATTGTCTTTTCACTTTCTTGCTATGGTCTGTGAAGCACAAAAATCCAGTTTATCTATTTTTTTCTTTGCTTGTACTTGGTATTATATCTAAGATACCATTGCCTAATTTGGAGTCATGAAGAGTAACACCTGTGTTTTCTTCTTAGTTCTTACATTTATGCCTTCCATCCATTTCAATTTAATTTTTGTGTATGGTGTGAGATATGGGTCCAATTTTATTCCTTTGCATGTGGATGTCCATATGTCCTGGAACAATTTGAAAAGACCATTCTTTCCCCATTGAATTGTCTTGACACCTTTGTCAAAAATCAGTTGACTATACAAAACACTCCCCCATCAGTATTTATATTGATCGCTCAGACCTAATTTAAAAAGTCCATGACCCTTCTTTGTACACTGTTAATCAAGTCATTAATGCAGTATAAGTTATCTGTGAAATGAGTCTTTGATCTTTCATAGAGAGAATTCTTTTTTCATTTAAAACAAATTCACATTTTTTGTAAAAGTCACTGTTTTGAGCACATTTCTTTGAAAAATGTTGGTGGTTTTGTAATTATTTATTTTCTTAGATTTCTTTTGCACTACAGTTTTTAGGATCCTTTTGGAAATAGTGTGACTACTGCATTTTGCAGCATGAATGGTAGTAAATGGTCTTAAGTTCTTAACAATAAATGGATTTCTCTAAAGAGACCAAAATGGTGACTTATCAGTTTTTCTTATGCCCTCTAAAAAGTGACTCTGCTTCAGCAGATACTTGCCAGTTTTTAATTTATCCATGACTTCTCACCCTACCCCACTCCCATATACCTCCTAACATCAGCTGTCTTGTTTCATCACTTCTCCGGGGGTCAGTGTGCAGTGAGCAATTTTTGTGTCAGAAATCCCTTATCATAACAAATAGATTTAACAAACTCAACTTACGTAAAGCTACCTGTGTTCTCTTCATATATCTGTAAAAAGATGTCCCTAATTGATTATGTAGTGCAAGAATAGTTGAAGATAGACCAGAAAGACTGTGAATTAATTATCCTGCCTATGTAGAAGAACAGTGATCACTGAAGAAAACTAATTAGTTGTTACTAGCCAGTTTAACTTATTCAAAGCCTCTGTTATTTTATTGCATACTAAACTAGTGAATTAGTTGGAGAGGGCAATGGCACCCCACTCCAGTACTCTTGCCTAGAAAATCCCATGGACGGAGGAGCCTGGTAGGCTGCAGTCCATGGGGTCGCGAAGAGTCGGACACGACTGAGCGACTTCACTTTGACTTTTCACTTTCATGTATTGGAGAAGGAAATGGCAACCCACTCCAGTATTCTTGCCTAGAGAATCCCAGGGATGGGGGAGCCTGGTGGGCTTCCATCTATGGGGTCGCACAGAGTCAAACACAACTGAAGCAACTTAGCAGCAGCAGCATAGACCATATGTTGGTTTATTTCTGAACTTTGAATTCTATTCCATTGATCTATATGTCTGTCTTTATGACAGTATCACACTGTCTCAGTTACTATACATTTGTAGTAAGTTTGAAATTGGAAAGTATCAGCCTTCCAACTTTGTTTTTCACTTTTAATTTCCATATAAATTTTTTAGCTTCAGATTTTGTATAGTTTTTTTTAGTGTTGGCTCTAGTTTTATATGTGTGAATATATATGCATATGTACATGTATAGATAAATATGTACATGTGTTTACATGTGTAAATATGTCCATATCTATATATGTATATACTTACATACATATATGAATCTTACCACAGTAAGATGTCTACTGGTATTGACATTTTAATTGACATTTTACCAGTTTGAGGAAAGGGTTCAAACCTTACCTCTTTTCACATCTCTTTACCTTTTATAATGTATTTGCCTTAAATATTTCCTCTGCATACATTAGATCCACATCACATCATGTTTTAATTTTTGTTTCAACTGTCAAACATAATTTCAATACCCATATAGCAGGAAAGTCTGTTGTTTTTACCTGTATTTTTACTCTTCCATTGTTCTTCCTTCTTGGTGTTCCAGGGTTCCTTCTCTTATTTCCCCTCTGTTTAGAGTTTCAGGGTAGGTCTGCTGCCAATTCATCTGTAAATGTCTTGATTTCCCTTTCACTCCTGAAAGATATTTTTGCTGAATATAGAATTTTGGGTTGATAGTTATTTTCTTTTAGTACTTTAATGTTGTGCTGCTTCCTTCTAGCTTCTATATGAAAAGATTTTGACTATCCTTCAAATTATTTTTTCTCCTGTATGTGTTATTTCTTGCCACTTTCAATATTTTTTCTTTTTTATTTGGTTTCTCAGCAATTTGACAATAATATGTGGATTTCTTTGGGTTTATACTATTATGTGTTCACTGAGCTTCTTGAATGTGTAGGTTTATGTCTTTTGCCATATTAGCAAAGTTTTTAGATATTATTTCTTCAAATACTTTTCAGCCCCACACTCTTTAACTTTTCTTCTGGGTCTTTGATGATACGAATATAACATATTTTGCTGTAGTCTTACAGGTTCCTGAGACTTTTTTTCTGTCCCATTGCATGGTTCTTTGTTTTTTGGTCTTTAAAAAAAATTTTACTGACATATAGTTGATTTACAGTGTTTCAGGTATACAGCAAAATGATTCAATTTTACATATATATATCTTTTTTAGATTATTTTCCTTTATAGTTTATTATAAGATATTGAATATAGTTCCCTGTGCTATACATATACAGTAGTTTCCTTGTTGGGTTCCTGAGTTTATTTTTCACTCAGTCTGTTTCCTTTCTCTTGTTCATGTTGGATGCTTTCTGTTGTCCTGTTTTAAAATTCTCTGATTCTTTTCTTCATTGTCTCCATTCTTCTGTTGAATCCATTGTTTCATTATATATTTCAGATGAAGTATTTTTTTAGTTCTATAATTTCCATTTGCTTATTTATGGATTATCTCTCTACTTCTTTTGCTTGTTTCCAGCATGTTTGTAATTGTTTATTGAAGCATTTTTATGATAATTCCTTTAAAATTCATGTCATATAATTCTAACATCTTTGTCTAACGTTATATTGTATAATTCTGGACTTTTCTGTTACTCAGATCTATTTGTTTATTCTTACATTGATTTGATTACATTGGTTTTATAGAATGTTTAAGGCAAGTCACACACACCCACCCCCATACCCATCTGCTTTCCTCTTTTATAGTTTTCTATTCCCAGGCATTTATTTACCCATCTTTAAATTCTTTGCTGAGTTTTAACATGGTTGGTTTTTTTTTTTTAACACTGGACACTTGGTAACTGGTAAATTGAACTTGTTTACCAGAGATTTGAGTTGAATTCATTTGTTTCTTGGTAGATACTCCCACAATCTGCTTAGTTCTACAAGCATTTCATGTTTACTGTCTGCCCCAACATTGTGCTAGGTGCTAGAGATTAAAGATGTATAGGCCATTTCAGTATAATGTTCTAATAGACACAATAGAGGTATTCACCAGAAGTTTGGGGAGCACAGAGAAGAACACTTAGTCTGGCCAGAAGTTTGTGACAGTCTTCTCAGAAGAGTGACACCTGAAGGGTAAGTGGCTACTGATAAAGGAAATAAAGGTATAAAAGACCTCTCAGATTAGGGAAAGACATAAGCAGAGCAAAGATGTGTGAAGCAGTTTATGAATACTAGAGCCTAAAGACCAAAGGCTGGGAGCAGATGAAGCTGAAAAGACTGGCAGGCTGAACTTACTTCGGAGGCAACTGGGGACTATTAAAGATTTATTTGTTTAATTTCTCATGAAATATTTTAGATGAAGCAAAATAGTGAACATTTATGTGTTTATAACTTAACTAAAAATATATTACAAACATATTTGAAGCCTTCTATATATCTCTCCTCAATTTCCCATTCTGCCCTCTCAGAGCTAGCCATTGTCCTAAAGTTGATGATATCATTCTCCTGCATTTTTATCCCTTTATTACATAGGTAATGCCTTACTAAGCAACTAAGCAGTGTATAGTATTGTTTTACATGTTTTTTGGTGGGGGGAGGGGGTGTGGTCTTAACCTCCAGTCACTAGAGAAGTCTCTGTTTTACATATTTTTGTTATACAAATAGAATCATATTACATATATTTTTCTCTGAACATTATAATTGTGAGATCCTGTTGATATGTGTGGCTATTGCTCATTCATTTTACTTGCTTTCTATTATTCCACTCTACAGCAATTTATCTATTCTGTGGATGTACATTTCATTTAAGAGTTTCAAGCAAGAGATGATATGGGCAGATTTGTATTTTGGATATATCACTTAGGATTGGGATTTGGAAGATAGACTTCAGAGATCAAGATTGTTGTGGAGCAGTAGTTTACAAACACTTTGGACTCTAGCTCTCTTTATACCCTTAAATATTATTGAGGATCCCAAAGAACTTTTATTTATGTGGTTTATATGTATTAATATTTACCAAATTATAAATTAAAACTGATTATTTAAAAATATTTATTAGTTCATTGAGAAAAAAGCAAGAATAAACCCATTATATGTTAGCATAAGTAACCATTTTTATGAAAAATAACTATTTTCAAACTAAAAATTTAGTTAAAAGCTTGACCTTCACATTTCTTCAAATCTTTTTAATGTTTGGGTTAATAGAAAACTTAAGGCCCTCAAATCTGCCTCTGCGTGTTATGATATCATCTCCTATACCCTTTGAAAAACTCTACTGTATACCTATGAGAGAATGAAAATTAAAAAGACAAATAACATCCTAGTATTATTATGAACATAGTTTTGACCTTGCATATGCTCTGAAAGAGGCTCTAGGAGCCCCAGGATTCCCTGTATCACCTCTTAAAGAACCATTGGTGTTAGAGGAGACAGTTTGGAGGCTGTTATAAGTAGCATAAGTAAGAAATAATGAAGGCTCTGAACCAAACCATTAGTAGCTTGGATGGATGAACAGTAGAAGAGGAGATGAATATGAAAGAGATTTAAGAAGGAAAATCAGGAGGTCCTAGAAAGCAGTATAGGGTCAAGGGCAAGGAAAATAATTTAGTTTCAGCTAGGTATATTCTTCACAATCAACCTGTGAAGTGGATATTTAGCTAGAAAATGGCAGGATTTGAACCCATGTCTAACACAAAAAGCTCTTTGTTTTACTTAGGACAGAGTTCGAAGAGGTAGTCATAGCAAGGAGATGATGCCTTTCTTAGTGATAAGAGAGAAGATAGGTGAGGCACCAAAGAGATTTTGAAGTACAGAGAGGGGGATGTAGAAGGAATTTATTAACCCCATAGGTTGGTCCTGTACAGGGTTATAATGATGACAGACTTGGCCTGGATGGGTGTTGGGAATGTGGAGGAACCTAGAATATTCTGAGTTACTGCCAGACTGGATTCTCCAAGGTATTGTGTTTGAGCTGAGTGGGCAGTGGAGATGTCCAAAGGAAGAAAGGCCCTCTGCCAGCTATGATTTTTGCCTTGTTACACTGCAGGATGGATTCATGCTGTGCTGACCCCCGTGGACTGCCTTGCCTTTGGAGGGAATTTCTTACACAGCCTTAATATTGAAATGCAGCTCAAGTGAGTCCTGAAGCTCTGGTGATCCCAAGTTGGCCATTTCCATCTGCTGGAGTCCTTGAGTTCTCCCCTATAGTGAGGAGTACAGCATAGAAGGAGGCGAGATGATCATAAAGGAATGGATATTGGTTCCTGATGATGTTCAGTGGAAGATGAATACCTCTTCCTCACTTAGCAGTTATGTGACTATCAAGTCACATAATCTTTGAGCTCAAATTTTCTAACCCATAAAATGAAGTCTTAAAGGATAGTTGTGAGGATTAGAGATAATGGATACAAACCATCCAGAACAATACCTGATACATAGTAGGTGCCCAGTAAACAGTATCCTCATCATTGTTATTGTTGTAACTACTTCCTCCAGAGCCTATGAGATTGAGAAGCGGTTGAGCACAGCAGACCTCTTCAAGTTCCCCAACTTTGAGACCATCTGTTGGTATGTGGGAAAGCACATCCTGGACATTTTTCGAGGTATGGAGCCCTTTGCCAACTGTCCTTTTTGCCCTGTTCTCATAACCAACACCTCAATCAAGATACAGTACTATTCTATCACCACAAAAATCTCTGTAGTGCTACCCCTTTATAATCTCACCCACTCTCTCCTGTTAAACTATCCATAACTTTAGGAAACCACTGATCTGTTTTTCATCTCTCTAATTTTGTCATTTCAAGAATGTTATAAAAATGGAACCAAATTTTGTGATCTTTTGAAATTGGCTTTTTACTAAGTATAACGTAGAGTAAGGCATGGATTTTAAATATCTTATTTAATAAAAGGAGCTGAGAAAATTGGATCACAGTAAAATTATTCCTATTCTTAAAATAAGAAACTCAATCTGAATAGTGTCAGAGTTCTCTGGATATCCCTACCTCGGGGACAAGGCCCAGTCCTACGCTGACCTCATTGGTTTGGTCTTGGGTATCGGCCCAAGTAGAAGCCAACCTACTGGGTTTCTTCTTTCCTGGTTTGCTCTGAAATAGAGTGGCTCCCTTACTCAGACTGAGATTTCCCAAATGACTTGGCCAGGAAGAGTTACAAAAAACCTCAGAGGCCAGTGAGTATAGTCTCTTATGCAATACCTCAAGCCCTTATTCTGCCACCTAGATAGACTGTCATGTAAGTGTTCATTCAGGGGCTAGATGACTAACTGCTTATTATCTGTTCTGAACAGCTTCAATTCAGTTCAGTCGCTCAGTCGTCTCCAACTCTTTGCGACCCCATGAATCGCAGCACGCCAGGCCTCCCTGTCCATCACCAACTCCCAAAGTTCACTCAGACTCAGGTCCATCGAGTCAGTGATGCCATCCAGCCATCTCATCCTCTGTCGTCCCCTTCTCCTCCTGCCCCCAATCCCTCCCAGCATCAGAGTCTTTTCCAATGAGTCAACTTTTCGTATGAGGTGGCCAAAGTACTGGAGTTTCAGCTTCAGCATCATTCCCTCCAAAGAAATCCCAGGGCTGATCTCCTTCAGAATGGACTGGTTGGATCTCCTTGCAACTTAGTTCAGTAGAAAATTCTTTATTGAGCCTAAATTTGGATGTTTGTTATAATCTCCTCCTGGAGTAACTCAGAACAAGGCATTAATGGCTCTTCAGATCTGTGTAGGTGGCAATTGTGGTCCTCTTGAGTGTTTTGAAACCCAAGAGGCAGAGTAGTGTAGAAAGAAGACTGGTGTCAGATTCTGACAGACATGGTTTCAGTCTTGGCTTTGTCACTTACCAGGTGTGGCCTTTGTATTCTTTGCCTCTCTGGGCCTTATTTTCTGAACTATAAAATGAAGATGATATCTGGCTTACAGGGTTGGGTATAGGGTTCAATGAGATAGTAGATGTCAAGGTACTCATAAAATGAACACCATTATAAGAACTGAGATCTAGAGTTATGCTCAGAACCTTGAACATTTTCTCTGGTTGCCTGAAAAAAAGTAAAAAGTCCTTCACTTCCCTGCATGGTTTCTTTGACACTCTACCTTCCTCTTTCCCCCTGTAGGTTTGCGAGAAAACAGGAGACACCCTGCTTCCTACCTGGTCCATGGTGGTAAAGCCCTGAACTTGGCCTTTAGAGCCTGGACAAAGAAAGAAGTAAATATACTTATTTCTCTATCTACTTTAGAGGTCTACTGTCAGTAGGGACTGGCTTTGGAAAGATCTTCTGGGGAGGTAGAAGATACCAGGGAGGTTTGTGGGCTCCTGGCATTAGAGTGGAGGACAGAAGAGTATTAAGAAAGAAAAACTTCACCTGTAATTTTAACACTCACAGAGGGTATTAACATGTGGATATATTTTGTTTTGTTTTTTTGTAATATGTATTTTAAAAACATGATTGCTATCACCCTGTACATATAATTTTGTATCTGAATTGATTGGTTTATCTTAATTTTTCTGTGTCACCAAGTTCTCCAAAAACATTGATAGTCACATGATATTCTTTTGCCGGGATGTACCATCCTTACCTAACCACTTGTTTATTGTTGCTTCCTTTTTATTTATTTATTTGGGGAATAGTTCTAGAAAATCATGCAGTAAATATCTGTTTGCATTAGTCTTTGTCCTTCATCTCTTGATTGTTTCTTCAGGATAGATTCCTAGAAGAGCAATTGCTAAATCAAAGTATATGAAAAATGTAAGACTCTTGATGCATGCTGCCAAAATGGCTTTTTAGGAATATACCAATATCCATCTATCCAACTGAATACTAAACAGCTATAAAAGAGATTAAGGAACCTGTCTATATACTGATTTGGGAAGACTTCTATAATTTATCATGTAAAGGTGTCTAACCGTATGTATAGTGTGCTGCCTTATGTGTAAAGCAGGAGAGGGGATAAGAACTATATTTGTATGTGCTTGTATTTGCCTGAAGACACAATCTGGAGGGGTTCAGAAGAAAGTAATAAAAGTGGTTACCTGTTGGGGTGGGCTAGAGGGGCTGATGGCAAGAACAAAGTCTTTTCAATATATATCTTTTTATATTGTTTGATTTTTGAGCTATGTGAATGGATTACCTACTCAAAATGTTTGATTTATTAGAAAAAAACAATTTTAAGAAATGCAAAAAAGGAAACACCAATATATTCTTTTATACTTCTGATATTCTTATACATTCCTTCCCCTGCATACAGTAGTTTGAGGAGACTCTTCAGCCACTGAAGGCTTAATTTACTCAATTTCCCCTTTTCCTGTTGACAGCCTTCCCCTCAAATATTCTTGCACTTCATGTTTTGGGCCTTCTCTTGCTCTCTGGACTCACCTGTACCTGGGCTTTAGCCTTTGATTCTGTTTTGCCACATCCCTCAGGTGTGGCTGCCTTGGGTTTCATTTCTGACTGTGCATCCCACCAGACCCTTCTCTGAAGTGAACTTCGATTGACTCTGTCTCAGGAACACCTTTAAGGGAGGGAGGTGGGTAGGTCCTAAGCACTCATGTCCTGGGCTAGGATGGCCTCAAGGACCAAAGAATGGCCCCAGACAGTGTGACCAGAGGGAGCTGGAAGAGAGGAGGACATAGAACTGAGGAGCCCGCACTCATGGAAGAAAACTTTTGTGAAGTGCAAATGACTTCCATGAGAAGCACTTGCTCCTTCACCTTTCCAGAGCCCCTGGGCAGGGAGGAGGGAGCTGTCAGGGTTATCCATTTGGGTCACATGGGTTCTCAGCCCCCATTGCTGCCCAGCCACCAAAATAAATTCCAGATGATTAAAAGAGTTAAACCATGGGAAGCAAGGAAGAAATGCTGAGGAATTTTTATCAGTACTCTTTGGATACAGATTTCAAGTCAAAACTGGTGGAAGAAATCACAGAGGAAAAGCTAGAGAGGTCTGTCTGCATAAAGATGTAAATAAAATCATTAATGAATTAAAAAAGAGATAACCAACAGGTCCCTCCCTGAGTTGCTGTTGGGCTAGCTGTGGGCCTATAGCTGCTCAGCAGTGAGTTCTGTGCTCACAAGTGAAGAGGCTGGGTTCTTCCTGAGGTTCTTGACTTTCTGAGGGGTGTGGTTAAAGCCCACAACTAAGTTCCTCACACCTCTTGACACTGTCCTTTATGTTTTGCAAATATTTCCTCCCAGTCAGTGGTTTGCCTTAACAATGTTTTTTAAATAAGTCTAATTTATCAGTTTTTCTTTTATGATTCATACTTTTTATGTCCTAAGAAATCTTTGCCTAACCTAAGATCACAAAGATTTCCTTCTCTGTTTCCTTCTAAAAGGTTTATAGTTTTAGTTATGGCATTTATTCTATAATCCATATTGAGTCTGTGTATATCTGATGCAAAATATAGAATGAAGGTCTTTTCTTGCATGTGGATATCTGATCAGTCTAAGTACCATTTGTTAAAGAGACTACCCTTTCTCCATTGAATCGCCTTGGTAACTGTTGAAAATCAGTTGTTTCTTATGTGTGGATCTATTTCTCATGCGTTTTGTTTGACAGGCTCTGCCAGACCATGAGGATGAAATCCCGGAGACAGTGCGGACTGTTCAGCTCATTAAAGATCTGGCTAGGGAGATCCGCCTGGTGGAAGTAAGAAGCATGGGAACAGGGGAGGCATTTGAAAAGGGCTTAAGACTCAAGTGGCAGGTCAGGCTTTTGCAACTGGCGTGGGAGCTCGGGAAGAATTGAGAAGACCCCACCAAGGACCCTATTCATTCATTCAAATAATTATTATGTGCCTCACATATGCCACATGTTGGGCTAGGTGCTTAGGACACATAAGTAATTACAGTGCCTGCCCACAAAGAACTCACAATCTAGTAGAGTACCCTGGGCAAAGTTAACCTGTCTGAGCCTCAGTTTCCTCATCTCTAAAGTGGCTATAGCTAATAACTACTGAGGGATTGTTAAGAGGATTGAATAAGGTAATATAGATTGAGCACAAAGTATAAGACTGGGCAGATAGTGGGTGTTCAATAAATTCTGATGGTGGGTCATGTGATTGTGGGTGGTGGAGGTCATAGTAGTAGTTGTTGTTATTAATATTTTTACTCAGTCTCTGCATTCTACAAAATGGCAGTTCTCCCGGGTTGAAGATGATTACAAAGCCATGTTTCAACAGGTGGCATATACCACGAGGCAGTGAGGTGTAGTGGTAAGAGACTCAGAGAAACTTGGGTTCTGGTTTCTGCTCTGTCACTTGCTAGAAGTTCAGGGCCTCAGTATCCTTATCTGTAAAGTGGGGACAATACCACCTTTTCAGAGTTTTGTTATGATTAAGAGCTAATGTATGTAGAGCCCCTTGCACAGTGCCTGGCAGAGTAAGTACTCAATAAATGAGAGCCATTGTTGTTACTAGACTTTGCAGTGAAGAGAGAACTCAGTGTGGGCTGGTGAAGTAGCAGAGGCACCAGAGGAGAACTGGACTTGAAGTTTCAACTTTCTTTTAGCTCAGAAGCTGTAAAGTTCCATTTAGCACCCAGAATACAGGCACGAAACATGCTAAAGGGTGGTCAGAGTGCGCTACTGGGAAGTTGGACTTCTAGCCTCACCTCTTGCAGCATGTTCCACTGCCTGCACCATTACACCATGGCTTAACGTTGCCTGCCTCCTACCTAATTTTCTTCCACTTCCATCTGTCAGAATCCATCAGGGTTTAGTTAAAATGCCTGTCTTTTCTCTGGCTATGTAAGTTTTGTATACACAGAACTTTGGGTTGGTTGGAAGAGGACTTAGAGGTGGATGATATCTTTTTCACTGGCTTTCAAATGTTTTGAAGAAGTGAAATCCTTTTTTTTCAAATGAAATCTTACATGGAAGCTCAATATATGCAACCAATTGAAGCATAGCTACTATGAATAAGTAGCAGTTATGAAGGTGGGAGGCTTAGAGCTCCACTTGCTTCTCTTATTTGCCTTCCACCTACCTCCAATCCCCAGGGAGGCTCTTCCCAAGAAGTTCAAAGAAGCCACAGAGCATCTTTGAAAACCATATTTCCAGTCTGCTCCGTTAAATTTACAGCTGAGAAAACAGATCCCTAGAGTGATCAGAGCATTTACCCTTGGTCACAGAGCTAATGAGTAGCAGATTTAGAACTAGAAGCTCTCTTCTCTTAATTCCTGTAGTCCTTAGAGTTGGAACCACACATTTTAGTACTCAATTATTTTCTGTCTCATGTCAGCTGCTCTTGGAGTCTTTTCTCTCCAGTTTTGATAGTAGTGCTGGGCTTTTTCTCTGCTCGTCTTCTTACTCGTCAATGGCTGGGTAAAGAAATGCCACCCGGTAAATTCTTGATGACTTTTGTGCAAAAACTAGGGTGTGCATAAGTGCCTATGTGGAGCATCTTTAAGCCCCTTCATGGCAGTACCACCAGTGCCATGAACAGACCTCTGCTCTTAGTGTAGAGAGAACCCTTGAGTAAGCTCTAACCCCTCATGTCCTAACACTCTTGTAGGATATCTTCCAACAGAACGTTGGGAAGACGAGCAATATCTTTGGGCTGCAGAGGATCTTCCCAGCCGGCTCCATTCCCTTAACCAGGCCAGCCCATTCCACTTCAGTATCCATGTCCAGGCTGTCACTGCCCTCCAAAAGTGGTTCAAAGAAGAAAGGCCTGAAGCCCAAGGAATTCTTCAAGAAGGCAGAGCGAAAGGGAAAGGAGAGCTCAGCCTTGGGGCCTGCTGGCCAATTGAGCTATAATCTCATGGATACATACAGTCATCAGGCACTGAAGACAGGCTCTTCCCAGAAAGCAAAGGTGGGTGCTGGCCAATGGGTTCAGCCCAACCCTTTTGGGTCCCTTGGAAGAGCAGAGTATCAAAAGGAAAAGCTCTCCTGTCGTCCCACCTCCCTTAGGGCCCCTGGTGTTTGGCTACCAGTCCCACTCATTTAACAGGCATTTATTGAGACCTTGTCTATGCTGGGCACTGTGATAGCTGCTGCAGACAATAACCCTCAAGAGGCCAACAGGCTAGTGAGAAAGATAGGCATAAAAAGAAATGAGTGCAATGAGATGTGGATGCCACAATTAAGGGTGAGTGTGGGACCCTGAGACACAGGGGAGGGGATGATTGTATCTGGGTAGGGATGATGGTCAGGAGCTCTTCTCAGAAAACATGACACTTGAGCTGATCTTGAAATACTAGGATAAGAATGATATTTGAGTACATGGTATATGAGTGGCAGGTTGGAGTCTTGAACAGATTTTTTAGAAAAGTCCTCCAGGGCCCCGCCTTGCTTAAAGATTGTGGTACCCTCCATGGGCATGTGAAAACGCTCCACCCTCCTTTTAGGGAACATGTTTTGCAAGATTGATAGGTTTCCCCTGAGCTAGCCATACATTCTCAACCTTCTGCTCTTGTGATCATTTGGGTTGGAGATGGGGGGACAGCATAGTTGAAGACCTTGGTTCAGGTGGTTTTGATAGTGAACTCTACCAGTAAAACCAGAGGGAACTGGTTATTCTGATTCACATGGGAGTTCCAGACAGGTGACAACTGAGCCTCCTCCTCCTGCAGTTCAACATCACTGGCACCTGCTTGAATGACTCAGATGATGACTCGCCAGACTTGGACCTTGATGGGAATGAGGGCCCGCTGGCCCTATTGATGTCTAATGGCAGGTGAGGTGGGAAGAAGAAGCAGAGATGCTGGGATTTTTGGTAGCAATATGCAAGGCATGGAATTGGGACCTGGGGCTGGGACATGGGTGAGGGAGGAACTGTACTTGGGGAAATACCCAGATATTATCAGAAAGCATTGGTTAGTACAGAGAACCATGGTAGTGCTGGGAGTGGGTAAGGGGAGAGATCTGGAACTAATTGGCAATTCTGAGAAAAATCTTGTATAAGTTCTAGTAATTTCAGCAAGTCAGTGGATCAGAACTGTTGGCAGGAATAGGAAGTAGTATAGTATACTGGATAAGAGCATTAGTTTTTTATATACCTTTTGTGATTCAGTTTTTAGGAACTTATTTTGTAGAAATATTTGCCAGGTGTGTAAAGAGAAATATTCAGTGTTCACTATATCATTGTAATAGTAAATAGTTGGAAGCGCTCATTAATAAGGGTTGGATAAATTATGGTACATCTATGGAATAGAATACTGTGTAACTTAAAAAGAATGAGTTTAGTATCTATTGATGTGAAAAGATTTCCAAGATACATTTTAAGTGAAAAAATCAGGTTGCAAGATAATATATGGGAATAGTTCATTTTAATTTTTTAAAAAAGCATCTATGCATATGTGTGTGTGTAAAAAAGTAATGTACAGTCTTTTACATTTATTTATTTGCCTGTATTGGATCTTAGTTGCAGCATGTGGGATCTCCGTTGCATCATGTAGCATCTTTGGTTGGGGAACAGTGACTCAGTAGTTATGATGTGCAGGCTTTGTGCTTGTGTCCTATGGGCTCCAGAGCATGCGGGTATCAGTAGTTGCCGCATGTGTGCTGTCAAGTTGAGACACACAGGCTCCAGAGAGCATGGGCTCAGTAGTTGTGGCATGTGGCATGTGGCTTTGTGGCATGTAGAATCTTAGTTCCTGACCAGGGATTGAATTCCCTGCATTGCAAGGTAGGTTCTTAACCACTGGGCAACCAGGGAAGTCCCTTGCCTTTATTTTTCATTTAACTTGTTAAAAGAGGTTTAAAATGCATGCAGTTTAAAATTCAATAAGTGTGAAAGAATACATAGGAAAAAATTTTGCTCCCACTCTTCTCTGTTCTCCAGTTTTCCTCTGCACACATGGAACACAAATGTCAGTGCTTTCCTTCCAGAGATGTTTATACACATTCATGCAAATAAATATATCAATGTTTGTTATATATTTTATGCTTGTCACACCAAACTTGTAACAGTAGTTATCTCTGGAAAGTAGGATAGGGGAGGCAAGAGAGGAAATTTTCACTTCAAAAGCATTTGAATTTTGTACAGTGAATATATATTAGTTTTCTTAAAATAATTTTTAGCAGACTGTTTTCTAAAAGAATAAAAGCACATTTTGACAAAAAACTTGAGCTTGGGAATCAGACAATCCCGAATTTGAATCCCAGCTCTGACACATATTCCCTATGGCAAGCTAATTAACATATCTGCATCTCTCTGTCTTCATTTTATCTGTTCTATAGATAAAACTTATCTTAGGGTTGTTGGAGGACTAAATGAAGTAATGTATATAAAGTGCTTATTGCAGGTCCTGGCACATAGTAAATGTTTAATAAATGGTTGCTTTTATAAATATAATAATGAAGTTGAAAATGAAAGATGACAGTGGTGGTGATGATGATGATAGTTGTGGGTATGGCCAGAAGCTAACTAACTAGGTTGTCAGAAATCCTCAAACATGTAGGGAGACAGAGGAAGATGGTAAAAGTTATTTTCTGGACACTCAGAACACCAGACAGGAGCAGTCAGGAGCTAAGTATAGAGTATGAACAGTGTAGGAACACAAGGGACAAGGATACCTTAACAGCCTTTTTGTAGGAAAAGATTGTTTTCAGATCTCAGGGGTGAGTATAGTAAGTCTACCTGGCTGGGAAATACATGAAAAGGGAGTGTGAAGGCAGGGCAGATTCTGAAAGCAGCAGAGCTGTCTTTGTGATTTGAGAACATAGTTTCTCAAGAATAAGATAGACTGAGCATTGCCTTTGTCTAGAACCTATGGTTGGTCTGCTGGGGAAGAGAAAGTTGAGAGTCCTGAGGTTCCAGCCTATAATGGTTTTTAAGGACATGAGATGTTTTCCCTTTCCTCATCAGTATTCCTTGTGCTGCTTCTAGTACTTCCTTCCACCTGCTAGAGGCTGCTGCTAAGTGAACCTAGGGAGTCCAGGTACAGTAATATTTACAGATGATATGATACTTACTATGTCTGATCTTTTCTCCAGAATAGTGCCATGTTTTGTGGGAGCTGAGGTGCAAATGAAACAAGATTGGATGTATGTTGATAATTGCTGAAACTTAGCTGGGTCCTCGGAGAAGGCAATGGCACCCCACTCCAGTACTCTTGCCTGGAAAATCCCATGGATGGAGGAGCCTGGTGGGCTGCAGTCCATGGGGTCGCTAAGGGTCAGACACGACTGAGTGACTTCACTTTCACTTTTCACTTTCATACATTGGAGAAGGAAGTGGCAACCCACTCCAGTGTTCTTGCCTGGAGAATCCCAGGGACGAGGGAGTCTGGTAGGCTGCCGTCTGGGGGGTCACATAGAGTTGGACACGACTGAAGTGACTTAGCAGTAGCAGCTGGGTCCTAGATACATGGGAGTTTTTAATATTTTTTTATGTTTGACATTTTTTCATAGTTAGAAGTTAATAAAAGATCAAGGTTGAATAGCTACCATTTATTGAGCACCTGCTCTGTGTCAGACTCTATGTTAGCAATTTACATACATTATTTAGCCCTTACAACAACCCTTAGGGGTAAGTGTTGTTATCCCTATTTTACTAATGTGGGAAAGTGAGACCCAGAGAACTATAAGATTAGCTACCATTGGGTCACTTGTTATATGTCAGTCTCTACATTAGCTCATTAATCCTCCCAGCAACCCTTTGAGGTAGAAAACAGCTAATTCACTAAAAGCCAGTTCACCAAATGACTATTCGTTGAATGTATATTCACCAAAAACTTGTTTCTCTTGACTTATAAGGCTTATTTGAGCAGTTTGTACTGGTTAACATTGTTTACCATGTGTGGTAGAATTATTAAGATTTAAGCTACTTTTGAGTTCTTTCTACTTTATATATTTTAACACGTTTTTTGAGATATAATTTACATATCATATAATTAACCTTTTTTAAGTGTATAATTAAATGACTCTTAGTAAATTTAAAGAATATGCAACTGTCACCACAATCCAATTTTGGAACATTTCTATCACATCAAATAGATCACTCATATCCACTTACATTCAGTCCTGGTTTTCTTCCCCAGACCCAGGCAACCAGTAATCTTCTTTCTATCACTATGAATTTGCCTTTTTAGATACTTCATATAAATGGAAGTCATTTAGTTCCTATGTAAATATAGTCTCTTGTGTCTTGCTTCTTTCACTTAACATGTTTCTGAAGTTCATCCATGATGTAGACTATATCATTAATTGATTCCTTTTTATTGCTGAATAGTATTTCATTGTGTGGATCTACCACATTTACTTTGTCCATTCTCTAGTTGATGGTCATTTGGATTGGTTATGCTTTTTGACTGTTATGAATAATGGTGCTTATGAGCATTTGTATGCTAGTTTTTGTGTGGACATGTTTTTGTTTCTCACTTAGGAATAAAATTTAGCTTTTTAAGTAACTGCCAAAATTTATCCCAAAGCATCTACCATTTTACAGCCCCACTAGCAATTATGAGTTTTTCCATATATTAGCTAATGCTTATTATTGCCCATCTTTGTTATTATAGCCATTCTGATGGATGTAAAGTGGTATCTTATTGTGGTTTTAATTTGCATTTCCCTAATGATGTTGAGCATCTTTTGGTGTGATTATTGGACATTTATGTATCAACTTTAGAGAAATGTCTGTTCAGATCTTTTGCTTACTTTCTAATTCATTTTGTCTTGTTGTGTTCTAAGAGTTATTTAAATATTCTGGATTCGCATCCTTTTCTAGATAAATGATTTACAAATATTTTCTCCCAGTCTGTGGCTGGTCTTTTCTTTTTCTTAATGGTATCTTTTGAAGCACAAATGTTTTGAATTTTACCTAATCCCAGGCCACAAGATATTTTCCTACATTTTCTTCTCGAAGTTTTATAGTTTTAGTTTTTACATTTAGATATATGATCCATTTTTAGTTAATTTTTGTGTGTGATATAAGGTAAGAGTTCACGTTCATTTTTTTGCATGTGATATCCACTTATTTCAGCATCATTTGTTAAAAAGACTATTCTTTCTCCACTAAATTGCCTAAGCACCTTTGTCAGAAATCAGTTGACTATAAATTTAAGGATTTAGGTCTAGATTCACAATTCTGTTCCATTCATTTTTATCCTTATGCCAATATCATACTACCTTGATTACTGTAGCTTTATAGTAAATTTTGAAATTGAGTAGTATAAGTCCTCCAACTTTGTTCTTTTTTGAAATTGTTTTGGCCATGGCCTTTGTATGCCCATATACATTTTAGTTTCAGTTTATTAATCTCCACAAAACTAGATGGATTAGATAGGATTGCATTGAATCTATAGAACAATTTGGAGAGAATTGCCTTTGTGTGAGACTGTTTTTATGTTCTCCTTCACTCTCTCTCCAGTACCAAGAGGGTGAAGAACTTATCCAAGTCTCGGCGAGCCAAGATCATGAAGAAGGCAGACAAGGCTAGGGTGGTGTCAGAACAGGTGATGGAGGATGAATTGGACTTGGATTCAGATGATGAACTGCAGATTGATGAGAGACTGGGAAAGGAGAAGGCGACCCTGATAATAAGACCAAGTGTGTACTTGTTCTATTTCTTTCTTGCCCTGCCCATTTCAGTTTGGTTTTGGTCCCTTCAGTAGACTCAAGACCTTAGGCCTGAGCTTGTTGACTTTCTGATTTACCAGCTCTATAGGCTTTCTTTGCTCTAGAGATTAATTTATGAACTAATTCCTTACCTCCTTAAATTACTTATCTGTGGTCATTACTTTCAGGAAAATTATAGTTTTAGTCTCTTTCTCCTGGGTATTTGGCTCAGATACTAACCTTAGCTTCATGGTAAGTACATTCTATTGCTTTCTAGAATTTCCCCGAAAGTTGCCTCGTGCGAAGCCTTGCTCTGACCCCAATCGAGTTCGTGAACCAGGAGAAGTTGAGTTTGACATTGAGGTAGGAGCCTTCCCTGTTTCTTATCTTCTGTTTGTTCTGGTTGCAGAACCAGAATATGATTTGTCATTTTAGTTGAGGTTGGGGGAGATATCCTATGCATTCGGTTCCTAAAATATTTATAAAGTGAAAGATTGTATGCTAAGTGCTCCTGAATATATAAATGGAAGATTATACTTTAGTTGAAATATTTTAAAAATCTTTAATATAGAGTAGACTAAAAGGCAGTGTGATGTAGCAGAAAGAGTATCTGATTTGGAATATCTGATTGTGACTTTACATACATTAACTTCACTGAGCCTTAGTTTCCTTATCTGTAAAATGGGAGCTAGTACTTGCCTCACAAAGATGCTTCAGAGACTAAGATGAGAAAACAAATATTCTGCTTAGTACTTGGTAGATACTTGGTGCTCAGAAGATATTAGTGTCAACCATATATTAGGGCCTGGGCAGCTGAGGTGATATCCCTTTTCTCCAACAGGAGGACTATACAACAGATGAGGACCTTGTAGAAGGGGTCGAAGGCAAGCTTGGAAATGGGAGTGGAGCCGGTGGAATTCTTGATCTGCTCAAGGCCAGCAGGCAGGTGGGGGGACCTGATTATGCTGCCCTCACGTGAGTACTGGCTTTGTTCTCCCCTTTCTAGGTGATCAGACAACACACACCCCCACCTGCTACCTTTGGCTAGGTCAGCCAATCAGTAGATATTAATTGAGTCATTTAAAGGGACAAAGAATTATACAGGGCATTTGGGCTGAAAGAGTAAAGTAGACATGAAATCTGTCCTGAGATATTTAAGATATGACTTAGAATGGAGGTACAGATTTCAAGGGCAGTGAGTTTGGGGTTCTTTGGAAGTCAGAAGAGGCATGGAAGGAGAACTGGGTCTTTTCTGGATCTTGTTTTTTTTTTTTTCTTTAAAAAAAAGAATGTGGCATGTGTGAATAGGAAGGGAGGTGCACCCTTGTTATTGCCACCTTGCCTGCTGTCTATGGAGAGATTTCAGTCAAGAAGGACTGGCCTTTTTAGGGAAATAGTCTTTGATACTATTTTGATCTTTAATTTGGTTTCTTGTTTTTCACTTGGGATGATTCTCTCCTGCTTGTTCCTTTCTTGACCCAGGCAGCTCTTGTCCCTCCTCCCTGACTATTCTGATGACTAGTTTCCTCTGACAACTAGAGAAACTCCTTCAGCATTTCTTCTCTGTCCCTTACAGCGAGGCTCCTGCCTCTCCCAGCACTCAGGAGGCTATCCAAGGCATGCTGTGCATGGCCAACCTGCAGTCCTCATCATCCTCACCAGCTACCTCCAGTCTGCAGGCCTGGTGGACTGGGGGGCAGGACCGAAGCAGCACGAGCTCCAACAGTGGGCTAGGCACAGTGTCTAGCAGTCCTGCTTCCCAGCGCACCCCAGGGAAGCGGCCCATCAAGCGGCCAGCCTACTGGAAAACCGAAAGCGAGGAGGAAGAGGAGAATGCCAGTCTTGATGAACAGGACAGCTTGGGAGCATGCTTCAAGGATGCAGAGTATAGTAAGGGCAGCTGAGCACTGGAGTCAAGGCCAGGAGGGCGCCCCCCGTAGCCCCAATCTCAATCCCAAATCCAGTCCAGGACAGTCTGTAGTGAGCAAAGGCCTGGCCATAAGCCTGATACTATTTCTCTGTGCTGTATTTTCTTAATCTGCAAAATGGGAGTGTCTCACAAGTTGATGTACAGACTACCTGGCACTGTGTCTTGCTTATGGGAGGCCCTCAAAAAATGATAGCTATTATAGGGACTTCCCTGGTGGTTCAGTGGTTAAGGCTCCATGCTCCCAGTGCAGGGGGCCCGAGCTCAATCCCTGGTCAGGGAGTTAGATCTCACCTGCCACAACGAAGATCCAGTACAGCCAAATTTAAATAAATAATTTTTAAAATGGTAGCTATTATCCATTTTTAGCATTGTCCAGTTGTCACTACAGGTGACTCTTTTTTCCCTCTTGCCTATTATACTTCCATTTGTTGTTGTTTAGTTGCTCAGTCATGTCTGACTCTTTGCGACCCCATGGACTGTAGCCTGCCAGGCTTTTCTGTCTATGGGATTTCCCAGGCAAGAATACTGGAGTGGGTTGCCATTTCCTCCTCCAGCAGACTTTCCTAATCCAGGGATCGAATCCATGTCTCCTGCATTGGCAGGTGGATTCTTTATCATTGAGCCACAAGGGAAGCCCCTTTACTTCCATTACCTGTATCATTTGTGTTATGTGTTGTTCAGTTCATCTCTTGCAAAGGTATATGATGACTTTTTAGTGGGCTTTTCACATTTAATAGATGACTCCTTTTTTAAACTAAAATGTATTTAGTATACAGTGTATGAAGCACTTTTTTTTTATAGTGCAACTGAGTTGTAGGTTTTCGTTTTAACATTATTTTAAAAAGTAATCCTTGTTGACCAAAAGTAGGACAGAGAAAGCAAAAATTCCCTTTGACTAATGTTCTCCCCTCTCTGAGGAAGTTATCCAGAGGTAACCTTTATTATCAGTTTGAAGTATACCTTTTAATTTTTTGTGTTTATACCCATTTGTAGACATAAATAGAGGTATAGTTTTGTTTTGTGTGTAGGTGGTTCTACAACTTGCTTGGATTTCTTTCAACATCAGTATGTAGAGGTCTACTTCATCAATGCATTGAGATCTACCTGCTGCATAGTAGTCTGAAGCATAGGTGTACCATCATTTGTTTAACTGTCCCCTACTGGTTAACATTTAGGTTGTTTCTAATTTTTAGTGTTATGAAAATTCTTGTAAATAACCTTTTGTTTTCATGTGCCAGTTAGCATTTCTCTAAAGTAGCTAGACCTGCTGAGTTGAAGGGTATATACAAAATAAATGTTAATGGTGCTGAATTCCCTCCACAAGGATCAGTATATGAGCAGTGTATGAGAAATACCTGTTTCTCTACAGCCTTACCAACAGTGGATGTTATCAGCCTTTTTAATTTTTGCCAATCTGATGGCAAAAACTGGTGTCACAGTTTGTTTTATATATTTATTGACTTCTCCTTATTCCTTTCCTGTGAATTAATTACTCAGTTATTCACTCATTTTTAGAATGTTAGTTTTTTTATTGATTTATAAGAATTCTTTATATATTCTCAATTTGTTGGAGTGTTTTTTATATATTCTGCAAATGTTGAAAAATATTTTAGTCTGTTGCTTGTATTTTAATTTTACTTATGGTATCTTTGTGTGTAGTAGATTTCAGTTTTTACAGAGTCGTCTTTATCAACATTTTGTATTTTATGTTTTGGTAAGAAAATTTCTTATATTTTCACCTAAAAAGAATATAGAAGTTAAAATTTTAGTTTTTTTTTCTGGAATTAAGTTTTATGAATTGTAGGAGGTAAGAATCTAACTTATTATTTTCCACACGGATAGTCATTTGCCCCAATACCATTTATTGACTAGTTCATCAATTATCCCCTGATTTGAAGCTCTTTTTCTGTCTTAAACTAAATTTCCTTATATGTGTGGATTTCTTTCTTTTTTTTTTTTTTTAGGGGATGGGGTGTTGAGTGGCTTGTGGGATCTTAGTTCCCTGATCAGGGATTGAACCCATACCCTCATCAGTAAAAGCACAGAGTCCTAACCACTGGACTTCAAGGAATTCCCTGAATTTGTTTTTCTGCTCTATTCCCAATTCTGTTCCTAAATAGCTATATTACTTTGGGCAAGCTAAATAACTTCTCTGTGATAATAGTACTTACCTCTTAGATTGTTGTGAGGAATAAATGAATTATACATAAAGCAATTAGAATATTGCCCAGCACATAATAAGTGCTATGTGTTAGATGTTATTAATAATACTCTGTTCCATAAAACCAATTTGTCCATTCCTGTGGCACTACCTTATAGGTTAGTTACTACAGGCCTTGTGTCTGGTAGGGCAAATCCCCTCTGCAGAACTTGCTTTAGACCTAAGGAGAACAAGGATGTTCAGCAAGCCCATTATCTCTGGGTTGAACTGTGATTAGTCTTAATTTGTTGCCAAGTTTCCCTGGCTACTCATCCTACCTTTAGCAATCACATTGACCAATAGGATTAGGGTTAGGGGAACTAACCTTAATAAGTTAGGCTTAGGGGAACTAACCTTAATAAGATTACCTTAAGTAATTCTTGCCCAGTTTGAAACCATTTGCATTTGCACCCAGTATTGTACTGGATAATCAGTGGATCCTTTGTAGCCTTAAACTCTGCCTGGGCTTCTTTTAGAAGTAGGTTCTTGAGGGTATTTGCTCAAGGTAGATAGCAACTTCATTAAATTAAAATCTGATCTAGAGCCTAATCATCAGCAGTCTTTGTTGTTAGTTTTAGACACAGGGAGAAGTGTCTTCACAACTTCTTCATGTGCACTTTCCACCATCCTCCTCGCCCACTGGCACTTAATTTTGTAGAAATCAAAGCCACCATTTGCCCTTCCTGATAGGAGGCACTATTGCAGGATTTTTAGCTCTTATATGTAGATCTTAATATATAGGTTTTCTCTGAAATGTGAGAAAACTTACCACTGATTGGTTAAAAACAACATGCCAGGGAAAATTGCTTTTGAACCAGTGCAACTTGTAGATGACATTGCTGTCATTCTGCCATTTACCTTTGAATAGTCACAAAACAGGCCATCTTGTCCTTTTGTCTTCAAACACGGTCTGTCTCTATTCAGGCTTTCTTGTATATCTCTTCTTCAGTTTTTTACTATGTATTTTATTTTATAGTTTGGTTCCCATTGAAAATGGCACTTTAAAAAAATTTTTATTTTATTATTATTATTATTATTTTACTTTACAATATTGTATTGGTTTTGCCATACATCAACGTGAATCTGACACGGGTGTACATGAGTTCCCAATCCTGAACCCTCCTCCCACCTCCCTCCCCATACCATCCCTCTGGGTCATCCCAGTGCACCAGCCCCAAGCATCCTGTATCCTGCATTGAACCTAGACTGGCGATTCATTTCTTATATGATATTATACATGTTTCAATGCCATTCTCCCAAATCATCCCACCCTCTCCCTCTCCCACAGAGTCCAAAGGCCTGTTCTATACATCTGTCTCTTTTGCTGTCTTGCATACAGGGTTATCGTTACCATCTTTCTAAATTCCGTATATATGCGTTAGTATACTATATTGGTGTTTTTCTTTCTGGCTTACTTCACTCTGTATAATCGGCTCCAGTTTCATCCACCTCATTAGAACTGATTCAAATGTATTCTTTTTAATGGCTGAGTAATACTCCATTGTGTATATGTACCACAGCTTTCTTATCCATTCATCTGCTGATGGACATCTAGGTTGCTTCCATGTCCTGGCTATTATAAACAGTACTGCGATGAACATTGGGGTACACATGTCTCTTTCAATTCTGGTTTCCTCAGTGTGTATGCCCAGCAGTGGGATTGCTGGGTCATAAGGCAGTTCTATTTCCAGTTTTTTAAGGAATCTCCACACTGTTCTCCATAGTGGCTGTACTAGTTTGCATTCCCACCAACAGTGTAAGAGGGTTCCCTTTTCTCCACACCCTCTCCAGCATTTATTGCTGTAGACTTTTGGATCGCAGCCATTTGACTGATGTGAAATGGTACCTCATTGTGGTTTTGATTTGCATTTCTCTGATAATGAGTGATGTTGAGCATCTTTTCATGTGTTTGTTAGCCATCTGTATGTCTTCTTTGAAGAAATGTCTATTTAGTTCTTTGGCCCATTTTTTGATTGGGTCATTTATTTTTCTGGAATTGAGCTGCAGGAGTTGCTTGTATATTTTTGAGATTAGTTGTCAGTTGCTTAATTTTCTATTATTTTCTCCCATTCAGAAGGCTGTCTTTTCACCTTGCTTATAGTTTCCTTTGTTGTGCAGAAGCTTTTAAGTTTAATTAGGTCCCATTTGTTTATTTTTGCTTTTATTTCCAATATTCTGGGAGGTGGGTCATAGAGGATCCTGCTGTGATTTATGTCAGAGGGTGTTTTGCCTATGTTCTCCTCTAGGAGTTTTATAGTTTCTGGTCTTACGCTTAGATCTTAATGGCACTTTTTATCTATCATATTTTCCAATTGGCTGTTGCTAGTATGCAGGAAAATAGTTGATTTTTCTATATTGTTCCTGTGTTACCTTACTATGCTCTTGTTAGTTCTGTTAGTTTTTCAGGTAATTGTCTTGGGCTCTTGAAGTAGGTGATCTATGTCCCCTATCTTAGTTTGCTAGGGCTGCCATAACAAAATACCACAGACTGGATGGCTGGAAGTGAAGTGAAGTGAAAGTCGCTCAGTCATGTCCAACTCTTTGCAATCCCGTGGACTGTAGCCTGCCAGGCTCCTCTCTCCATGGAATTCTCCAGGCAAGAATACTGGACTGGGTAGCCGTCCCCTTCTCCAGGGAATCTTTCCAACCCAGGGATCCACCCCAGGTCTCCCACATTGCAGGTGGATTCTTTACCATCTGAGCCAACAAGGAAGCCCAAGAATACTGGAGTAGGTAACCTATCCCTTCTCCAAGAGATCTTCCCGACCCAAGAATTGAACCAGGATCTCCTGCATTGCAGGTGGATTCTTTACCAGCTGAGCTACCAGGGAAGCCCACAGAACAATAGAAATTATTCTCTTCACTTCTAGAGGCTAGAAGTCCAAAATCAAATTATTAGCAGAGTTGCTTTCTCCTGAGGACTCACCTTGGCTTGCAGATGATCTCCCTCTTGCTGCATTTTCATATGGTCATCCCCTGTGCATACGGGCTCCTGTTGTCCCTCTGTATATCCCAATCTCTTCTTAAAAAGGGAGCAGTCTGATTGGGTTAGGGCCGACCCTAGTGGCCTCATTTTAAGCTAATTACCTTTTTCAAAGCCTTATCTCCAAATACAGTCATACTCTGAAGTACTAAGAGTTAGGAATTCAACATATGAATTTTGGAAGGACACAGTTATCCCATAACACCCCCTTTCTTTCTGGTATTCATACCTCTAGATTTTCCTAGTTTTATTACAGGTGGTGAGGGCATCCTTTTGTTGTTTCTGACTTTACAGTAATGTTGCCAATGTTTGTCCAATCAATATATAGGGCTCTGTAGGTCTCTGGTAGACCACTCTCATGAAGTTCAGGGGAATCTCTATCTAGTTAGAGAAGTTTTTATTTGTTTTAAAATCTGGAGTGGAATTAGGTTTTATCAGATTTCGGGGGGACACCTTTTGATATAAACACATAGTTTTTCTCTTAATTTGTTAAAGGTGATTTACATTAATAGAATTGCTGATTTAGAATTGATATTTCTGTCTTAAAATTAACTGTATTTGGGGCTTCTCAGGTGGTGCTAGTAGTAAAGAACCCACCTGCCAATGCAAGAGACAAAAGAGACCCAGGTTCAGTCCCTGGGTCAGGAAGATTCCCTGGAGGAGGGCACGGCAACCCACTCTAGTATTCTTGCTTGCAGAATCCCATGGACAGTGGAGCCTGTTGGGCTATAGCCCATAGGATAGCAAAGAGTCAGACATGACTGAAGCAACTTTGCACTCAATTTCTGGTTTTATTTTATTCCTTTTTCTTAATGTACTTTGTACAACATTTTGAGTTGAAAGCTCTGTTCATTTATTTTCAGTCTGTCTGCCCTTTTGATAAATATTTTTTTAATTTTATTTTTTAAATTAACCTTTAAATAAAATTGGCTTTATTGATATACACATGCTTAGATTCTTGTAACCACCACAATCACCACTACTACCACAATGAGTAGAACACAACCCCCTTAGTAGTCATGCCCTCCCTCTACCCCTAACTCCTGGCAACCACTGTTCTTCATCACTGTGATTTTGCCTTTGCCAGAATGTCATATAAAGGAATTACACAGTATGTAATATTTTGAGACTGACCTCTTTTACTTAGCCTAATGCATTTAAGATTTATCCATGTTGTCGCATATCGATAGCTTGTTCTTTTTTTATTGAAGAATTGTATGGATCTACCACAGTTTCATTTTGTTTATTTTGAGTGAGCCATGTGGCATGCAGGATCTTAGTTCCTTGACCAGGGATCAAACCCCTGCCCCCTGCAGTAGAAGCACAGAGTCCTAACCACTGGAGTGCCAGGGAAATTCCTCTGCCACAGTTTCTTTATCAATTTACCCATTGAAAGACACTGGATTGTTTACAGCTTTGGGTGATTATGAATTGGGCTGCTGTGAACATTTGTGTGCAGGCTTTTGGGTGAACCTGAATTTCCCTAGGGTAAAGACCTAGTAATGGGATTCCTGAACAGTGTGGGCAGTAGATGCTTTAACTTTATTGGAAACTGCCAAACTGTTTTCCAGCGATTGTGCCATTTTACATTCCCACCAGCAATATGTGAGAGTTCCAATTGTTCTGCATACTCATCAGCACTTGGTATTGTTAGTACACTTATTTCAGTCATCCTAATAAGTGTGTGGTGATATCTCATTTTGTGGCTCATCTAATGGCTAATTATGTTGAACATCTTTTCATGCATTTATTTGCTACTCATATACTCTTTTTTGAAATGTCTTTAAACAGACACTTGGAACAACTACTGCCTTTTAAAAAATTAGGTTCTTTAACTGTTGAGCTTTGAATGTTCTTTGTATAGTCTGGATTCAAGTCTTTTGTCAGGTATGTGATTTGCAAATATTTTCTCCCACTCTGTGGCTTGTATTTCATTCTCTTATGACTTTCTTAAACACGTTCACATTCTAGAAAGTCTAATTTATCAGTTTTATCTTTCATGGCTTATGCTTTTATTTAACAACTCTTTCTGTAAACTCAGGGTGCAGTTTTCTCCTTTTTTAACCTAACAACTGTATGGTTTTAGGTTTTGCATTTCTATCTGTGTTCCATTTTGACTAAATTTTCACATAACGTATGATGTTCAGGTTGGGTGAACCTTTTTTTTTGGCATATGGATGTCCACTTGTTCCAATACCATTTCTTGAAAAGACGATTTTTAATTTTTATTTTTCTGTTGACTTGGATTTGTACCTTTGTCAAAAGTGGAATGACCATATTTGTGTGGTTCTGTCTCTGATTTGTTCTTTTCCATTGATCTACATTATCAATCCCTTTGTCAAAACCTCACTGTCTTGATTGCTGAAGCTTTATAGTAATTCTTTTTTTTTTAAGATTTATTTATTTTTGGCTGCACTAGGTCTTCGTTGCTGTATACAGGCTTTTTCTAGTTGTGGAGATTTGGGTCTACTCTTTGTTGTGGTGTGCTGGCTTCTCATTGAGGTGGCTTCTCTTGTTGTAGAGCACTGGCTCTAGGTACGCAGACTTCAATAGTTGTGGCACCTGGGCTTAGTTGCTCCACAGCCTGTGGGATCTTCCCTAATCAGGGGTCAAACCTGTGTCCCCTGCATTGGTGGGCAGATTCTTAACCACTAGACCACCAGGGAAGCCCTATAGTAATTCTTAAAATCAAGTAATACGACGTCTTCAATTTTGTCTTTCCATAAAATTTAAGAGTCAGTTTGTCTGAATCTACAACAATTTCTGCTAGGATTTTGGTTGGAATTATGTTAACTATATAGATCAATTCAGAGAGAATTGTGATCTTTATTTTTTATCAAGGTGAAATATATAGCAAAACATATATATATAATTAAACATGAAATATATAATTATAAACATTTTAAAGTTTATAATTCAGTGATATTTAGTGCATTCACAGTGTGGTGCAACCACAGCCTCTCTCTGTTTCCAATATATTTTCGTGGCCCCAGAAAAATATCCTGGATCCATTAAATACTTGTGTTCCATGTCCCCACTCATCTCATCCCCTGGTAACCAGTAATCTGCTTTCTGTCCATATGGATTTACCTGTTATGGATATATGATATAGTAGTAATCATATAGTATGTGATCTTTTGTGTCTGGCTTCTTTCACTTACCTTAATGTTTTTAAGGTTTATCCAAGTTACAGGATGTATCAGTATTTTGTTCCTTTTTATGGTTGAGTAGTATTTCATTGTATGGATATACTACATTTGTTTATCCATTCATCTGCAGATAGGCATTTGAGTTATTTCCACCTTTTGGCTGTTATGAATAACGCTGCTATAGATGTTTGGGTGCATGTTTCTATGTGGACACATGTTTTCATTCCTCTTGGACGTATACCCAGGAGTAGAATTACTCAGTCCTATGGTAATTCTGTGTTTAACTCTTTGGGGGACCACCGAAACATTTTACACAAGGACTGCAAGAGAATTGTCACCTTAGATATATTGCATCTTCTAATTTATGTGCATGATGTGTTCCTCCATATTTACTCTTTGAAAAATTTCATCAGTGTTTCAGTTTTCAGCATACAGGTCCTACGTATGCTTTTTTTTTTTTTATTAGATTTATCCCTGAGTTCTGTATTTTTTTGCAAATACTGTAAATGGTACCTTTTTAAACCCTTGGTTTCTAATTGTTTATTGCTAGTGTAATATATGTGTGTGTGTGTGTGTATGTATATAAAACACAAAATCAGACATGACTTAGCAACTGAACAACAACAAGTGTATATAAATATGATTGATTTATATTGACTTTATATCCTGCAACCTTGGTAAACTCACTTATTAATTCTAGGAATTTTTTTTGGAATTGTTGTTCAGTCACTAAGTCGTGTCTGACTCTTTGTGACCTCATGGACTACTGCGTGCCAGGCTTCCTCGTCCTTCACTGTCTCCCGGAGTTTGCTCAGACTCAGATCCATTGAATCAGTGATGCCATCCAACCATCTCATTCTCTGTCACCCCCTTCTTCTCCTGCCCTCAGTCTTTCCCAGCATGAGGGTGTTTTCCAATGAGTTGGTTCTTCACATCAGGTGTCTAAAGTATTGGAGCTTCAGCTTCAGCATCAGCCCTTTCAATAAATATTCAGGGTTGATTTCCTTTAGGATTGACTGGTTTGATCTCCTTGCAGTCCAAGGGACTCTCAAGAGTCTTCTCCAGCACAATTTGAAAGCATCAGTTCTTTGGTGCTCAGCCTTCTTTATGGTCCAACTCTCACATCCATACATGACTGCTGGAAAAATCATAGCTTTGACTATGCAAACCTTTGTTGGCAAAGTGATGTCTCTCCTTTTTAATATGCTGTCTAGATTTGTCATAGCTTCTTTTTTGGTATATTCTTTGTATTTTTTTATCTAGATGATTGTGATCATGTCATGTGCAAGTAGGGACAGTTTTATTCCTTTCTTTCCAATCTTTATTTTCCTTCTTGCCTTTTTGTTCTGGCTACGATTTTTAAGCACAATGTGGTGAGTGAACTAACACCCTTGCCTTGTTTCCAATCTAAGGGAGAAATCATCTTTTCACTAATATAATGTTATCTATATAGGTTATCAAGGTAAGGAAGTTCACTTCCATTCCTTTTTTGCTGAGTTTTTTTTTTTTAATGAATGAGTGTTGAATTTTCCCAATGTTTTTATTCCACCAATGGATATAATCATGTTGTTTTATTCCTTTAATCTGTTAATATCATAAGTTACATTGATTGATTTTCAAATATCACAGAATTGAAATCACAGGATAAACCTTAATTGCTAATGATGTATTATTCTTTTTATATATTATTGGATTTGATTTACTAGTATTTCACTAAGGATTTTTGTGTCTTTGTTCATGAGGGATATTGGTCTATAATTTTTTTTTTTATATTTTAGTTTTGGTATCAGGGCAATCAGTGCTGGCCTCAAAGAATGAGTTAGGAAATGTTCCTCCTCTATTTTCTAGAAGAGATAATGTAGAATTAGTGGGTTTTTAAAAATGTTTAGTAAAATTTTTGAGTGAAACCACCCAGGCCTAGGGATTTCTTTTTAGGTTTTAACTATGGATTTATTTTCTTTGGTAGATATAGAATTATTCAGATTTTCTATTTTGTCTTGGGTAAGTTTTGATAGTTGGTGGTATTCAAGGAATTGGTCCACTTTAGCTAAGTTGTAGAATTTATGAGCATAGATTTATTCATAGTTTTCCTCTATTATCCTTTTAGTGTCTGTGAAGTCTTTAGTGATATTTTTAATTTGATGTTATTTTTTTCATTTTTATACTTAATGTTAGTAATTTGTATCTTTTATTGTCATTCTTGTTGGCATCTTATCAATTTGATCTTTTCAAAGAACAGTTTTGGTTTCACTTAAAATTTATTAAGATTTGGTTTTTTCACATAGGATTTAGTCTATCTTGATAATTTTGTGTTGTGAACTTGAGAAGAATGTGTATTCTGCTACTGTTGGGTTGAATATTCTATCAGTTTCAATTTAAACATGTTGATTGGTGATAATCTATATCTTTGCTAATTTTTCATCTACTTACTTTCTTGATTACTGAGAGATGTGTTGAAGTCTCCAAGCATAACTGAGAATTTATCTGTTTCCCTTTTTAGTTCCATCAGTTTTTGCTTTGTACAGTTGGAAGCTCTGATGTTAGGTGCTTCCACATTTAAAGATTGCTATGTTTTCTTGTCATTATGTTTACCATCTTATCATTGTTTTCTATCCCTTTTCATCCCTGCTAATTTTCCTTGGTCTGATGTTACTTTATACATTATTTATTTATAACTGGATATTTGTGCCTTTGACCACCTTCATCCAATTCCCTTGCTCCTCACCTGCTGCCTCTGGTAACCACAAATCCGATCTCTTTTTCTATGAGTTTGGGCTTTCTTTTTCAGGTTCCACATATAAGTGAGATCATATATTATTTGCCTTTCTCTATCTGACTTATTTCACTTAGCATAATGCCCTTCAGTTCGCATATGGTAGGATTTCCTTCTTTTTTTGGCTGAGTAGTATTCATTCATTTGTATGTGTATGTGTGTGTATCACATTTTCTTTATCCATTTGTCTATTAATGGACATTTAGGTTGTTTGATTTTCTTATATTGAACCACTCTTGCATTCCTGGGATATATCCCCCTTGGTCATAGCATATAATCATTTTAATAGGCTGCTGAATTTGGTTTGTTAGTATTTTGTTGAGGGTTTTTACATCAGATCTCATAAAGCATATTAATGTGTAGTTTCCCTTTCCTGTAGTATCTTTTTCTGGCTTTGGTATCAGGATCTCATAGAATGAGTCAACACGTGTTCTCTCCTCTTCTGATTTTTGAAAGAGTTTGACAAGGATTGATGTTAATTCTTCATTAAATGTCATGTATGGATGTGCGAGATGGACTATAAAGAAAGCTGAGCACTGAAGAATTGATGCTTTTGAACTGTGGTGTTAGAGAAGACTCTTGAGAGTCCCTTGGACTGTAAGGAGATCCAACCTGTCAATTCTAAAGGAAATCAGTCCTGAATATTCATTGGAAGGACTGATGCTGAAGCTGACACTCCAGTACTCTGGCCACCTGATGCCAAGAACCGACTCATTGGAAAAGCCCCTGATGCTGGGAAAGATTGAAGGCGGCAGGAGAAGGGGACGACAGAGGATGAGATGGTTGGATGGCATCACTGATGCAATGAACATGAGTTTGAATAGGCTCTGGGAGTTGATGATGGATAGGGAAGCCTGGAGTGCTGTAGTCCATAGGATTGCAAAGAGTCAGACAGGACTGAGTGACTGAACTGAACTGAACTGAACTGAGAAACCACCAGTGAAACCATCAAATAACCTTAACTTTTCTTTGTTGGAAGCTTTTTGATTTTTTATTCAATCTCTGTACTTAATATTCATAAGTTCAGATTTTCCACTTCTTTAGTCAGTTTAGGTGATTTGTGTTCTTCTAGGAATTTGTCATTTTGTATAGTTTATCTAATTTGTTAGCATACAGTTGTTCATAGTATTCTCTTATAATCCTTTTTATTTCTGTAAAGTTTGCAGTAATGTCCCCACTTTCATTTCTCATTTCAAGTATCTTTGTCTTCTTTTTCTTCTTCTCTGTTAGTCTAGCTAAATATTTGCATATTTTGTTGATTATCTTTCAAGCAACCAAATTTTGATTTTGTTGATTCTGTTTTTCTTTTTTTATTTCACTCATCTCTGCTCAGATCTTTATTATTTCCTTCCTTCTGTTAGCTTCAGATTTAGTTTGTTCTTATTCTAGTTTCTTAAGGTGTAAAATTAGGTTACTGATTTGATATCTTTCTTCCTTTTTAATATTGTAAGCATTTACACACATAAACGTCTCTCTGAGCACTGCTTTTGCTGCATCCCATAAGTTTTGGTATGTTGTGTTTTGGTTTTCCTTCCTCTCAGTGTTTAAAAATCAACTTTTGATTTTTTTCCTCTGATCTATTGATTTTTTTCAGAGTATATTATTTAATTTTCACCAGTTTATAAATTTTCCAGTTCTGTTACTGATTCCTAGTTTTATTCCATTGTTTTTGGAGAACATAGTTTATATGATTTTATTCTTTTAAATTATTGAGACTTGTAGGCTAAATTATGGTCTATCCTGGAGAATATTCCATGTATACTTGAGTAAAATGTATATTTTGCTGTTTTGGGGTGAAGTTTTCTCTATTTGTTGGTTAGGTCTAGTTGACTTACAGTGTTGTTCAAGTATTCCATTTCTTTATTGATCTTCTATCTGGATGTCTTATTCACTATTGAAAGTAAGGTATTGAAGTTGCCAACTATTATTATAGAACTGTTTCTCCCTTCAAATATGTCAATATTTGCTTTATATGTTCTCCTATAACAATTTCGTACTTAAATTCTATTTTGCCAGATATTAGTATAGCTACCCTAGCTCTCTTTTCGGTTACTGTTTGCATGGGATACCTTTTTCCGTTCTTTTCACTTTCAACCTAGTTGTTTCTTTGGACCTAATGTGAATCTCTCATATGTAGTATACAGTTGAATCCTGTTTTTGATCCATTCTATCTTTCTTTGCCTTTTGGAGGGTGAATTTTCAAATAATTTTATTTATTGGCTGCAGTGTGTCTTTGTTGCTTTGTGCAGGCTTTTTCCAGTTGCAGTGAGTGGGGGGCTACTCTTCATTGTGGTGTGTGGGCTTCTCATTGTGGTGGCTTATTTTGTTGCAGATCATGGGTTCTAGTCATGCAGGCTTCAGTAGTTGCAGCATGCGGGCTCAATAGCTGTGACTTGCAGGCTCAGTAGTTGCAGAGCACGGTCTGTGGTGCATGATCTTAGCCTCTCTGCAGCATGTGGAATCTTTCCAGACCAGGGAGCAAACCTGTGTCCCCTGCATTGGCAGGTGGATTCCTACCCAGTATGCCACTAGAGAAGTCCTGAAGAGTGAGTTTAAACCATTTACAATTAAAGTGATTTCTGGTATGGAAGGACTTACCTATGCTATTTTGTTATTTGTTTCAATATGTCTTTATTTTTTTTGTTGTGTTCCTCATTTCCTAAGTTACTGCTTTCTTTTATATTTAATTGATATTTGGGGGGTAGTATACCAAATTGATGGAGAAGGCAATGGGAACCCACTCCAGTACTCTTGCCTGGCAAATCCCACGGACAGAGGAGCCTGGTGGGCTGTAGTCCATGGAGTCGCTAGGAGTTGGACACGACTGAGCGACTTCACTTTCACTTTTCACTTTCATGCATTGGAGAAGGGAATGGCAACCCACCCCAGTGTTCTTGCCTGGAGAATCCCAGGGATGGGGGAGCCTGGTGGGCTGCCGTCTCTGGGGTTGCACAGAGTTGGACACGACTGAAGCGACTTAGCAGCAGCAGTTTGAATTAATACACTCCAGCTTCTATAGCATACAAAGACTGCATCTATATAGCTCTCACACCCATGTATGTTATTTTTGTCACAAATCACATCTTTAAACATTGTGATCCTTTTGACATAGATTTATGGTACTGTTTTATACATTGGAATTTCAAATAATGTGTAAAAAAGAGTTAGAAATCACAAATACAACAATACTGACTTTTATATTTACCTCTGTAGTTGCTTTTATTGATGTTTTTCTATACTCTTAAAGGTCCTTTTATTTTACTCTGAAGGACTTTGTTTAGCATTTCTTAAATGGCAGATTTATTAATGGACTACCCCAGCCTTTGTTTACTTGAGATGTCTTAATTTGCTTTCATTTTGAAAGAATTGTTTTTCCAGATATACTTTTGGTTGACAGTTTTTTCTTTCAGCACTTAAAATATATCATCTCACTGTCTTCTGGCCTTCATTGTTTCTGATGAGAAATTGGTTGTTTTATTGTGCTGTCTTGCTGCTTTCAAGGTCCTCTCCTTTGTCTTTCTTTTGACAAAGTAGTTCTTATATTTTCTTCTTCCTTGTCTTCGTCTATTGACAGTTTAAATATAATGCATCTCCGTGTGAATATCTGAGATTATCCTACTTGGAATTTGTTGAGCTTCTTAGATGTATATTTTCATGTATTTCATAAAACTTGGAAAGTTTTTGGTCATTGTATCTTCATATAGTTGTTCTGCCTTTTTCATGCTTTCCTCTCCTTCTGACACTCCCATATGAATATGTTGGTTAAGCTTGATAGTGTCCCAACAGTCCCTTTACTTCTGTTCATTTTTCTTTTTTCTTTCTTTCTGCTCATTAGGTTAAATATTTTTTTCTTCATGTTTGCTGAGTCTTTGCCTACTCAAAATCTGCTTTTGAATCCCTCTAGTGAATTGTTTATTCAAGCCATTGTACTTTTCAACTCCAAAACTTCTATTTGGTTTCTTTTTATATTTTCTATTTCCTGATTGATAGTCTCTTTTTAAATTGAGACATGGTTATTTTTTTTTATCATATTTAAGACAATTGATTTAGTCTTTGTATAGTAAGTTTAATGTCCAGGCTTCCTCATGGATAAGTTTTATCAATTTTTTTTCTATAAATGGGATATACTTTTCTGTTTCTCTGCATGACTTATAAATTTTTTTGTTGAAACCTGGACATTTTGAATAATATAATGTGATAACTGGAAATCATACTTTCCTTCTCCCTAGAGATTAACTGTTGTTGCTTATTGTGAGCTACAATTATCTATTTACTTAATGACTTTACAAATGATTTTTTGCAAATACTGTGTTCTTGCTGTGTGTGGTCACTGAAGTATCCATTTCATTGCCTCAGCAGTCAGCTGAGGTTTCCTGAAAGAGTTTTTAAAGTGCCTTAATTTAGCAGGTTTTTTCTTTGTTCAGCATTCCTTTTGTTGTTGTAAGTTTTTGATTGGATTACAGAATCCCCCAAAAGTTTATTATATAAGTTTTTGACACCCTAATGGTTGCTTCAATGGAGGAACAACAGATCCTTGGCGCTCCCAATTCTGTCATTTTTGGAGGGGGCATCACTCCTCCCACTCTCATATTTTTAATATGCATATTTTAACTTGTATTTTTAAAATGTCTGAAATTAATTATTATCTACATCTTATTTCATCTTGAATAAGACATGAATCTTAGAGTAGATTTCCTTTTGTATATTACTTTATACCTATTATCTCTCAGTCCTCAGAATTTTGCAAGGCAGGTAGCATCTATTATTTCAATTTTATGGTTGAAGGTAGTGAGACTTAACAGAAGTTTTCCTTGGCTACAGAGCTAGTGTGTCAGTCCAAATTTCAAAGTAATTGTCTAATCCTGAAACTCGAGGTCTTTCTACCATAGGTGGAAAAAAACCTTTCAAACTCAATGAAATAATTGACAAACCCAATATTGACAGCCATTAGGCTAGGAGGGATGGAACCTTTGTCACACAGCTCTATTACCGGTAGTCTTTTCTTTCTAGGGACAATTAATAAAATTTTTTAAAAATTTAATGAGTCAGGAGGCAGAGGTTTTACTTCTTTGCTCAAGGAAGAAGGCCTGAAAAACAGACTCATTTTCCTACAGAGAGGCCCATCTGGAAAGAACTGTGAGAGTGGATTCTTCTCTCTGATGAAGTAGAATTCTAGAGAAGTTTGAAGCTTATCCTTAGTAGGAATGGGAAAATTAGGAGGAAATTTTCACTAAGAAGAAATTTTCACTCTCATTTTGCTTTTCTTTTAAGTTTAGTAGCAGTAGAGTAACCTCATCAGTAGGACCTTTCTAGACTTTCTTCCTATTAAATCATATAGATGTTGTATCTATATGATAAAATTGGGTGTTTGTATGTATTTGTATAGGATAAAATATATGTGTGTGTTTTGTCATTCACATCATTCAATTCCAGTAACCTTGTTCCCAGTTCAGCCTAAGTGGTCTTTTTGTTCCCTTTGCATGAATGTGTGAACCACTTCTTTTTCCATTAATTTAACAAACACTTACTGAGCAGCTACTCTGTATTGTGTTTGGCTCCCTTAGTTTAAAATCAGATAACACATATCCTTGCCCTCACAGTAAATTGGAGGTGGCAGATTTACTAATTATCTCTTAAATACTATGTAACAGCTCCAATAGAGGTATACACAGGATACTATGGAGAGTTGAGGAGGCATCTGAAAGAGATTAAGAGAAGAGGGAAAGCTTATTTAGGAAGTGAATCTAAAGCTGAATTTTATAGGGTCATTAACTCATGAAGTTGGAGAAGGCAATGGCACCCAACTCCAGTACTCTTGCCTGGAAAATTCCATGGACGGCGGAGCCTGGTAGGCTGTAGTCCATGGAGTTGCTGAGAGTCAGACACGACTGAGTGACTTCACTTTCACTTTCATGCATTGGAGAAGGAAATGACAGCCCACTCCAGTATTCTTGCCTGGAGAATCCCAGGGATGGGAGAGCCTGGTGGGCTGCCATCTCTGGGGTTGCACAGAGTCGGACACGAGTGAAGCGACTTAGTAGCAGCAGCAGCAACTCATGAAGTCACTGATTAAATGGTTGTTGGGCGAGTGAAATTAGAGTTAGATGATGCTGGGAGAAGAACATTTGCAGTAAGGGTGCACAAAGTAGAAAGACGTGAAAAGTATGTGGCATATTCAGGAATTCCTACAGTTGAGTATGAATTAAGTAAAGGGTCCACTTGCAGGGGAGTGGGAGGAACCCAGGTAGGTATCATTCTGTTGTCACTATTCTAGATGAGATCTCAGTTTACCCTGCTTTTCCCTCTCATGCAGTTTACCCTTCCCTGGAGTCTGATGATGATGACCCTGCTTTGAAATCTCGACACAAGAAAAAGAAGAATTCAGATGATGCTCCGTGGAGTCCTAAAGGTGATGCAGTATTCTGTCCTTAAACTCTGTGGGGGCGGTTGGGAGGGAGATAGACTGGCTAGGTGGGACATTTAATATAGGAAGACACTCATTTGATGAGCATCTGCTATATGCCAGGTACCGTGTTAGGTACTGGAACAAAAATGATCAATAAGACACAGAGTTCATGCACTCGCATCAGCAAAGCCAGAGGTAATGGAGCATGTTGCTTTTGATATTATATGGCTTGAGGTGAAAGGAGGAAGACCTTGAACAGACTTCAGCAAGCAGTCAAAGTCTCCTGAGAACATTCAGCTACCATCATCCAAGCCCTTTCGTAATAATATTGTTGTCAAAGGAGGGAAATTCTGCTGACTGTTGAGTTCTGCAAGGCCCAAGACGCCTAGATTGTCACCTGTACTGGCTGAGAGTCCACTTCTGAGGAAGGAAGGAAAAATGATTGTTGAGTTGAATATGGAATTTAGAGGGTAATAAAACAATTGTATTAATGTCACTGGTTGGGTGGTTTTTACAGTGGATGGTATGTCAGTTAGCCAAACCACTCAAAACTTAGTGTCTTACAACAATAGTTGATTATTTCTCATGATTCTGTACATTGGTTGAACTATTATTCTAGTTCTGGACCGGATTGCCTGGAGCTGGATGGTCTAATAAGATCTCCCTCAGGTGTCTGGGACCTAATTTGGGGGTGGCTGGGGCCTTTCTCCAGAGGGTCTTTCATCTAGCAGGAGGAGGTCAGCCTAAGCTTTTTCACATGGTAGGAGAAGGGTATCCAGGAACAAGAGAGGATAAGCCCAATGTGCAAGCACTTTGCAAGCCTCTGCTTTGTTGTTTTCTATTGTCCTATTAGTCAAAGCAAGTTACCTGGCCAAGCTTTGATTCCAAAAGTAGAGAGGTAGATTCTGTTTCTTGGGAGTGGGAGCTGCAGTGTCTTCCTTTGCATACAAGGACATGTGAACAAATTGAGAGCCATTATTGCAATAGTCTGCCATAGAGGGTACTAGCATTGCAGTATCCCTGTGGTTTTCTAGGAAATAAAAGGTCTTCTGTCCCCACCCAGCCTTATTTGACCTTTCTGGTAGTTGCTTAGGATTGGGGGAGTGGGCAGGCAGGACAGTCCTGGGAAGTGTTCTCTTAGTGAGTCAGTCAGCAAATGTTTCTTTTTTTCTTCCTTCAGGCCTCTTTTATGATTTTATTTTCTCCTATACTTTCTGACTTTTAGCATAATAGAACATCTGGAAAATACAGTAAATTGAGGAAAGGGTAAAGAAGAAATCACCCATGATTCTGCTACCCAGAAGCAGCTATATTTCCTTCTAGTCTTTTTTATGCATTTTTCTTATGGTTGAAAGCACAATCATATATCCTATTTTAAAATTTTTTTGCCTTTTAATCAAAATAATGTCTATATCTAGTAGCAAATAGTACAGAGGAGTTTAGGATGAAATGCAGTGGTCTGCCTCTACTTTCCCTACTTCCAATCCCATGCCTGAGAGGCAGCATTGTCATTTTCATTTTTCTGGTAGTTGAATCCAAAACCCAAGATAATAGGGTTTATACTACCATTTCTTGATTTATTATCTTAACCTCTGTTTCTCCTTCCACTGGCTTTTGTCAGTCTCTCTTGATTACCTACTGTCTAAGATGTGTACATTAATGCTGCTACTCTTTTTTTTCTTCCTCCACCCTTCTATAAGCTGTACATTTTTGTTTATATTGTCATGGTTGTTAACACTGTCTTGTAATTATTACTCCATATTGACTAGAAGTTGACTGTAAAAGTTGAAAACCAGTAAATATATCTGGCCTTTTAAATATTATATCATAAACATATCCCTATGCCATTATTTATAAATAGTATTTTAATGGCTACAAAATACTCTATTCCATGAATGTACCTAATTTACCTAACCTGTCTAATATGGGACATTTAGCCAATTGCCAAATTTTTACAATTAGTGATAACATTTGGAGTGAACGTTTTTCTGTGTAAGTGGGTCTCTATTTATATGCTTTAGGATAGATTCCCATGAAACTCTTGAAGGGCCAAGTCAAAAGTCTCCCTCCCACCCCTGTTCCACAGCCTTCCAATTCCCCACCTGGAGTCAACCACTGTTATCAGTTTCATGTGTATCCTTTTAGACATAGTTTATGCATATACAAGTAAATGTGTGTATATATTTTCTTTCACCCCTTAACTCAATTGGAAGCATACTTTATATACTGTTATGTGCCTTTACTTTTCTCATTTAACAATTACATGTTGAAGATTGTTTACACTCCCACAAGCAATACATGAGTGTGCCTGTTTCCCTACACTCTTGCCAATATAATTTGTTAATATGAATGTTTTAAAAGCTCTTGATATGTATTACCAAATTGTTTTCCAGAAAGGTTTTACTGGTTTACACTCCCACCAGCCATGTGTGAGAGTATTTGTTTATGAATCCTCATAGGCATTGAGCGTAATAGGAACCTCTCAGGCATCCTTAGGGAGTACTTATCCCCTCCAGTGGAAGGGTCTGAGTTGCAGTTAGGAAGAAGAGGAAGAGCAGAAGGAGAAAGGAATAGGCCTGGTGGGCATTCCTCCCCAAGGAGTTTTAAGTTCTACTTAAAAAAAAAAAAATCTTGGCTGAAATTGTGTCATGGCCAATGTTATCTGCTAAAAAGGCCAGGAAGTGTAGTTTTGTAGATACCAATTAGCTAAGTTGTTCCACAAAGTTATATTTTTTATTAGTAAGCTAGAAAGGAAGAATGATACTGGGTTGAAAACAAGCAGTCTCTATTATGGTATTTTTTTGACCTTTGGTGATTCACAGGCAAACAATAGCATTTCACTGATTTAATTTGAATTTTTTGATTAGACATTTCCTATATGTTTATATTAGCATTAGAATTTCTTCTTTTGTAAATTTTATGTCTGACTTTTTCTCATTTATTCATGTAGGTCTTCAAGATTTTCAGAGGCCCTCTTTCTATATAATAATAAGTAGTCAAATATATATAATTTATTTATGATACTTTTTCCTCATTCTACATAAAAAATATGAATATTTCTATGTCAAAACGTGATCTTATCCATTGTTTCCCTTTTCAGAGAGCAGATAATTAACACCACTGTATTTTTAATATAAATATGCATATATTCATGTATATTTCTCTAAAGAGAAAGCCAATAACTTTTATCACGTTTTCAAAGTAGATTCTTAACCCAGAAAAGATTGAGGCAGTCTACTAAAGATTTTCTCATTAAAATGAGGAATAAGACAAATATACCCATCATCACTGCTGTTATTTAGCACTGCTGTAGAAGTTCTAGACAGCATAATTAGGAATGAAGCAGAAATAAGAACTATAATTATTAGAAATTAAGAGACCAAATTATCATGATATAAGGCACTGTAAGGGTGGCAAATCCTGATCATTGTATCTGTAACAACTTGCAGAGTGCCTGGCACATGGGAGATAATAAGTATTTGACAAGTGAAAGAAATGATATGACTGTATAACTAGAAAAATGTAAGGGAAACAGCTGAAAAACAACTAATATGAGAATTTAATAAATTGGGTAATCTCTGCATATAAGCCACATATCTAAGAATCAGGAATTGCCAGTATCAGTAATAACCATAATACACTGAGGGGCAAAAAAGATCCTGTTGACAATAACAACAATTATATAAAATACCCAAGAATAATCTTAAGATATGTGTGAGACTTATGTGAAGAAACTTCAAAACATTACTGAGGAACATATAAGAAGACCTGAATAAATAGAGTTATAGCATGTGTCTGATTATAAAGACTGATTTTTATAAAGGGTCATTTAATTAATATATATACTTAACACTATCCTAAATCAAAATCCTAATGGAATTTTGTGAGGAACTCATTCTAAAATTAATTTAAAAGAGTAAACAGATATGATGAAAGGAAATTAGCCTTTTAAGATTTAAATATACTATATTTGTATAATCAAATGGTTGCAAGTACAAGAATAGTGAATATTTTTTCTTTTGTGTTTAAAGAATTCTTGCTAGGAAAAATTTCAAATATACACAGAATTAGAGAGGCTGGTATCATGAATACTCATATACTTATTACTGAGATTTAACAACTAATGTTTTACTATATTTGCTTCATCCTTAAGCATTTTATGGGAAATGTCAGACATCAGGACATTTCTGTTCCCTTGCTTACTTTATGTCTAATTGTTCTATCTATTAGAGAAAGTAGGGTATTGAATCTCTAGCTATTGTTGTTGAATTATCTGTTTCTCCCTTCAATTCAGTCAGTTTTTGCCTCATGTATTTTGGGCTTCTGCTGTTAAGTGCATATGTGTTTATAGTTCTCATACCTTCTTGATCTACTGACCCTTTTATCATTATAAAATGTCCTTTGTTTCTAGTAACAGTCTTTTTCTTAAGCAATTAAGTCAATTTTTTCTGATATTAGTATAGTTTTGAATCTTAAATATATTTCTTGAAGACAGTATATAGTAAGATTATGGTTTTTTATCCCTGCCAATCTGTGCCTTTTAACTGGTGAATTTAGTTCATTTGTACTCAAGTGTAATAACTGACAATGTAGGGTTCACATTTCTCTGTTTGTTTTCTCTATGTTTTATTTCTGTTTTGTTCCTCAGTTCTTCATTTCTGCCTTCTTTTGTGTTTAAAAGCTACTTTCTAGTGTCCACTTTAATTTTTTTCTTTTCTATATATATTTGAGTTATTTTTTTAGTGATTATTCTAGGGATTAACATTAATATCTTAATTTATACAGTTTGAATTCAGATTAACATCAACTTAATTTCAATGGTATATGAAATCTTTGCTCCTGTATATTAGTAGTTCCATTCCATTTAACCTTTATGTTATTACAGTCACAAATTAAATATAACATTTTTATAAATTGTATGCCCATGAGCATAGAGTTATAATAATTGTTTTATGTGACAGTCTTTAATTAGGAGGAAAAAATGAGATACAACAAAAATATGTTTATACTTCCTTTTATATTACTTCCTTTTATATTTACATATATAGTTACCTTTACTAGTGCATTTTATTCATGTGGATTTCACTTACTGTATAGTGTCCTTTCATTTTAAGCTGAAGAGCTCTCTTTAGTATTTCTTATAGGGCAGGACTACTAGCAATGAACTCTCTGGAATTTTTTTTTTGCCATTTTTTTAAGAGTGATCATTTATTATTATTATTGGCCACACTGTGTGGCATGCAAAACTTTCTCAACCAGGGATTGAACTTGCACCCCCTACTTTGGAAGTGTGGAGTCTTTAACCACTGGACCACCAGAGAAGTCCTATATTTGTTTATTTGGGAATATTCTGATTTCTCCTTTTTTGAAGGATAATTCTGCTGGATTTAGATTTCTTGGTTGACAGTGATTTTCTTTGAGCACTTTCATTATGTGATCCTACTGCTTTTTATCTAACTCCATGGCTTCTGATGATCAGTAAACTGTAAGTCTTTTATGAGTCACTTCTCTTTTGCTGATTTCAAGATCCTCTGTCTTTGGTTATGATATATAAACTCTTTGAGTTTATCTGTCATGAAGTTTGTTGAACTTCTTGGATATGTAGGTTAGTTTTTTTTAATCAAATTTGGGAATGTTTCAGCCATTATTTCTTCAAATATTCTTTTCACTCCTTTTTGTCTCTCCCATATGCTTATGTTGATAAATTTGATCACATCCCACAGATCCCTTTGGCTCTGCTCACTTTCCTCATTCTTTTTTCTTTCTGCTCATTAGACTGGGTAATCTCAAATGACCTCTCTTTAAGATCACTGAATATTCCTTCTGCCTACTCAAATCTGTTGTTGAAACCTTCTAGTGAAATTTTCATTTCAGTTACTTTTCAACTCTAAAATATCCATTTGCTTCCTATTTATGGTTTGTCCCTTTCTTGGTGTTCTTTATGTGGTGAAACATCATTCTCATATTCTCCTTTAGTTCTTTAGACATGATTTCCTTTACCTCTTTGAACATGTTTGAAATAGGTGGTATAAAGTCCTTGTCTAGTACGTCCAACTTTGTTTAGAAAGTCATGGAGGGTTTTTTTTTTTTTTTGGTTACTTTTTCCCTGTGTGTTGCTACCCTTTCTTGTTTCTTTGCATATCTTCTAAATACTTTTGAAAACTAAACGTTTAAGTTAATGTGGCAACAACTCTGGAAATCAGATACTCCATACTTCAATCCCTAGGGTTTGTTTTGTTGCTACTTGTTATTTATTTATGGAATTTATTCAGAAAAATCACTAAAGTAGAAGTTTCTACTCAGTTAGCTTAGTGGTCAGCTAATAATTGGATGGTGATTTCCTTAAATGCCTGGAACCAATAAATCTTCCAGGGCTTGACAAAGGGCTCTGTGTGCATGTTGGGACATACCTTCAGCACTCAGGCAGACAACTTACAACTCTGCCTTAGCCTTCACTTCCTACGTTGCAGAGCCTCAAAGTCAGCCACATGTGAGTACTTAGTATTTCTCAAGTCTTTCCAGATTATGCTCACAGCACCTCTGCATTCAGAAGTGAAATTTTGGAAGCCCTTAACTGCCATTTTTGGTGATGTCATTCCATCATGACGTACTAAATATTATGGTTCAGTATTCATCTCTATGAAAATGACTTTTTCTTCTATAATCATAGTACTGTCATTTGACACCTGAGTAAAGTAACATTTATTTCCTAATATCATTTAATACCAAATGCTTATTCAAATTTGCCCCAGTTATATCGAAACTATCTTATATAATTTGCTTATTTAAGCCAGGATCTATTCAGGAATTATACATTTCATTTGTTTTTTATAACCACTTAATCTTATTCATTATTTAAAATTTTATGAGAATTTTCAAATGTGTAAATGTAAGAGAGAACATAAACACCCATATTCTCAATACTTTCATCCTACAGTTGTAATATTTTGCTGTATTTGCTTCATTATCTATTATCTATCTGTCTATAGTTTTTGCTGAGCTACTTCACTGTGCAGCCACCATAACATAGTATCTTACCCCTTAGTACTTCAGTATCTCCTGAGTAAGAATGCTCTCCTGCATAACCACACTACCTTTGTTTTACTTAATAGTTAATTCCCTAAGATCTTTTAATAACCCAGTCCATGATCAGATTTCCTCAACTATCCCTACAAAATGTATTTTATAGTTTTTCCCCCAAAATCCAGGTCTGGTCAGGAGGTTAATTTTTTTTTTTCAGATTAAAATAACTTGCTCATGTGTTAACAGGTCAGGAATTTGGAAAGGACACAAGGGGGACAGCTTGTGTTTATTCTGTGATGTCTGGGACCTCAGCTGGAATAATTTGAAGACTGGATGATCAAGAGTTTGGATCATCTGAAATTTCATTAACTGATGTCTGGTGCCTGGGCTGGGAAAACTCAAAGACCAGAAGTACCAAGCAGAGTGCCATTATGTGACCTCTGTGTGTGACGGTTAATAGCTTCCTTACTGCCTGATGGCCTCAAGGCAATCAGACTTCTTATGTGGCTGCTTAGGGCTCTTAAGTGTGAGTGTTCCAAGAAGCAACATAGAAACTAAAGTTGCTTTTTCTGACATAGTCTCAGAAGTCAGGCAGTGTCACTTCTGTCACATTCTATAGGTTACAAATGAGTCTGCTCAGGTTCAGTGTGAGGAAACATAGACCACCCCCCCCCACCTATTAATAGGAAAAATGTCAAAGAATTTGGGGTCTTGTTTTAAAACCACCACACATACAAAGCTATGTTGTTGTTTAGTTGCTAAGCTGTGTCCTGCTCTTCTGTAACACCATGGACCCCTCTAGGCTCCTCTGTCAATGGAATTTCCCAGGCAAGAATATTGGAGTGGGTTGCCATTTCCTTCTCCAGGGGATCTTCCTGACCCGAGAATCAAACCTGCATCTCCTATATTACAGACAGATTCTTTACCACTAAGCCACCAGGGAATCTCTACAAAACTATAGAGAACACTATAAAATACACCCAAGAATCCATGACTGAAAATTGTGCAGTAACATTTTTGCTAGGTTGGCTCCAGATCATTTTTAAAACAAGTAAAACATTACCTTTTAAAAAAGGACTTCACCCTCCTGAATTGCCTGTTCTAGAACTGGCATACTGCTTATACAGAAAGTTTCCTTTATAGTAATAACAATAGGTAACCAACCAAGGAATCTTATTTTTTTGTTGTTGTTGTTGTTTTTTATTTTTATTTTACTTTACAATTCTATATTGGTTTTGCCATACATTGACAAATATAGATCCAATAGTACCACCACTTCTTTTTTTCCTATGACATTTTTTTCATTAATTAAAAAAAGTGAAATCCCATACATCCACCACTGAGAATCAAGTTATAAAAATTTTGCCATATCTGACTCATCTATAACTTTCTTTTTTTAAAACTGTCTAAAGCAAATCCCAGACACTGTCACTCCCTCCCTCTCCACACCACCACATACTTCAGTATGCATCTCTAAAGTATACATTTGCTCACATAACCACTGTCCTGTCATCATATATAACAATGTAATAATTTTATAATTTGCCTCAATGTTACCTAATACTAACTCTGTAATCAAATTTCCTTAACTGTCTAACAAAAAAGTACTTTCATAGTGGATTTGTTTAAATCAGAATCTAAACAGGGTCCATATGGCATTTGGCTGTCTTGTTTTTTGAATCTCTCTGAATCGAGAGAAAGCCCTTCCTTTCTTGTTTGATGCTGTTGAATTGTTACAAAAACTAGTGTAATTGTCCTGTAGGACATTCCACCTTCTAGATTTGTTTGCTTCCTTGTGACATGATGTAGCCCTCAGTGTCATTTAATTTTTTAAAAATCTCTGTGTTTCTTGAAAACTGGAAGTAATATGAACTGCTTACTTGATGTCAGGTCTTTGGCAAAACTACTTCCGGGTGATGCTGTAAATTTCCTATTACATTACATTTAGGAGCTGCATGAAGTTTGCCATCTTGCTGTTAGTGACAGTAAGAGGTGAACTCCTGATCTCACCATTGTAAAATCCTTTTTTTTTCTCTTTTGAGACTAGCAAGTAATCTGTAAGATAATACTTTGGTACTATCTGAATATCCAGTTCCCTAAAATCAGTTAATTCATTAGGGCTTGCAAACCTGTGGTTTTCTTTCTTTTAAAAAAAAACATTTTTAATTGGGGGAAATTGCTTTACAATGTGTGTTGGTTTCTACCATACAATAACACAAATCAGCCATAATTATACATATATCCCCTCCCTCATGAGCCTCCCCCCGCCTCCCTCCATCCCACCCCTTTAGGTCATCATCACAGAGCACCAGGCTAGGCTCCCTGTGTTATGTAGCAACTTCTCAGTAGCTATCTGTTTTATGCATGGTTGTGTATATATGTCAACACTACTTCTTCCATTCACCCCCCTCTCTCCTTCCCCTACTGTATTCACAAGTCCATTCTCTATATCTGAGTCTCTATTCTTCCCCTGCAAATAGTTTCCTCAGTATCATTTTTCTAGATTCCATATATGTGTGTTAATATGTGATATTTGTTTTTCTCTTTCTGACTTACTTCAATCTGTATAATAGGTTCTAGGTTCATCCACCTCACGGGAACTGACTAAAATTCATTCTTTTCTATGGCTAAGTAATATTCCATTATATACATATGTGCCACAGTTTCTTTATCCATTCATTTGTTGACGGACATCTAGGTTGCTTTCATGTCCTAGCTATTGTAAATAGTGCTGCTATGAACATTGAGGTCATGTGTCTTTTTCAGTTATGGTTTTCTCAGGATATATAGTGGGATTGCTGGGTCATATAGTAGTTCTTTCTATTCCTAGTTTTTTTAAGGTATCTCCATACTGTTCTCCATAGTGGCTGTATCAGTTTACATTCCCATCTACAGTGCAAGAGCTTCCCTGGTGGCTCATAGGTTAAAGCATCTGCCTTCAATGCGGGAGACCTGGGTTTGATCCCTGGGTCAGGAAGATCCCCTGGAGAAGGAAATGGTAACCCACTCCAGTATTCTTGCCTGGAGAATACCATGGACAGAGAGTAGCCTGGTAGGCTACAGTCCACGGGGTCACAAAGAGTCGGACACGACTGAGCGATTTCACTTTCTTCTTTCTTTCTACAGTGCAAGAGGGTTCCTTTTTCTCCACATCCTCTCCAGCATCTATTGTTTGTTAGATTTTTTGATGATAGCCGTTCTGACTGCTGTGAAATGATACTTTATTGTAGTTTTGCTTTGCCTTTCTCTAATAATTAGTGATGTTGAACATCTTTCTATGTGTTTGTTGGCCATCTGTATGTGTTTGGAGAAATGTCAAACCTGTGATTTTCCAATTTTGTTATTCCTTCTACATTTATTAGCTGCCATCTGTAAAGAGCTTTCCCTCATCATCTATGGCTATATAAACTGTGGGATGAATAACTTTTTTCATTCAAGATTGTTAAGACATTATAAAAAAGGCTTTACAAGAAGATGATCTTCAGGAATTCATAGCCTGGTTATTAGACACAATAGCACACCTTAACATTAGGGAATGAGACAGGATGGTATGTGCTATGTATTAAGTGACTTGTACATAAGTTCAAAGGAGGGAGGGGTCAGTGTGAGCCAAAGAAGCCCTAGATGTTTTGCATAGAAGATTGATTTTGGCTTGCCTTTGAATATTGGGCAGGTTTTAAAGAGGTAGACAAAAGGGAAGTGGGTACTCGAGGCAGTGTGGATGGTGAGGATGAGGGCACAGGGGGAGAGGATGAGCTGTATGTGTTCTGGAGGTATATATAATAAGGAAACCATTCTGTCTGTAGAAGCTGAAGGTATAGGAGTGGAAATAAGATTGGGGAGGTAGGTAGGGAGCAGAACATGGACAACTTTACATGCCAGTTCAGGGAAATTAACTTTTATCTTTTAATCAGTGTGTGTTTTGTGTACCTTGGGCATTCGTGAATTAGCTTTTTACCCATTGGGAAGCAAAATCTGACTTTGTAAAAAGCTAAATGGAGGAAAACTAAGGAGACACCTTTTGGCGGCTCAGGGGTCAAGAATATGATTGGCATTCAGATAAATGCCTTCATCCTGTTCTCTCTGCAGCCCGTGTGACCCCAACTTTACCGAAGCAGGACCGTCCTGTGCGTGAGGGGACCCGGGTAGCTTCCATTGAGACAGGCTTGGCTGCAGCAGCTGCAAAGTTGGCCCAGCAGGTAGGTGCTGACACTTAGGCAATGGCTCTGCCACTGATTGCAGTTTGACTTGGAATCTCAAAACTCAGACCTTCAGGCTGATAGGATCCCACTGTTCTCATTGGGAAGTGGGTAACTTGTGATCTTTATCCATGGCAGTATTCCAGCTCTCTTCTATATCCTACATATCCCAAATGACAAAGCTACTTCCACAGGTCACACAGTTGACATGATTTAGGGTGAAAGAAAATAAGGAGCCAGAGAAAAGCCCTTGCATATATAGCTTGGATGTGTAAAAACCTCTCATATGGGAAGGACCGGATGTCCTTGGGTGAGAGCATTTGGCTTCAGATGAAGCTCTGAGGAGGTGACTCAGTTGAGTACACTCAATTTCTCAGTCTCCCGTTAGTATGGGAATTTGTTTTTGTTTTTGTTTTTCGGAAAGAGGCTTTTCTTATCCTCTATACCAGATCCTATTGCCTTGATCTTCACCCTCTGCTTCCCAAGAAAGCTTCACCCACCCAGTTTTGCCCTAGAATCAAGTTGACTTCCTAGCATGTTATAGTTTTCAAAGTTCTTAAATGTTCTCCACCTGGGAGCAGTTGGAGGTGAGTCTTAATGGTTCTCTCCTTATCAACACCCCCTTATATCCCACATCGTGTAGCTTAGAGCATTTATTCACCATCAGCTTTATGTTAAGTGCTTCCATGTACAATGTTTCATGTAATCTGTCCAGTAGCCCTGTTCAGTAGGTGGTATTTTCATCATTTTACAGGTGAAGAAAACGAGGCTCTCTTTAAGTGACTAGTCCAGGATAATGCAGCCAGTAAATGGAGGAGATAAGATTCAAACTCATATCCTCTAACTTCAAATTTCATGTAACTTGCTATTTAAATAAAATGAAATAATTAAATGTCTATATGAGTCAGTAATTATATCTTATTTAAATTAAATTTTAATAGAATGATGTTTTTAATATGATGTTCTTTGAAGTTCTAGTTACTTAGAAATATCTTGGAGACTTTTGATGGGAGCCAGCAGAAGAAACCAACCAGGCCAAGTGGCCATTCTTTGTCCAGAACTTCTCTCTGTTATGTGTATCATGTAAGATGTAATTTGAAAAAAAAGAGAGAGAGAAAGAGAGAGAGAGAGATTTGACTGCTTTAAATAAACAAATTAATTAAAGTTGTAAAAACTACTCTTAGTCCCTTCTGAGGAGCTCACTTCTGGTTGAGTTCATCAGGGATGACCTCAAAGAAGAGGTTTTGAATTTGGGAAGGGTTTTGCAGGCTAAACTTTTGGAGGGGATAGGGAGGCATTCCAGGATAAGGGAATTCCTTAGTACACAGCACACAAGGCCCTCTTGATTTGCTCTCTGATTACCTCTCCTCCCTGACCTTGTATCAGCCCCTCATGTATGCCATTTATACCAGTCATACTGTTGCATTACAGTATTTATATTCATTCTTTGTATTAGATTGTCTCAGGCCTCTGTGCCTTTGCACAAACTGTACCCTCTGCACATTGGGAATCATGCCCTCTTAGATGCCTTTACCTAACACCCCTTCACGCCATCCACCACCAGTTTATTTCAGTGGCCTTCTGTGCTTCCATAGCATTCTCTCATGGTACTTAATAGTGTGTACTTTTCTGTGTTTCTTATTAAACTGTAAGGGCCTCAAGGGTGGGGACATGTCTAATTTAACTTGGTATCCCTACAGCATGTGTTTAGTCATTGTTGACTGAATGAATGAATGGATGGATGGATGGATGAACAGATCTTTCTGGATTATAGACTTCTTGCTGGGGAATGGAGTAAGATAGAATTTAAAAAATGCGTTCTGGAGCCAGCTGCTTGAGTTCAAATCTTCACCCTTTCACTTAAGCAAGTAACAATTTCTCTGTGCCTCGATTTCCTCATAGACTCTTATCTGAGGATTAGATGAGGTAATATATGTAAAAGCTCTGAGAACAGCACTTGCCACAGAGTAAGTACTATAGCCACATTAACTTTTCATCATTATCATTACGGGTTAGCTAGGTATAAGTGGCAAGACTGTGGAAGACCATGAATGTCAGGCCAGGGAGTTTGTACTTGGGTAATGGCCTTTTGAACAAAGGAATTGATAAGGTAAAAGTGGCCCTGTTATAAGATAGATTAGTCTGTGGGGGAATCTGGATGAAATATATGAGAAGGAGATTAGCAACAAAGGTATAAAAATTTAAGTGACCTAGGTGTGAAGAGATAATTTCTGGATTCAGATGAGAGAAATGGGGTCAGAAACAGAGTTCTTGGTATTGATGGAGTAGCGAGCACTTTGAGAAAAGAGACTCTGAAGACAGATGGTTCCCAGTTTGGGATTATGTGACTCAACTCTATTCATCCCTCCTATTATTGTTCCTATATGTGTGTATGTTAGTCACTCAGTCTTATCTGACTTTTTGCGACCCCATGGGCTATATAGCCCACCAGGCTCCTCTGTCCATGGAGTTCTCTAGGCAAGAGAACTGGAAAATGACTTAATCTTTCTGTGCCAGTTTCTGCTCATAAAATTGAAATTATAATTCTTCTTTCTCATGTTTCATATGAGTATTAAATGAGTTAAATTATAGAACAGTGCTTGGCATGTATTACTAATATTATTATTCTTGTCCCCTAGAAATTCCTATGGTAGCCACAGCCTGTCAGATCTTCCAAAGGCAGGAATAGGCCTGTGTTGCCAAGAGAAGGCAAAGAAATGTAATTACTGAGTTGGTCTGTGTGGCTGTTTAGCATTTCAGAAGGTGAAGTCGTTCACATGCTCCCAGCACCACTTTTCCAGGTTCTCAGGGGTCCAGGTACTCATTATAAAGGTACTTACTACACGTGGATAGTATATCCATAGAGGGATGGATGGGTGAACCCCAATATATTGCAAGAAGTGACACAACTCCTTATTCATCCTTTCCATCCAAAATTGAGATTTTAAGATCTAGTAACCTGAAGGACTGTCCTTTATTAAAAGAAAAAGACCAGAAAGAAGATGTAAGAGATGAAGATAAAATAATAGTTTACCACTTACTGAGTACCTATTATTTGCTATGTGTTGTTATATTATTTGATGTTTCCAACAACCCTGAAAAACAGCTAGTGTTTTGCTCGTTTTACAGAGGCAATTGAATTTCAGAAAGGTTAGTAGCTTGACTAAGGTCATCCAAAATAGGGAGCACAAGCATAGATTTAAACTCAAATTTATCTCATTCCAAAGCTGCTGCTCTTTCACTTGCAGATGTCCCATTTTGAGAAGTGTGCAGGGTGGATATTCTAATATACCTAGTTGAAACCTGAACCCAACAACTCTTCAGCTGTGAGGCTTTGGGCTTAAGTTACTTAATATCCCTGTACCTCAGTTTTCTCATGGGTAAACAGGGATTTTCCTTCTCAGGGCTGTTCTAAGGATTATATGAGGTCAAACATTCAAAGTGCCTCAGCTACTAGCATAAATTTAGCTATTATTATTAGGCATGTCCTTGGTCCATCTCATAAATGGCAATGCTAGGACCGAAACCCAAGTTTCTGAACTCATTTACCCTTCTGTTGCCACTGTACTAATTAGTAGCAGTGATGAGTGAAGAATGGATGGTACTAAAGGACCTTCAGTATTGGAAGGCCTGTATGTACATACATCCAAGCTAAGCAGGGTAGTTGTGGGGGAACCATACTGACCACCGTCTTGTTTCCTTTCTGGGGAATTTTCTTCTCTTTTATTCATTCCTAAATTCTCCCCTCTTACTTGGCTTGTGTTTTAGGAGCTACAGAAGGCCCAAAAGAAGAAATATATCAAGAAGAAGCCTCTGTTGAAGGAGGTAGAACAGCCTCGCCCTCAAGAGCCCAATCTCAGCATGGCAGTACCAGCCCCAACTCTGGCTGCTACACCCCAGCTTCTCACCTCCTCATCGCCCCTGCCTCCTCCTGAGCCTAAACAAGAAGCGCTCTCAGGAAGTCTTGCTGACCATGAGTATACTGCTCGTCCCAATGCCTTTGGCATGGCCCAAGCAAACCGCAGTACCACACCCATGGCCCCAGGTGTCTTCCTGACCCAGCGGCGCCCTTCAGTTGGCTCCCAGAGCAATCAAGCAGGACAAGGTATGACTGCCACATGGTTGTAGAACTGAGAAAGATCTTAGGATCACCGGCTTCAAACCCTAAGCACTCTGGTAAATTAAAACACCCAGGAGGGACACTGATGGACAACCTAAGATGCTTGGATTTGACCTCATAGTTCAAGAAGAGACATTGGTGTTAAGCAGAGATTAACTCAGATATGAGTTTGGAAAGATCTTTCTGGTGGACCAAAGTGGAGGGTGAGCTTAAGGTGGGAAGTCTAGGAAGGAGATTCATACACAAGTCCAAGCTGTAGTGAGGAGAAGCTAAGGGCTCTGGCAGAGAGAATGAAGGAGGGGATAAATTGATCAAATATGGAAGAGTTCACATGGGACATAGGAGATGGTTTGATGTGGGGGAAAAGGATTGAGAGGGTTCAAGCTCTCCTTTTCCTCACTTTGGCTCTGAGAGTACACAGCTCAAGAGTGATGAGATTGGTGTGGCACTGGGGCGACAAGGATAGGGGTTTCTAATGAAGCAAGGCCCTGGGAGTGGCAACTTCAGGGACACTGAGCTATAATCACTAACCAGGCACTTGTTCAATCCTGATGGGCAGGATAAGAGGATGGGGAGGCACAATCACCTCCTTGCAGAATTTAGGAAGGAAAATGATTGGGACTAAAAAATCAGTGGGGAAAAAGAATCAGAGTAACCAGAAAATCTGTAGCCACTGCAGGAGGATAGAAGGAAGAGCCAAAGCATGTGGTGTTGGATGGAAGTAACTAAGGAGGGCTTCTTGGCCCAAGATGGTCCTGGAGCCAGCCATAAGGATGGGGAGGCTCTGTGGGCAGAGGAACAGGATGGGGATGGCTCAAGGACAGTTGGTGCTGGAGCTGCTGCCATCACCCTTGCCATAGCCTTTGCTTACCTCTCCTTTCCCCCACAGGAAAGCGTCCCAAAAAGGGCCTGGCTACAGCAAAGCAGAGACTCGGCCGTATCCTGAAAATCCACAGAAATGGCAAACTGCTTCTGTGAGCCCCTTTGTCTTCTGCCCCTCACCCCTTCACCCCCATTGCCTTCTCCATTGTCAACTCTCGGGGCACTCCTGGATCCTACCTGCCCCGGACAAGGTGCTGAGGCGCATTGTCCTGCTTTCTTGGAACTGACCAAAGGCACGGACTCTCCCATGGGCCCCTTCACCTACTCCCACAGCTCCCTTCCCCACTTCCACTAGAGCATCCTGCCTTTCTTTTCCATATCTCTGAGTAGCAGGTAAATGGGAGAGGTTTCCAGCTGACTAGAACCCTCTTTTCTGCTACTCCAATCCATTTCCCTTTCACCAGCCTTGTCTGCCCTTTACTCTCATCCCCGATTAAAGCTGGAAGGCAGAGTGAGAAGAAGCATGAGGAGAGCCTGGGCCCCTTGGTGTTTCCCTGGTCATGAAGTGGGAGGCCCAGCACTAGAACACTTTCTGCAGCTCTAGCCCTATCTCCAGAAGCCTACCCATCTCTGCCCATTCTCCTTCATCCCCTCAGCCCAGTGGATGTGTCTCATTCAAGACTCATTCCTGGGAGAAGGCTCTGGCTTCAGCCCCCTCTTGCCAAATGCTTCATGGAAATAAAGAGGAGGGCCCAGAGTCTTCTTACTGCCCCATTTCCAGGGTGGCGTAGAAAGCCCATGGGCTGACTTCATTCATCTTTGGAAAGAAGAAAGATTCCTGTCACTTCTCAAGGTGGGGACAGGACCAACACCCAAGACTTTGATTGAGACTTTGTAGCCTGTTGGAGGAAGCTACTTTTGGGTGACTAGAGACAAAGCCACCTCTCCCAAGGTGAGCTCCAGGGATTTGCCTGGAGTTTGAGGTCCTGCAGAACATTATCCACATAGCTTTGGCTGGGCACCAGAAGGCAAAAACCATCTCCCAGAAGCTTGAAAACATCTGCCACTGAAGCAGATAGCCCATGCTCAATGGCCTGATCCCTTCGCCTATACCACGGAGCACAGCCTGGACCTTCTGGAGAGGATGTGGCAGGACAGCTCATCTCGGATTCTCCATCAGGAGCCTCCCTGCTTCTCTCCCCACCTTGAGGTCTTGGTCTGAAGAAGGCTACAGAACTCACACTTTCACTCCTGGGGCTCTGTACTCCCAGATGTCAGGTAGATGCTCAAGCAGAGTGCTGATGGGTCACTCAGAACCCCGAGTGTAGGAGTGGTGATGCCCTTCTGTAAAGGAGCAGATCATCTGGTCCTCCTACCCTCTCTTCCCTTTGTGAATGTTTCTATTGTCCAGAGCCCACCCCCTTCCTGGCCCTCCCCCAGCTCCCTCCACCTCCGCCTGTCTTCCCTCCCTGGTGACCTGGACTGAATGGAGAATGTCTCCCTCTCTCCATTTTTGGCACTACCCAAGTGGAGTGCCTCCTTGTTCTCTACCCCCCACTTTAATGTCACCTCAGTTTTCCCAGTGCTTCTGGGGAACCTAACAACTACCATGCAGGCTGCAGGGAATATGGGAGGCTTCCTTAGTCATCTTCATGTCACTATTTTGTCTTTCTTTTCTCCACAGCCCCACATTTACTCTCCTTCATTGGAATCAGGGGTCCCTTAGCCCCATTTGCCTTTTCTGTCTTTTGGGACCCCAGGGCCAAGCAGTCCTCCATCTAGTCACACCAAAGGCAGAAAAGCCTGGCTACCTCCCCCCTAGCACTTGAGGTTACCACTCCCTTCCCCTCTGTTTCTGCCCAGCTTTGCTTTTCTTGGGGATTTCAGAGCAACAGAAGGTAGTGACGGGAGGGAAGGAGGGCAGCCTGTGTCCCTGTGTAGGCAACTGCCTGACTAGGCCCTGACTGCTGTAACGAAGACCAGGACCCCAGCCCTTCTGCCCATTAACAGCCTCCTCCCCTTGCTCTTTCAAAGGCAGCTAATTACTAGCATATTCCCCCTGGTTCCAGGCCTCTTTCCCCTCTGTTTCTTTGTTAAAAGTTTCTGTGGAGCTGAAACCCAACCTCAGTTTGACTGGGTTTCTGTTTAATTTAGTTGGGCTCTCAGAGCCTGCTGTTTGTTGTTTTGTGTTTTAAATGAAAAGCAAGTTTACCCTCAGATTTATGCTTTTCCAAAGAGGCTAGTGTATTTTTTTTTAATGTTTCAGGTTCTAAGTGAGTTGGGAAGGGATTGGGAGTGGCCATAACCAAGGTTTAGAACATGGTGAGAGAGTTACCTCTGGTCTCTAATCCCCAGCACAGAGCTGGGGGTTGGAAAGGGGGAAGGGAGAGAGGATTTCTATTTACCTTTAATATATTTTTACAGAAAAGCAATTTAAAAACAAACCCACCGCTTCTGTACATGTCTAAATATATTTTTAGAAGTGGGTAGGATTGTGAATTTCTGATGCAGGGCCTTTTTATAAACAGGTTAGAATAGCATCATACAGACTTCTCTGTTGTTTTTTTTTCCCCCTGTTTTTTTCTTATGTTGTGTTACTAATGTAATTTATATTTTTTTTTGATCCTTCTTTTCCTATAGAGATAAAAGTGATTTATCTTGGCAATTGCTTTGCTCGGCATTCTTTTTTTTTTTTTTTTTTTTTGGTGGTGGTGGTGGGAGTGATGGGGTGTTGGGGTCCAGGAGTATTGCCTTCTCTTTACATTCCCTCTGTCTCTTCCATCAACTCAGCTCTTCCCTAGTGCCCAGCCTTATACCTGAGGTGGGGATGGGATAGGATCCCTGCCCTCACAGGAGACACAGTTCATACACCAAAAACAGATAATCGAAAGTACAGTGAGCCGAAAATCGTGCAACAATTCAAAGGGGCCTGACAAGTTTGTTGGGAAGGCTTTCCATAGCTTCCATGGCCTATTTTTACTGGCTATAGCTGTATCTTCTTTCTGTGAATGTGGAGTTGTGGGGTTTTTATTTTTTATTCCCCTTCTGTCTCTCTGGCATACTTCTCCATACTGTACTTGATTACTGTGTTTAGGGCCACTGCAAAGGATGTAATTATTAGAGCTAGCATATCATGCTTATTTCCTTGTGCTAGATGTTGCTTTTAGCATTCTATTTATATTCATTTCATTGTCTCCAATAGCTTCATCCTACTGATGAAGGAATAGGCAAAAGAAACTTCTGGCATCACATATCTTACAAAGTGGAGCCAACCTGGTTCCACACTCTGTGTTCTTATCCTATCACTCTGTTCTAGCACCTCTCACTGATAACTGCTACCATTTAAGTGCCTTTTCTGTGCCAAGGGTTGGGCTAGGGATTTTACCTGGGATATGTCATTTAATCCTCACTGACAACCCCAGGAGATAGTTATTAGCCCTATCTTATAGTGAAGGTGACTGAAGCTTGCCACTGGCCTTCCATAGCAGGATCTGCCTGACTTGAAAATCCATGTTCTTTCCTCTCATCATGTTAGAAGATCTTTAGCAGCTCGGTGACCCAGTAAATGTTTATTGAGCATTTGTGTGCACGATGTAGCATTGAGAGTGTGTCCTGAGGAGAGCCTCAGGGGTGATGTTGGAAGCCTCAGTTCCAAATTTATCACCACCTGGACTCTCTCTCTGACCAAAGGCAAGCTGGTTACTGTCTGAGGGTCACTGTAAAAGAAGTTTGAACCCAATCAGGATTTCTTTATCTTGGAGATTTTGCTTCTGTGTCACTGGGGTATGGCTGGCTGGGTTTAGCACCTACTGGTTAAATGACTCCCCCCCACCCCAGCTCTCCCAAAATGAATCTTGACATTGGGCAGGATTTAGATAGAGAAGGTTCTTGTCTGGAGCATGGGGAACTGTGTCTCCTGGTAAAAAGGCAACAGGAAAGAGGAGGGATTTTAGAGCCCTTGCAAGAATGGTGGGCTGGGTTCTTTTTGTCACCAACTCCCGCCCCACCCTTTCCAGTAAGGGGACAGAGCACTGTCACCAGCCTTGGATTAGCAGATAAGAGTCTTGGTCACCTTACTCCTCATAGGATAGGAGGTACCAGCAGATAAGAGGCTTCTGTCTGAAAAATGGAAAGAAAACAAGAGCACCCAACTTCAGTCCTCTCCAGTGTGAAGTGGAAAAGTGCACAGAACTTGTCACTAAGAACCTGCCTTCTCAATGACTAACTGAGTAATTTGGGGGAGATTGCTTGTCTTGATACCAGTTTCTACATTTGTCAGATGGAATTACCTCAGCTATGAAGCCCTCTAATGCATTGTCACTCCTAAATTTCCTGGGTGCTGTGATGCCCAAACTGAATCTCTAGTCCTGATCTGTCCTTAATACACACCACACACACTTCTGCTTGCCTGTGTTGTATTCACTGCCTCAAGTACATGGGCTCCTCCCTTTCCATCAAGACCTTGTTCATACCAGAAAGTGAAAGAAAGTGAAGTCTCTCAGTTGTGTCCAGACTCTGCGACCCCGTGGACTGTAGCCTACCAGGCTCTTCCATCCATGGGATTTTCCAGGCAAGAATCCTGGAGTGGGTTGCCATTTCCATCTCCAGGAGATCTTCCTGACCCAGGGATTGAACCCGGGTCTCCCGCATTGTAGGCAGATGCTTTACCATCTGAGCCACCAGTTGACTGAAATGGCATTTGCTCTCCAGTAAACTGAGTGGAGGAGAAGAGCACCATATGGTGCAGTGTGGTAACAGAGATGAGCACAGGATACTGATCAGGGAATCTGTCGGGGAAGCTGGGAGTTCAGACAAGGCTTCCTGTCTGGGGGCAGAGTGGGGGGAGAGGGGGGCAGGGGGAGGGTGAGTGGGATGTTTGAAGCTGAAGGATGAAAATTAATTAGTCAGGCAGAGAACAGTGGAAAGAATATTCCAAACTATGGCAATAGCATGAATAAAAAACAAGTGGAGGCAAAAAAAAAAAATACAACCCACATGCATATAGAGGACAGGCAATTTAGTATAACTGTAGCTGTGATTTTCATCTAGGGGAACATACAGAGTCTCCAAGAGGGAATGTGTAGTTTGAGAAGTCATACGATCAAAATTGGTTAGTTTTTTTGGCACAATATTAATTTTAAAACCTCAGATAATGGAAGATATGTAATTTGATGTTTGTCCAAAGACTTAACTGTATCCTGTGAACGACAGAACCATTAAAAGGTTTTAAGCAGAAAATGGCATGATCCAACTCGCTTTTTAAAAAGATCCTTTCTTTTTACTGAAAGAAGCATGGGGAGGGTACCATCTTCTAATGCCCTATCAAATGCCACTCCCCTAAGGAAGTCTTCACCCAATTCTGTAGTTGATTCTGACCTTTTTCTGGACTTTTGCATCTCATAAAGGGTGGATATTCCAGGTCATTTCCAGGAGGCTGACCCATGGAGTCAGCCACTCATATAACACAAGAGATAGAAGTTGCACTTCTCTATCCCCATTTTCAGCTTTTAACTCTAAAGAAAGTTCTCCTTTCCTATAGGACCACAACATAATGCCAGCACTCAACAATGAATGTGGTAAGAGAGATACAATATATTTTAGATACTTTATATTTTCCTTGTCAGGAGTCCAGCAAGCCTCTGTCAAATCCATCCCATTCTGTCATACACAACTTTTCAGGGTTATCTCCCAAAAGTCCTCATTTTTTTCATCTCTTCCTGCATAAAAACATCTATGGCTTCCCACTGCTTTTTACACATGAATTTCAAGGCTTTTCAAACCTTTCCCAACCTGGAGACAATGGGCTATGATGGAAGGAGGATCTGCCTGGGAGTTGAGAAAACCAATGACTCAATTCCAACTCTGCCAGCTACGGGATCTTGAGCAGGTTGCTTCATGTTTCCTTGATTCAGTTCCATCATTTATAAAAATGAAGATAGAGGATTGTTGAGAGTGTCGTTAACCCTATCAGTGTCTTTAAACAATTCTATGCCTGACATTCAGGTAAATCAAGTTTAATTTTTCCCAATTAAAATGTGCCCAACAATGCCTGGGTATTTCCCAGGTGGCTTAGTGGTCAAGAATCCACCTACCAATGCAGGATACATCAGTTTGATCCCTGGGTCGGGAAGGATCACTTGGAGGAGGAAATAGCAATCCACTCCAGTATTCTTGCCTGGAAAATCCCATGGACAGAGGAGCCAGACAAGTTATAGTCCATGGGGCCACAAAGAGTCAGACACAACTGAGTGACTGAGCACAACCACTGCCAACAAGGCCTGTAATCTTAACAAAGATTACAGAGAAAGCAAGCCTCAAGGGAATTGGAGAGACTATTTCAACCTGAGGCAGGAAATCAAGTTGGCTTCATGAGGAACATTTTAAGGACATAGATGACTGAGTTAATTAGTACAGTGAGCCTTACACTCTTTTAGAGGAAATACAACTAAATCTATGACACAAAGTTGTTGGAAGGTGCTAGATTATCATCCATGCCAGTTCAATATCATTGGTTCCATTCTACAGTGATTTATCAAAGCTTTTGTGTCAGGCCCTGTACATGCCTTTGGAGGACTTGATCCTAAGAAGCATGTATGTGGTTTATTACCCAGACTTTGAAATCCAAATACAGCAATGCTAGGATAAATACTTTATTTCAAATTAGTATAGGATGCTATGAGAGCATGAAGCAGACCAAACCCAGTCTGAGGATCAGGAAAGACTTCAAGAAAAAAAGAACACCTGAATTAACTATTGAAAGGTATTCACCAGGCAAGAGAAGGCAGAAGAATGAGTTGCAATAGCATTATAAGCAAAAGTAGAAAATCAAAGCATCTTGGCATGTAGGTGGAACTATAAGCTTTTGAGTTGGGTTGGTATACAGGCTGGGGTTAGATGGCACATATTGGGGGATGAAACTGAAGAGGTTGGCAGGAACGTGATCATAGAGGTCCAGTTTATGCTTCAGGATGTTTTTTCTGGTGATCCTTGGAGTAGGGAGAGACAAAAGCAAATTAGTGTGGAGGCCAGTGTGAAGGTAGTTGCAAGATTCCAGTTAAGATGCAGTGAAGTCTAACCCAGGGCAGTGGTTATGAAGATACTAGAGGTGTTAACTCACCCCTCCCTTTTTTTCCCTTGATATTTTACTATAACATTTTCAAACATTCAATAAATCAAAGTAATTGTACAGTGAACACCTATATATCTACCATCTAGATTCTACAATTAGTGTTTTACTACACTTGCTTTGTCAAATATATCTATTATATCTATTCATCCCTCTATCTGTCCATCAGCCCATCTTATTTTTATGCATTTCAAAATCTGATACCTGTACACATTCTCTTAAACACTTCTGCATGCATGCCATAAACTAGAGTTCAATATGTTTGTGATTCTTTTTTAGCTAAAATATTCACACAATGAAGTGCATATGCTTTGAGTATACTTTCATGTTTTGATAAATGTATATATACCCGTGTAATCAATACCCCTATCAAGACATACAACATTACCATCCACCCAGAAAGTTCCCACATGCTTCTTTCCAGTCACAACCCTTCTCCCTTCCACAGTAGGCCTTGTTTGAAAGTATAGGATTTGAAAATAGTTGATCCAGGTGGAGAGAAACTGGATGGCTTCCCTTTTCAGCAGAGTTACAAAGGCAGGTAGTCATGGGGGATACACAGGCTTTACTAAACAAACTTGAATGGATAGATGCCTTTCAGCCTCCTTTCCCCTTCCTGGGCCTCATCAATGCATGAAATGGTGAGGCAGAGAGGAATTGAGTCAAGGGACTGCCAGGCCCTCAGGAACTAACAATCTTGTGAGGAAGACAGAAACATAGTCACAATTCTATGTAACAGATGTTGAATGTTGTACCAGGGTCAGTGCTATATCAGAGGAAAGGATGGAAAATGAGATAAAACAACACAAAAGTTCTGCAAGGGTTTGGAGTGTGTGTAGGTGGGTGGAGAAGGAAGAGAGAAAGCAAGTGGCTCAGACTTTGGAGGGACTAGAGGAGCTCAGAGGAAAAAGGGAGGAAGAACCATTAACAGCCATGAAAAATTTCCTGGAGGTGAGAGGCCTTAAGTCTTGAATGATGTTGACTTTGATAATATGAATGGTAGACACAAAGATATTTTAAGTTCCAAGTAACAGAAAATGCAAGTCAAGCATAGGACATTGGCTTATGTAATGGAAAAGTCTAGAAGTATGTAGATTTTAGACACAGTTTCATCAGAGCTTTGGTTCTGATTATTTCAGATCTGCTCTCTTCTATATGTGTTAACTTTGTCTTTGGGATATTTATTCATGGTTAAAAGATGGCTGCACACAACAGCAAAGGAAACCATTTTAAAAAAGTGAGGAGATAACCTACAGAATGGGAGAAAATATTCGCAAATGGTGTGAGAGACAAAGGTTTAATCTCCAAAATATACAAATAGCTCATACAACTCAGTAACAAAAAAGCTAAAAATCTAATTGAAAAATGAACAGATCTTAATAGACATTTTTCCAAAGAAGACATGCAGATGCCCAGTAGGTCCATGAAAAGATGCTCAATATCACTAATTATTAGAGATATGCAAATCAAAACTGTCAATACAATGAGATACCACCTCACACTGGTTAGAATGGCCATCACTGAAAAGTCTCCATAAATGCTGGAGAGAGTGTGGAGAAAAGGGAACCCTCCTACACTGTTGGTGGAAATGTAAGTTGGTGCAGCCCCTGTGGGAAATAGTGTGGAGGTTCCTTGGAAAAGTAAAAATAGAATCACCATATGATCCAGCAGTCTCACTCCTGGGTATATACCCAGAACTATAATTCAAAAAGGTCAGAAAGAAAAACACCAATATGGTATATTAACGCATATGTATGGAATCTAGAAAGATGGTAACGATGACCCTGTATGCAAGACAGCAAAAGAGACACAGATGTAAAGAACAGACTTTTGGACTCTGGGAGAAGGCAAGGGTGGGATGTTTTGAGAGAATAGCATTGAAACGTATAATAAGTGAAATAGACCGCCAGTCCAGGTTTGATGCATGAGACAGGGTGGTCAGGGCTGGTGCACTGGGATGATCCTGAGGGATGGAATGGGGAGGGAGGTGAGAGGGGGGTTCAAGACGGGGAACACATGTACACCCATGGCTGATTCATGTCAATGTATGGCAAAAACCACTACAATATTGTAAAGTGATTAGCCTCCAATTAAATAGTTTAAAAAAAGATACATACCCACCTATGTTCATAGCAACAATATTCACAGTAGCCAGAACATGGAAACAACCTAAATGTCCATTGACAGATGAATAGATAAAAAAGATGTGGTACATATATACAATGAGATACTATTCAGTCATAAAAAAAAAGAAACAAAATAATGACATTTGCAGTAACATGGATGCAAGTAGAGATTATCATACTAAGTATGTCAGAAAAAGACAAATACTATATGGTATCATTTATGGAATCTAAAATATTGCACAGATAAACCTACCTACAAAACAGAAACAAATTCACAGACATAGAGAACAACTTGTGGTTGCCAAGGGGGACGGATGAGGGAGGGAAGGACTTGGAGTTTAGGATTAATAATGAAAAAAAGATGGCTACTACACACAACACAGTGCTTCCATTTGTGCTCATTTGCCATCTCATACTTCCTCTTTGGTGAAGTGCCTGTTGAAATCATTTGACATTTTTTATTGGGTTGTTTGTTTACTATAGAGCTTTGAGAGCTTTTTATATGTTTAGGATACAAATTCTTTGTTGGATATGTGATTTGCAAATATTTTCTCCCAGTCTTAGCTTATCTTTTTTATTATCAGTACCTTTTACTGAGCAACAGTTTCCAATTTATCAATTTTACTTATTTTATGGATTGTTATGTTTAAGAATTCTTTGATTAACCCTAGGTCATAAAAATTTTCTCCTATGTTATCTTTTAAAAATGTTTTACATTTAGACCTATGATCCATTTTGAGATATTTTTGTATACTATAAGAGGTTTAGGTCAAAGTTCTTTTTTTGCCTATGAAGTGTTCGGTTGTACCAACATTGCTTGTTGAAAAAACTGTCCTTTCTCTGTTGAATTACCTTTGCCCTTTTGTAAAAATTCAAGTGGCCATACTTGTGTAGGTCTATTTATGCAATCTCTATTCTATTCCATTAATCTTATGCTTCTATACTTACACCAATACCACACTATTTTAATTGTAGCTATATAGTAACCCATAATATCAAATAGAGTTATTCCTCCCACCGCAGTCTTTTTCAAAATTGTTTATCTATTCTAGGGCCTGTGCCTTTTCATACACATTTTAGAATAAGCTTTCCTGTGCCTGAACATACCTTGCTGGTATTTTGAAAGAAATTGCATTATATCTATAGACCAATTTGGAGAGAATTGACATGTTGTTGAGGGGTTTTATTTATTTATTCACTTTTTGTTGCACTAGGTGTTTGTTGCTGTGTGTGGGCTTTCTCTAGTTTCAGGGTGTGGGAGCTACTCTTCGTTGTGGTGCACAGGCTTCTTATTGTGGTGGCTTCTCTTGTTGCCCAGCACAGGCTTTCGTCATGTGGGCTTCAGTAGTTGCAGCACACAGGCTCAGTAGTTGTGCATGGGCTTCAGTAATTGTGGTGCATGGGCTTAGTTGCTCTGCAGCTTGTGGAATCTTCCCGAACCAGGGATGAAACCCGTGTCCCCTGCATTGGCAGGAAGATTCTTATTCACTGAGCCACAAGAAAGTCCTTATTGAGGGTCTTTAAATATTTTTAGCTTTTTATTTAAACTGAAGTATAATAGAAAGGCACAAACTCTAAATGTATAGATTAAGAAATTGTCATAAAGTGAACACATTCCTGACATGATGCCAAAAACAGAAAAGAAAAAATTTTGATAAATTGAACTTCATTAACATTTTGTTCTAACACCCTGTTTAGAGAATTAAAAGGCAAACTAAAGACTGGGAGAAAATATTTGCAAACCACAAATCTGACAAAGGACTCATATCTAGAATATATAAAGAACTATCAAAACTCAACATTAAAAAATATGTCACTGAAGAGGATATATAGATGGCAAATAAGCATGTGAAAAGATGTCTAATGCCATTAGCCATTAAGGAAATGCAAATTGTGCCTATGTTGGGACATCTCTACACACCTCTCAGCTAAAATAAAAAAATAATGAAAATGCCAAATGCTGACAAAACTGAGAAACTAGTTCTGTCATACATTGCTGGTGAGAATGTAAAAAGATACAGCTACTCTGGTAAACAGCTTTTCAGTTTCCTAAAAAACTTATCATATGACCCAGGAATTTGACTCCTAAACATTTACCCTAATGAAATGAAAATGTCTGCATAAAAACTTGTACACATACATTCATAACAGCTTTATTTTTTATTTAATAGCCAAACACTGGAAGTGAACTTTTGATATACACAACTTGTATGGGCCTTAAGGTCATTATGTTGAGGAAAAGCCAGTCATGTGCTGTATGTCAGTATGTAAATAGTTTAAACAAACTGATACATCTATGCCATTGAATACTATTCAGCAACCGCAAGTGATAAACTATTGGTGCATACAGCTTGAATGGGTTCCAGGGTCATTATGCTGAATGAAAAAAGTCAATCTTAAAATGTGATATACTGGGTGATTCCATTTATATGATGCTCTGGAAATGACAATTATAGAAATGGAAAAAAAAGATTATTAATGGTTGGTAAGGATTAGGAATGGTGACAGGGAAAGTGAGAAGTATAACTATAAAGGGGAAACATGAGAGAGATCTATATGGCAATGGAATAGTTCCATATCTTGATTGTGGTGGTTACATGAATTTACACATGATAAAATGACATACAACAATGCAAAAAAAAGTTAAATTCCTGATTACACACACAGACTATGATATAATATTGTATTATAATTAAGATTCATCCATTATAGGAAGCTGTGTGAACATGAGATCTCCTGAACTATCTTTGCAACAGTATAATTTCAAAATAAAAGTTTAAAAATCTAAGTCAAACCATATGATTCCTCAGCTCAAAATCCTGCAATGATTCCTTTGTTGTTGTTGTTTAGTCACTAAGTCATGTCCAACTCTTTTGTGACCCCGTGGACTATAGCCTGCTAGGCTCCTCTGTCCATGGGATTTTTCAGGCAAGAATACTGGAGTGGATTGCCATTTCCTCCTCCAGGGGGTCTTCCCAACCAACATTGAACTCGCTCTTCTGCATTGGCAGGCAGGTTCTTTACCACAGAGCCACCAGGGAAGACCACAATGATTCCTTATCTTAAAGTAAAAGTCCAAATCTTTAGCTTCCTTACATGTTGTCCCTGTCAACTCTCTGGCTTCTTCCACTCTCCCTTCATGCACTCTAGTCAAGCCACACCAGCCTCCTTGCTGTTCCTTGAAAGTGCCAGGCATTCTTCTGCCCTTGCTCTAGCTAGAAATTTATAAACCTCAGTTCTGGGGATTTGTCTTTACTTTTTGATCACATCTTTCCTTTTTCTCCTGTAGTTTCTGGAATCTCTATTATTTGGAAATTAGCTCTTCTGGTCTGGAGCTCTTGTTTTTTCTCATTTCTTTCCTATTCCTCCACTCCCTTCCTTTCCCTCGATCCATATTAATTATTTGGATTTACTTCCTGGAAGATTTCTTCAAACATATTGTTAACCTTTCTAGCAAGTTTTTCATTTCTGCTAAAATATTCTTCCCCAAGAACACATTTTTCGTTGTTTTAAAAATAGTATTCTGTTCTTGTTTCATGAATATATTTTGAAATCTTCTAAAGAAGATTTCTTTCTCTGAGAAATGGTTAATAACTTTTAAAAAAAAGTTTCCTCTTATTGCATAGTTTCCTTCAAGTTTCTTCTCATCCCTCTTTATCTTTCATGTTAGACTTTTTTCAGGAGACTAATAATCTGTTTGAACATGTTCTCTCTTTTTTCAACTTTTTATTTTGTCTTGGGGTATAGCTGATTAACAATGTTGTGATAGTTTCAGGTGCACAACAGAGCAACTCAGCCATACATTTACATGTATCCGTTTCCCCCCAAACTTCCCTCCAGTCCAGGCTGCCACATAACAATGGACAGAGTTCCCTGTGCTATACATTAGGTCCTTCTTGGTTATTCATTTTATATATAGCAGTGTGTACATATCCATCCCAAACTCTGTCACTATCCCTTCCCCCAGGTAACCATATGTTTGTTCATTCTACAAGTCTGTGAATCTCTGTTTTCTAAATCAGAAACATTATATCATTTCACTTGTATCATTTTTTTTTTTTTGATTCCACTGTAAAGGATATCACAATATCCCTTTGTCTGACTTACTTCACTCAGTATGAAAAACTCTAGGCCACAAAGCTATAGTCATCAAAACAGTATGGTATTGACGCAAAAATAGAAATATAGACTAATGGAATAGGATAGAAAGTGCAGAAATAAACCCATGCACCTATGGTCAATTAATCTATGACAAAGGGAGCATGACTACACAATGATGCTGGGAAAACTGGACAGCTACATGTAAAAAAAATGAAATTAGATCATTCTTTAACACTATACATAAAAATAAGCTTAAAATAGATTAAAGGCCTAAATGTGAGACCAGACACTATAAAACTCTTAGAGGGAAATATGGACAAAACATTCTCTGACATAAACTGCAGCAGTATCTTTTTGGACCCAATTGCCAGAATAATGGAAACAAAAACAAAAATAAGTCAGACCTAATTACACTCAAAAGTTTATGCACAGCAAGGGAAACCATAAACAAGTAGACAACCCATAGATTGAGAGAAAATATTTGCAAATGAGGTGACTGACAAAGGATTGTTGTTTAGTTGTTCAGTCGTGTCTGACCCTTTGCAACCCCATGGCCAGACTTCCCTATCCGTTACCATCTCCTGGAGCTGGCTCAAATTCATGTTCATTGAGTCAGTGATACCATCCAACTGTCTCATCCTATCATCCCCCTCTCCTCCTGCCTTCAATCTTTCCCAGCATTAGGGTCTTTTCCAATGAGTCGGCTCTTTGCATCAGGTGGCCAAAGTATTGGAGCTTCGGCTTCAACATCAGTCCTTCCAATGAATATTCAAGATTGATTTCCTTTAGGATTGACTGGTTTGATCTTGCAGTCCAAGGGACTCTCAAAAGTCTTCTCCAATACCACGGTTCAAAAGCATCAATTCTTTGGTACTCATCTTTCTTTATGGTTCAACTCTCACATCCATACATGACTACTGGAAAAACCATAGCTTTGATTATACAGACTTTTGTCGACAGTGATGTCTCTGTTTTTTAATATGCTGTCTGGGTTTGTCATAACCTTTCTTCCAAGGAGCAAGCGTCTTTTAATTTCATGGCTGCAGTCACCATCTGCAGTGATTCTGGAGCCCAAGAAAATAAAGCCTCTCACTGTTTCCCCATCTATTTGCCATGAAGTGATGGGACCAGATGCCATGATCTTTATTTTTTGAGTGTTGAGTTTTAAGCCAGCTTTTTCTCTTTCATCTTTCACCTTCATCAAGAGGCTCTTTAGTTCCTCTTCATTTTCTGCCATAAGGGTGGTGTCATCTGCATATCTGAGGTTATTGATATTTCTCTCTAAAATCTTGATTCCAGCTTGTGCTTCATCCAGCCTGGCATTTCGCATGATGTACTCTGCATATAAGTTAAATAAACAGGGTGACAATATACAGCCTTCATGTACTCCTTTCCCAAAGGATTAGTCTCCAAAATTTACAAACAGCTCATCAGGCTTAATATCATCAAAACAAAGAATCCAATCAAAAAAATGGACAGAAGATATAAATAGATGTTTCTCCAAAGAAGACATACAGATGGCCAAGAGGCATATGAAAAGATGCTCAACTATTTACTATTAGAGAAATGCAAATCAAAACTACAATAAAATATCACCTCACACCAGTCAAAATGGCTATCATCAAAAAATCCACAAACAATAAATGCTGGAAAGGGTGTAGAGAGAAGGGAACCCTCCTACATTTTTGGTGGGAATGTAAATTGATACAGCCTCCATGGAGAACAGTATGGAGTTTCCCTAAAAGACTAAAAATAGAGCTACCATATGACCCTGCAATCTCACTCCTGAGCATAGACCTGGAGAAAAAGATGATCTAAAAGAATAGATGCACCTCAATGTTAATTGTAGCACTGTTTACAATAGCCAAGACCTGGAAGCAATCTAAATGTCCATCAACAGAGGAATGGATTAAGAAGATGCGGTACATATATACAATGGAATATTACTCAGACATTAAAAAGAATGAAATAATGCCATTTGCAGCAAGATGGATGGAGATTGAACATGTTCTCTTAATTCCCTGTTCTAATATAGGTTTCTTAATCTCAATTTTGTCTATGGCTTCCCATTCCAGAGACCCTGTTTTACCCTTTTCTAAAAATAATCCTTGACTCTTTTGCCAAGAAACCAGAGGTAAGTTGGCTAGTCCACAGAATTTGGAGGGGATCTGAAAATCTAAATACTTCTTAAATAGACTTTCATGCACTCTTTCTGTTTTTAGCTCCACTTTCATTACCACTTCCATTACCACTTCCAGAAGTATCTGAAGGATCCCAATGGCCTTTTCTACAGAAATAAGAAAAGTCAGTCATAAATTCATATGGAACTGCAGGGGACCACAAATAATTAAAACAATCTTGACAAGTGCAAAGTTGGAAATTTCCTATTTTAAAACATAAAGCTAGAGTAATCAAAATAGTGTGGCATTGGCATAAATATAGATATATAGACCAATGAAATAGATCTGAGATTCCAGAAATAAACCCATACATATATGGTATATTGATTTTTAACAAGTGTTACATGACCATTAAATTTTTTTTCCTTTTTTTAATATAAATTTATTTATTTTAATTGGAGGTTAGTTACTTTACAATATTGTATTGGTTTTGCTATACATCAACATGAATCCACCACAGGTATACATGTGTTCCCCATGCTGAACCTCCCTCCCTCAAGATGGTAACGATAACCCTGTATGCGAGACAGCAAAAGAGACACAGATGTGTTCAGTTCAGTTCAGTCACTCAGTCGTGTCTGACTCTTTGTGACCCCATGAATTGCAGCACGCCAGGCCTCCCTGTCCATCATCAACTCCTGGAGTCCACTCAGACTCACGTCAATCGAGTCAGTGATGCCATCCAGTCATCTCATCCTCTGTCGTCCCCTTCTCCTCCTGCCCCCAGTCCCTCCCACCATCAGAGTCTTTTCCAATGAGTCAACTCTTTGCATGAGGTGGCCAAAGTACTGGAGTTTCAGCTTTAGCATCATTCCTTCCAAAGAAATCCCAGGGCTGATCTCCTTCAGAATGGACTGGTTGGATCTCCTTGCAGTCCAAGGGACTCTCAAGAGTCTTCTCCAACACCACAGTTCAAAAGCATCAATTCTTCGGTGCTCAGCCTTCTTCACAGTCCAACTCTCACATCCATACATGACCACAGGAAAAACCATAGCCTTGACTAGACGGACCTTAGTCGGCAAAGTAATGTCTCTGCTTCTGAATATGCTATCCAGGTTGGTCATAACTTTTCTTCCAAGGAGTAAGCGTCTTTTAATTTCATGGCTGCAGTCACTACCTGCAGTGATTTTGGAGCCCCAAAAGATAAAGTCTGACACTGTTTCCACTGTTTCCCCATCTATTTCCCATGAATTGATGGGACTGGATGCCATGATCTTCATTTTCTGAATGTTGAGCTTTAAGCCAACTTTTTCACTCTCCACTTTTACTTTCATCAAGAGGCTTTTTAGTTCCTCTTCACTTTCTGCCATAAGGGTGGTGTCATCTGCATATCTGAGGTTATTGATATTTCTCCCAGCAATCTTGATTCCAGCTTGTGCTTCTTCCAGCCCAGCGTTTCTCATGATGTACTCTGCATATAAGTTAAATAAGCAGGATGACAATATACAGCCTTGACGTACTCCTTTTCCTATTTGGAACCAGTCTGTTGTTCCATGTCCAGTTCTAACTATTGCTTCCTGACCTGCATACAAATTTCTCAAGAGGCACGTCAGGTGGTCTGGTATTCCCATCTCTTTCAGAATTTTCCACAGCTTATTGTGATCCACACAGTCAAAGGCTTTGGCAGAGTCAATAAAGCAGGAATAGATGTTTTTCTGGAACTCTCTTGCTTTTTCCATGATCCAGTGGATGTTGGCAATTTGATATCTGGTTCCTCTGCCTTTTCTAAAACAAGCTTGAACATCTGGAAGTTCACAGTTCACATATTGCTGAAGCCTGGCTTGGAGACTAGCTGGAAATCTACAAGCAAAAAGATGAAGTTGGACCCATATCTCACACCATATACAAAAATTAAAATGAATCAAACAACAAACGTAAGAACTAAAAATATAAAAATGTTAGAAGAAAATATAGAAGTAATTTTTTATGACCTGGGTTTGGCAATGGATGAATAGATAGGATATTAAAGGACAAGCATAAGAACAAAAAAATAGATAAATTGAACCTCATCAAAATTTAAAACTTTTGTGCATCAAAGGACACTATGCTGAAAGTGACACAATAACCTACAGGAAGTTTTGGCAAATCATATTTCTGCTAAGGAACTAATAACCAGAATATATAAAGAACTTTTACAATTTAACAACAAAAAGACAACCCAATTAAAATATAGGCTTGAATTGACTTTTCTCCAAAGAAGATATACAAATGGCCAATAAGCACATAAAAAGATGTTCAACATCATTAGTCATTACGATAATAAAAATACAAACCACAGTGAGATGCCACTTCATACCCACTAAGATGGCTCTAACAATTTTAAGAAGCAGAAAATAACTACTGTTGGCGAGGATATGGAGAAATTGGAACCCTTGTATTTTGCTCATTGGACAGTAAAATGGTGTAGTCACTGAGAAAGAGAGTTTGGCAGTTCCTAAAAATAGTTAAACAGAATTACCATATGACCAAGCAAATTCACTTTTAGGTGTATACTCACCCAACTGAAAACAGATAAAGAAATACTGGTACATGAATATTCATAGCAGCTCTATTCATAATTTCCATCAGCAGATGAATGGATTTAAAAAATGTGGTATACAATGGAATATTATTCAGCCATAAAAGGGATGAAGTAATGAAACATACTACAATCTAGATGAACATCACCTTCCACCACTAAATCTATAAACTGATTTCCATTTCCTCCAACCTTTTCTCTTTCCCTCCTGTTATCTAAACCTTACTCACTGTTCTGCACATAGTTCCTTTCCTGCACTTTCAGTGTCTTGCTTTAGTGATTATCTACTTTATGTGGCTGTATTATATTTCCATCTCTAAAGGACCATCTCATGAATATTAAAATACACTTATGTATATTAAAAAGTAGTCTATGTGGCACTGTTCTTATTTACTCACTATTCATGCACTTCTCCACCCACATTAGTTGAGCTGGGCCTCCATCACTCATAAATGGTATTCTTCTGATACACTAGTGACCAATACAGTAGATGCTAAACTCAATGGCCATTTTTAGTCTTTATCTCATTGACATCTTGTCAGCATTGAAAGCTTATAACTCCCTCTCATTCAAATCACTCCTGGCTTTATATTCCTTGATATAACAGTCCTTTATATCCTCCGGTTATTCTACTGAGTCTATTTTGCCAGATATTTTACTATATGCAACCATTAAAAATTCCTCAGAGGTATTTCCTAATGCTCTTCTGTATATTATGCTATCCTCCTAAGAGATCTCATGCAAACGTATGGATCTAAGTACCACCTGTGTGCTGATATTGGAGAAGGAAATGGCAACCCACTCCAGTATTCTTGCCCAGAGAATCCCATGGACAGAGAAGCCTGGTGGGCTGCCATCTATGGGGTTGCACAGAGTCAGACACGACTGAAGTGACTTAACAGCAACAGCAGCAGTGCTGATATTTTTAATGTTTCTTATGAGAAAATCAAGCAATACAGAAAAGTACAAAGAAGAAAGAAAAAACACACATTAAAATGCCACACTCCAAATCAGTCATTAACATTAGGTGAACATTATTTCAGGCATCTCCCAATGCATGAGAAAATGCTATTTATTATGTTCTTCTATAAGATGATGCACCAGTGGGAAATTTTCTTCTGTCCATTGGGTGTGTTTTCCTTCAAGCCAAGTTTTAACCCTGTCTTTGCATATTATGTACCTGTTTACTTTTTTGCTTTACTATGTTTACATAATTTCATTTCTTTTCATCTTGCTCATATTTAAAAGGAAAACTGTGTACAGTCTGCTGTTTTCTCTGATATGGGATGGATGAATATACTCACCTGATCTGAAAATTTTTGCCTTCTTCTCAGGATTATACTCTAAGATACCTAATTGTCCATGTCACTGTAGCTTAAGGAATGGTGAGAATAGTGGTGGTTGTGAACAGACTTGAAGGGTCTACTGTTTACCACTGTTCAAATTTATGGCATGAGGTTAGTTTCTTTCCTTGTTTTGTTGTGACTTGATGTGCTTTTTGCTGGATTTTTGCAGTCTTTCTTCTGGGTTCCAAGTTTAGTAGACATTGGAGGTGTGAAATTCTGTGACTTGACTGTATGCCACCATGCTTTTCCATGGCAGCTGACAGCATAATTCCATAGTTCAAGTCTGGACTTCCCTTTTGTTCTCTAAATCCATGTAACCAACAGAGTCCTTGACATCTCCTCCCCTTCTATGTTGTGGCAATCACTGTCCTTGGCCTGAAAGTGAAGTCACTCAGTCGTGTCCGACTCTTTGCGACCCCGTGGCCTGTAGCCTACCAGGCTTCTCGGTCCGTGGGATTTTCCAGGCAAGAATACTGGAGTGGGTTACCATTTCCTTCTCCAGGAGATCTTCCCGACTCAGGGATTGAACCCGGGTCTCCTGTATTGTAGGCAGACGCTTTACCATCTGAGCCACCAGGGGAATCCAACAACAATTTCCTGCCCCACCTTTCCCATGCATAGATCCCTTGATTTCAAGGAGGAAATAAGAACTGTTCTAAATGAGTGATATGGTGCACAATCCTCTTAGCTATTGATTAGCCTAAGGGTGGGCATGCAAGGGAGGCTAATGTGATACAAGAGGAATTCTACTAGGGAGAAGTTTCCCTTTCTGAACCAAATGACAAGGCCTCACAGGAAGAAAACTTTTTCCTGCTTTTCTCTTCTTCTTGCCTTGGACTTGAATGCATTTGAGCAGCATTTGTGACCATGAGGAGAAAAGCCAAGAGAATTATGGTGATGTTGGCGTTGACATTTTAAATCACAGAACCAGCTCCAACAGCCATCCTCGTCTAGACCTTTTGTTTTATGAAAGTTTAAGGCCCATTTGTTTAAACTACCCCAAATTGGGTATTCTGTTGGCATCTGCATTGGTAGCAGCAGCCAAAAGAATGACTAACCGTGACACATTTATTGCACACACCTCAAAATGAACATCATAAGTGAACTCAGGATCCTCTCCACTGAACCTGATTCTCTTTCAGTCTCTTCCACTTTAGTAACTTTTACACCATCCACCCAGTAGCCTAAGTCAAAAACATGGGTTTCCCTTAAATCTCCCTGCCCTGCCATCCCCCACCCCCGCCACACACACCAACATTCTATCACCAAATACTGTCAATTCTATCTCATAAATATCTCTCCAATCGTTTCTTATCAACTGTCACCAGTCCAGTCCAACCCAGCAGCATCTATTGCCTGAACTACTGAAAAATGGTTCTTAACACATCTCCTCGGGCCCATCTCCAGTATGATCCCCCAAACCAGCAATCATGATGTCTTTAAAGAAGCATATCTGATCAAGTCCATCCTCTTCCTTAATATTCTGTAACGATTTCCCACATAACTTGGAGTTAAAGTCCAAACTCCTTACAGGGACTATAAGACCTTAAGGGATGTGATCCTTGCCTGCCTCTCCAGCTTGCTGTCAGACTTGGTCCTCCTCAGTCTCCAGACTGGCATGACTGGCCTTCTTTTACTTTTGCAGCCACTTTAAGCTCTATTTCATGTCTATTTCATTATACACACACACACACACACACACACACACACACACGTATATATAGTATTTATTGTGTACAGCATGCTCAGTCATGTCTAACTCTTTGCAACCACAGGGACTGTAGTCCACCAGGCTCCTCTGTCCGTGGGATTTTTCAGACAAGAATACTGGAGCGGGTTGCCGTTGCCTACTCCAGGGGATCTTCCCGACCCAGGGGTCGAACCCACGTCTCTCACATCTCCTGCGTCAGCAGGTGGATTCTTTACCACTGTGCCACTTGGGAAGCCCATAATATTTATTATATAATTATATATTCTATATAATATGTGCTATATGTTATATAATGCGTAATTGTAAAATATACAAAACATTATTATAATATCATGTTATATAATGTATATAATTCCCTTAGCCTAGTATACTTTTTCCCCAATCTTTGCCTCAGTAACTCTTCCTCATCATTCGGGTCTCGGCTAAAATGGCATTTCCTTAGAGAGCCTTCTATGGACCCATGAGACTACATCAAATCCGTCACTGAATGCACCATGTTCCCTTTCAGCATGTATAACTTCTAATTACTTACTCTGTTTTCCTGCTGGACTGGGAAGCTCCTTGAGCACAGGCACTGTGTCTGCTTTGAAACAAAAGCCTCATCCTCCCACAACAGATCTTTAAACCTACATTAGTTCTGAACCCAGCCTCTTCCTCCTGTTACAAGGGAGAAAATGTCTCTCCTCCTGTCCCTTCACTTGTACTTTGGATCCCATCATCCCCCGACTTTTCAAACACTTTGAACATATGACTCCAACCCCTGCCTCACAAACACACTCTTTTCAGAATCAGTAATCTGCCCATCTCCTTTGGGTCACTAACATTAGTATTTAAGCATGTTCTAGTAGATCCCATCTTAAAAAGAAGGGGGAAAAAAACCCTTGCTTGACTCCCCATCCACCTCCTGCTACTCTACTGCTTTTCTACTCTCCTTCATAGACCATTTCACACTGAAGAGATAGGCAAAACTTCGAGATTTAGACAATACTCAGTGTTCATAAGAATATGGAGCAAAGACACAATCATTGTAGAGAGTAGAATTTAGATAGTTATTTAGAATAACTGAGTAAAGTCAAAGATACCCATAATCTATGATCCAGCAAATTCCACTTTTAGCTGTGTATCATAGAGCAAAGCTTTTTCAAAATACTCACTATAAAACTTTAGTAAATATATTGTGAAATTAATTTAGTGGGTTTTGACTACCACTAAACAAGTGAACTAAAAGAAAACAGAATAGAAAATGTCAGATTGCATTGCCAGTAGTAAGGGTAGGAATTGCTTTATGAAAATTTCATTTACATGTACATGGGTGTGTCTGTATAAGTACCTGTATGCCTACTTGTGTTTTAAGGCAAAATATATTTCCTTCTGGGGTCCCTGTCAAAAAAATTTGAAAAGCACGGTCCTAGAGAATCTCTTGAACATGTATCAAAGGATATCTGTACAAGAGTGTTCGATGCAGTGTTGATTCAAGCCCTAGGAAATAGCCTGGCTGGCTTGCGCAGACAGCTCCCTATAATTCACCTAATCATTTAGTGAGCGTTCACATGAGACACAACTATTCTCAAATTCTGGGCCCATTCAGAGAGCTACAGCCACACACCTCCTCCACAAATCTTATTGCCAGTCTGCCAGTCTTATTCCATCTCACAATCATCAACCAGAGCCCCATATATGAGTATAACCCCCCACATCAGTCCTCTGTACTTTGCAGGGAAATGGGCAGACAGTAAGTTTACCAATGTTCTTCTCACTGGTGAGGATTTCGCTTTCCCCACTGCACTCCAGGGCCGCATCTCATCGGGACTATAGTATCACAGCAGTTCATTTCCACATGGTTCCAGCACATTCCGTAGAACCCTTCATTAGACTACAGTCTTTCTCCCCAGTCACCAGGTTATAAGAAACTCCCAATGAACCCCTCTGTGTGAGTTGTGGGACAGGTGGCAGCAGGGAGGAATAAAAGCCCAATTTTGCATATACCATTTCCCTTTGATGATAGAGTTCTGCTTACGACATGAGACTTTATGGCTTAGTGTATTAGTCAACATCCAGTGCATGAACGGCAGTTCAGGTCACATGGCCATCTGGTTTCTCAAGGTCAGTCTCTACCAGGGCCAGTAGCAAGCTAGGTGCAGTCTCTCAAAAAAAGACAATAGCTACTTGCTTGTGGAGACATGGATTGGATTTGCTTCAACTGATTTGAAGGGTCCACTGATTTGATTATCTTATCCAGGATTACTGCAGACTCCCATATGGCATCATGATCTGTTACAAATACTTCAAGCACCATTGGATTTTCTGGGTCATAAGGGTTTGGTGGCAGGATTGCTTGAATTGCAGTGTGGGACAATCAGAGAGCCTTCCTTTGCTCTGGGCCCTATTTGGTACTGGCTATTTTTCTTGTCACCTACAAAATGAGTTGGAGCAGGACACCCAAAGGTGGAAAATTTTATCTTCAACATCCAAATTGGCAGACCAAGTGTTGTGCCTCATTGCTGGTAGAAGATGAAAGGAGGAACTATCAGTGAGGACATTCTATCATAGTCCACACTGGAGGAACTGTCTTGATGTGTCTCAAGCCACTGACCCTCTAGCAATTTCACAGAGGTAGCAGGCTCCTGTAACTTCAAAGGATTTAACTCAAAGCCTCTAGAACCCCAAAAATGTTTCCAAGGTATCTAGAGGGTATTGCTCCTTCCTCTCCTTTAGGTCCTATCAGCAGGATGTCATCAACAGTGGACTAGCATAATTCCCACTGGATGGTGGTGTGGTTAAAATCTCCAAAGACTAAACTGGAGCTCTGACTTGGAGATATGCTAGATCTCTGGACAGGACAGGAAATGTATAGAACTTTCTATGTCAGGAAAATCAAACTGCTTTTAGTGTTCTCTGCTTCCTGGAATCTAGAAAAAAAGTATTGATTTGCTTCAGGAAAGAGGCCACATCTGGGATGGCAACTGCTGTGGAGTTACCACCTGATTATATTTATGATACTCCAAGTCCATCCATCTCTTAACACGGCTAAAATTGGAATGAGAATAAGATACAAATCTACCTCTGCCACAGGCGTGTGATATTGCTTTTTTTAATTTTTATTTTTTAAATTAAGACAGTATGATAACACATTTGCAGGAGACTTGGAAAATACAGAACAAGGCTACACATAGTCCCACTATATATATTACAATAATTTTAAAGTAGATAAATTAAGATTTTTAGTTGGAGTTTCAATATCAAGCTCTCAAAAATTAACAGAATGAATATACAGAGAAGTAGAAGGATATAGTAGACCTGAAAAGCTCTGTGAACCAATTCAACATAACTAACATTTATACAATTTTCACACAACAGTAGGATACAAACTCTATTCAAGTTCCCATAGATAAGCTAGGAGACACTGGAACATATCCAGGGACATTAAAAAAAGGTGCAAAGATTTCATGGTCTAAAGGTATTGAAACCAAACAGAGTCTTCTGTTCTCTATCACTGTGGAATTGTTAGAAATCAATGTGAAAAGATATTTGAAGATGACCCACATATTTTCAAGTGCCACCAGGGAAACTCAATAATTAGACTCATCATAGTAAAAGTACAGAACATCAGAAACAAAGCAGACAGTGAGATAATGCAGATTATCAACACAGAATGACCATTAGACTGAAGACTTTGCAAGGAATAATGGAAGTCAGGAGATGACATGGAATTACCTACCCAGTTACAACTATCATTTAGGAGTGAGATTAGGAATTCAGAAGAATGCAGAGGAATAGGACGGGGAGACCACTTTCTCCCCAACAAATTCATCAAAAGAACATTTCAACGCTGAGTAAATTCTACAAAACAACTTCTGAATGCTGGCAGAGGACATCAGGCACCCAGAAAAGCAGATCATTGTCTTCAAAAACAGGTAGGAAAAATATAAAAGACAAAAAAAGAGACAAAGGAGGTAGGGAGGGAGCTCCGTCCTGGGAAGGGAGTCCCGTCCCAGGAAAGGAGTCTTAAAAAGAGAGAAGTTTCTAAACACCAGGAAACACTCTCACTGCCGAGTCTGTGGCGAGCCTTGGAAGCACAGAGGGCAGCATAACAGGGAAGAAAAATAAATAAATAATTAAAACCAACAGATTATGAGCCCAACAGTAACTCCCCCAGCGGAGAAGCAGCACAGACACCTGCATCCACCACTAGCAAGTGGGGGCTGGGCAGGGAGACGTGGGCTGCAGTGCTTTTTAAGAATCTGGCCGGAATGCCCTGAATGAAACCAGAGTGAACTAACTTGGGCTAGCATACCAGACTGTGGGATAGCTACCACGCGAAAAGCTCTAACATAAGACACCGCCAGGACCGCACACAGAACAAAGGATGGAACAGAAATAGCCGGCTGCAGACCATCCCCCACCGGTGACAGGTAGTCATAGCCGTAAGGGCTGGAAGGCAGCAATTGCAGCCCAAGAGAGACTTTACCTACCAAACTGCAAGCAGGCTTCTTTGCTAACTAAGACTTCTTGGGGTTCTGGACAGTCACTATCTGCCTGACAAGGGGCGCCAGCGGTACACCCAGAAAACTGAGCAGCAGGGAAAGGCAATAAGTCGCAGTGACTGTGCTCAACAAACACCTGAGCTACTCGGTCCTGGGAAGCGCACAAAACGCAGGCCCAACCGAATCTGCGCCTCTGAGGGCTACCTGAGAGCCGAACCTGAGCGGCTTAGACCAGGGAGGTGCATGCAGCCTAGGGCCGGCCTCAGACGGTTCCCGGTGGAGCAACGTAGAGCCTGCGGTGTGCGCCGTGTGCAGGGGCATGCCCAGGGTGGCTGAGACACTGCGAGCACACGTCAGTGTTATTTGTTTGCAGCATCCCTCCCTCCTCACAGCACGACTGAACAAGTGAGCCTAAAAAAAAAAAAAAAAGTGTCCACCATCGCCCCCCTTGTGTCAGGGCGGAAATCAGACACTGAAGAGACCAGCAAACAGAAGAAGCTAAACAGAGGGAACCGCCTTGGAAGTGACCCCACACTGCCCACAACACCAGAGAAATTCCCAGAAATATCTTTACTATATTTATGACCATTCTCTTTTGTTGTTGTTGTTGTTGTTGATGTTGTTGTTTGATTGTTTTTTCTTCTTTTCTTTTTCTTCTCCCTTTTTTTTAAACTTTTTAAAATTTTTAAGTCCTCTATTTATCCTTTATTTTTAATTTTTATAACCTACTATCACTTTTAAAAAAAAAAGACCCTATTTTTAAAGCAAATGCCGTATATTTTTTTGTGTGTGGTTATTGTTGTTTTTTAATAATTCTCGTGACTTTTTTTTTTCTTCTTCTTCTTGTTCTTCTTCTTTTCTTTAATATTGTATTTTTGAGAATGCAACCTCTACTCTAGATTTTTAATCTTTGCTTTTTGGTATTTGTTGTCAATTTTGTACATTTAAAAACCCAGTCTTCAGTACCCAAGTTTACCCGAGAGCGAGATTACTGGCTTGACCACTCTCTCCTCCTTTGGACTCCTTTTCTCCACCAGGTTGTCTCTGTCTCCTCCCTCCCCCTTCTCTTCTCTACCCAACTCGGTGAATCTCTGTGTGTTCCAGATGATGGAGAACACTTAGGGAACTGGTTACTGGCTGGATCTGTCGCTCTCTTTTTCATTTCCCTCTTTTATCCTCCTGGCCACCTCTGTCTCCTTCCTCCCTCTCCCCTTCCCTGTATAACTCCATGAACATCATTGAGCGGTCCAGACTGAAGAGTGCACATAAGGAAGTGATTACTGGCTAGCTTGCTCTCTCCTCTTTTGATCCCACCTCATCTCATTCCAGTCACCTCTAACTACCCCCTCCCTCTTCTCTTCTCCATGTAACTCAGTGAACTTCTCTGGGTGTCCTTCAATGTGGAGAAACTTTTCATCTTTAACCTAGATGTTTTATCATTGGTGCTGCATAGATGGAGAAGTCTTGAGGCTACCGTAAAAATAAAACTGAAAAACAGAAGCAGGAGGCTTAAGTCCAAATCCTGAGAACATTAGAGAACTCCTGAATCCAGGGAACATTAATCAATAGGAGCTCATCAAACGCCTCCATACCTACACTGAAACCAAGCACCACCCAAGGGCCAACAAGTTCCAGAGCAAGACATACCATGCAAATTCTCCAGCAACACAGGAACACACCCCTGAGCTTCAATATACAGGTAGCTCAAGTTACTCCAAAACCATAGATGTCTCATAACTCATTACTGGACACTTCATTGCACTCCAGAGAGAATTCCAGCTCTACCCACCAGAACTCCGACACAAGCTTCCCTAACCAAGAAACCTTGACAAGCCACTGATACAACCCCACCCATAATGAGGAAACTCCATAATAAAGAGAACTCCACAAATTCCCAGAATATAGAAAGGCCACCCCAAATGCAGCAATATAACCAAGATGAAGAGACAGAGGAATTCCCAGCAGGTAAAGGAACAGGGGAAATGCCCACCAAACAAAACAAAAGAGGAAGAGATACGGAATCTACCTGATAAAGAATTCCAAATAATGATAGCGAAAATGATCCAAAATCTTGAAATAAAAATGGAATCACAGATAAATACCCTGGAGACAAGGATTGAGAAGATGCAAGAAAGGTTTAACAAGGACCTAGAAGAAATAAAAAAGAGTCAATATATAATGAATAATGCAATAAATGAGACCAGAAACACTCTGGAGGCAACAAATAGTAGAATATTGGAGGCAGAAGATAGGATTAGTGAAAGAGAAGATAGAATGGTAGAAATAAATGAATCAGAGAGGAAAAAAGAAAAACGAATTAAAAGAAATGAGGACACTCTCAGATCCCTCCAGGACAATATGAAACACTCCAGCATTCAAATTATAGGAGTCCCAGAAGAAGAAGACCAAAAAAAGACCATAGAAAATACTTGAGGAGATAATAGTTGAAAACTTCCCTAAAATGGGGAAGGAAATAATCACCCTTCAAGTCCAAGAAACCCAGAGAGTTCCAAATAGGATAAACCCAAGGCGAAAAACCCCAAGACACATATTAATCAAATTAACAAAGATTATACACAAAGAAGAAATATTAAAAGCAGCAAGGGAAAAACAACAAATAACACACAAGGGGATTCCCATAAGGATAACAGCTGATCTTTCAATGGAAATGCTTCAGGCCAGGAGGGAATGGCAAGACATACTTAAAGTGATGAAAGAAAATAGCCTAAAGTCCAGATGACTGTACCCAGCAAGGATCTCATTCAAATATGAAGGAGAAATCAAAAGCTTTACAGACAAGCAAAAGCTGAGAGAATTCAGCACCACCAAACCAGCTCTCCAACAAATGCTAAAGGATATTCTCTAGACAGGAAACACAAAAAGGGCATATAAACCCGAACCCAAAACAATAAAGTAAATGGCAACGGGATCATACTTATCAATAATTACCTTAAACGTAAATGGATTGAATGCCCCAACCAAAAGGCAAAGACGGGCTGAATGGATAAAAAAACAAGACCCCTATATATGCTGCCTACAAGAGACCCACCTCAAAACAAGGGACACATACAGACTGAAAGTGAAGGGCTGGAAAAAGATATTCCACGCAAATAGAGACCAAAAGAAAGCAGGAGTAGCAATACTCATATCAGATAAAATAGACTTTAAAACAAAGCCTGTGAAAAGAGACAAAGAAGGCCACTACATAATGATTAAAGGATCAATCCAAGAAGAAGATATAACAATTATAAATATATATGCAACCAACATAGGAGCACCGCAATATGTAAGACAAATGCTAACAAGTATGAAAGGGGAAATTAACAATAACACAGTAATAGTGGGGGACTTTAATATCCCACTCACACCTATGGATAGATCAACTAAACATAAAATTAACAAAGAAACACAAACTTTAAATGATACAATAGACCAGTTAGAACTAATTGATATCTATAGGACATTTCACCCCAAAACAATGAATTTCACCTTTTTCTCAAGTGTGCACGGAACCTTCAACAGGATAGATCACATCCTGGGCCATAAATCGAACCTTGATGAATTAAAAAAACTTGAAATCATTCCAAGCATCTTTTCTGACCACAATGCAGTAAAATTAGATCTCAATTACAGGAGAAAAACTATTAAAAATTCCAACATATGGAGGCTGAACAACACGCTTCTGAATAACCAACAAATCACAGAAGAAATCAAAAAAGAAATCAAAATCTGCATAGAAACAAATGAAAGTGAAAACACAACAACCCAATACCAGTGGGACACTATAAAAGCAGTGCTAGCTAAGAGGAAAGTTCATAGCATTACAGGCATACCTCAAGAAACAAGAAAAAAGTCAAATAAATAACCTAACTCTACACCCAAAGCAACTACAAAAGGAAGAAATGGAGAACACCAGAGTTACTAGAAGGAAAGAAATCTTTAAAATTAGGGCAGAAATAAATGCAAAAGAAACAAAAGAGACCATAGCAAAAATCAACAAAGCCAAAAGCTGGTTCTTTGAAAGGATAAATAAAATTGACAAACCATTAGCCAGACGCATCAAGAAACAAAGGGAGAAAAATCAAATCAACAAAATTAGAAATGAAAATGGAGAGATCACAATAGACAACACGGAACTACAAAGGATCATAAGAGACTACTATCAGCAACTATATGCCAATAAAATGGACAACGTGGAAGAAATGGACAAATTCTTAGAAAAGTACAACTTTCCAAAACTGAACCAGGAAGAAATAGAAAATCTTAACAGACCCATCACAAGCACAGAAATTGAAACTGTAATCAGAAATATTCCAGCAAACAAAAGCCCAGGTCCAGACGGCTTCACAGCTGAATTCTACCAAAAATTTAGAGAAGAGCTAACACCTATCCTACTCAAACTCTTCCAGAAAATTGTAGAGGAAGGTAAACTTCCAAACTCATTTTATGAGGCCACCATCACTCTAATACCAAAACCTGACAAAGATGCCACACAGAAAAAGAAAACTACAGGCCAATATCACTGGTGAACATAGATGCAAAAATCCTTAACAAATTCTAGCAATCAGAATCCAACAACACATTAAAAAGATCATACACCATGACCAAGTGGGCTTTATCCCAGGTATGCAAGGATTCTTCAATATCTGCAAATCAATCAATGTAATTCACCACATTAACAAATTGAAAAATAAAAGCCATATGATTATCTCAATAGATGCAGAGAAGGCCTTTGACAAAATTCAACATCATCTGCAGTGATTTTGGAGGCCCCCCCCCCAAATAAAGTCTGCCACTGTTTCCACTGTTTCCCCATCTATTTCCCATGAAGTGATGGGACCGGATGCCATGATCTTTGTTTTCTGAATATTGAGCTTTAAGGCAACTTTTTCACTCTCCTCTTTCACTTTCATCAAGAGGCTCTTTAGTTCCTCTTCACTTTTTGCCATAGGGTGGTGTCATCAGCATATCTGAGGTTATTGCTATTTCTCCCAGCAATCTTGATTCCAGCTTGTGCTTCATCCAGCCCAGCGTTTCTCATGATGTACTTTGCATAGAAGTTAAATAAGCAAGGTGACAATATACAGCTTTGACATACTCTTTTCCCTATTTGGAACCAGTCTGTTGTTCCATGTCCAGTTCTAACTATTGCTTCCTGACCTGCATACAGATTTCTCAAGAGGCAGGTCAGGTGGTTTGGTATTCCATCTCTTTAAGAATTTTCCACAGTTTGTTGTGATCCACACAGTCAAAGTCTTTGGCATAGTCAGTAAAGCAGAAGTAGATGTTTTTCTGGAATTTTCTTGCCTTTTCAATGATCCAACAGATGTTGGCAACTTGATCTCTGGTTTCTCTTCCTTTTCTAAATCCAGCTTGAACTTCTGGAAGTTCATGGTTCACATACTGCTGAAGCCTGGCTTGACGAATTTTGAGCATTGTTTTACTAGCGTGTGAGATGAGTGCGATTGTGTGGTAGTTTGAGCATTCTTTGACATTGCTGTTCTTTGGGATTGGAATGAAAACTGCCCTTTTCCAGTCCTGTGACCACTGCTGAGTTTTCCAAATTTGCTGGCATATTGAGTGCATCACTTTCACAGCATCATCTTTTAGAATTTGAAATAGCTCAACTGAAATTCCATCACCTCCACTAGCTTTGTTCGTAGTGATGCTTCCTAAGGCCCACTTGACTTCACATTCCAGGATGTCTGGCTCTACATGAGCGATCACACCATTGTGATTATCTGGGTCATGAAGATCTTTTTTTGTATAGTTCTGTGTTTTCTTGCCACCTCTTTTAATATCTTCTGCTTCTACCATTTCTGTCCTTTATTGTGCCCATCTTTGCATGAAATGTTCCCTTGGTAGCTCTAATTTTCTTGAAGAGATCTCTAGTCTTTCCCATTCTATTGTTTTCCTCTATTTCTTTGCATTGATCACTGAAGAACGTTTTCTTATCTCTCCTTGCTATTCTTTGGAACTCTGCATTCAAATGGGTATATCTTTCCTTTTTTCCTTTGCCTTTCACTTCTCTTTTTTTCACAGCTATTTGTAAGGCCTTGTCAGACAACTGTTTTGCCCTTTTGCATTTCTTTTTCTGGGGGTTGGTCTTGATCACTGCCTCCTGTACAATGTTATGAACCTCTGTCCATAGTTCTTCAGGCACTCTGTCTATCAGATCTAATACCTTGAATCTATTTCTCACTTCCACTTCATAATTGCAAGTGTCATACCTGACTATGACCAGGTACTCTTCATTCTTTCTGGAGTTATTTCTCCACTGATCTCCAGTAGCATATTGGGCACCTACCGACCTGGGGAGTTCATCTTTCAGTGTCCTATCTTTTGCCTTTTCATACTGTTCATGGGGTTCTCATGGGAAGAATACTGAAGTGGTTTAACATTCCCTTCTCCAGTGGACCATGTTTTGTCAGAACTCTCCACCATGACCCATCTATCTTGGGTGGTCCTACATGGCATGGCTCATAGTCTCATTGAGTTAGACAAGGCTGTGGTCCATGTGATCAAATTGGTTAGTTTTCTGTAACTGTGGTTTTCAGTCTGTCTGCCCTCTGATGGAGAAGGATAAGAGGCTTATGGAAGCTTCCTGATAGGAGAGACTGACTGAGTTGGAAACTGGGTCATGTTCTGATGGGGCAGGGCCATGTTCAGTAAATCTTTAATCCAATTTTCTGTTGATGGGGGGCTGTGTTCCCTCCCTGTTATTCACCTGGGGCCAAAATTCTCCAAGCCAGGCTTCAACAATATGTGAACCATGAATTTCCAGATGTTCAAGCTGGTTTTAGAAAAGGCAGAGGAACCAGAGATCAATTTGCTAACATCCGCTGAATCATCAAAAAAGCAAGAGAGTTCAAGAAAAACATCTATTTCTGCTTTATTGACTATGCCAAAGCCTTTGACTGTGGACCACGATAAACTGTGGAAAATTGTGAAAGATATGGGAATACCAGACCACCGGACCTGCTTCTTGAGAAATCACTGGACATGGAACAACAGACTGGTTCCAAATAGGGAAAAGAGTATGTCAAAGCTATATATTGTCACCCTGCTTATTTAACTTCTATGCAGAGTACATCATGAGAAACGCTGGGCTGGATGAAGCACAAGCTGGAATCAAGATTGCTGGGAGAAATAGCAATAACCTCAGATATGCTGATGACACCACCCTATGGCAGAAAGTGAAGAAGAACTAAAGAGCCTCTTGATGAAAGTGAAAGAGGAGAGTGAAAAAGTTGGCTTAAAGCTCAACATTCAGAAAATGAAGATCATGGCATCTGGCCCCATCACTTCATGGGAAATAAATGGGGAAACAGTGGAAACAGTGGCAGACTTTATTTGGGGGGGCCTCCAAAATCACTGCAGATGGTGATTGCAGCCATGAAATTAAAAGATGCTTACTCCTTGGAAGAAAAGTTATGACCAATCCAGACAGCATATTAAAAAGCAGAGACATGATTTGCCAACAAAGGTCCATCTAGTCAAGGCTATGGTTTTTCGAGTAGTCATGTATGGATGTGAGATTTGGACTATAAAGAAAGCCAAGTGCCGAAGAATTGATGCTTTTGAACTGTGGTGTTAGCGAAGACTCTTGGGAATCCCTTGGACAGCAAGGAGATCCAACCAGGCCATCCCAAAGGAAATCAGTCCTGAATGTTCATTGGAAAGACTGATGTTGAAACTGAAAACTCCAATACTTTGACCACCGGATGCGAAGAGCTGACTCATTTGAAAAGACCCTGATGCTGGGAAAGATTGAAAGTGAGAGGAGAAGGGGATGACAGAGGATGAGATGGTTGGATGGCATAACTGACTTGATGGACATGAGTTTGAGTAAACTCCGGGAGTTGGTGATTGACAAGGAGGGCTGGGGTGCTGCAGTCCATGGGGTCACAAAGAGTCAGACACGAGTGAGGAAATGAACTGACCGACTGAAACTATGGTGGAGGTAATGAAGATAATGGTGACCTCCTTCCAAAGGTCCTATGCCCCCACTGCTATACTCAGTGGCCCCAACCCTGCAGCAGGCCACTGCCGACCCACACCTCCACCAGAGACTCCTGGACATTCACGGGCCAGTCTGGGTCAGTCTCTTGTGGGGTCACTGCTTTTTTCTCCTGGAGCAGCAGCTGCGTGTCACTGGAGTGGCAGCTGCACAGTGCTGGAGTGGTTGTGAGCAGATACCCCATGTCCAAGGACAGAGAAGCCCCAGAAAGATGGTAGGTGCTGGAACTGCATCTGCATGGCACTGGAACAGCTGTGAGGAGATAGCCCACATCCAAGGGCAAAGGAGAAGCCCCAGCAAGACGGTAGGAGGGGCGAAATCACATTTAGAATCAAACCCCATACCCCCCAGAGTCGCTCAGAGGGCTCAAACAAACCTTATGCATACCAGGACTCAGAGACCCCACAGAGACTTAGACAGAACTGTATTTGAGTGTCTCCTGTGGAGGTACAGGTCAGCAGTGGACTGCCACAGGGGCAGGGACTCTGGGTGCAGCAGACTTGGTTATGGCATAAGCCCTCTTAGAGGAGGTTGCCATTAACCCCACCAGGGAACTTACACAGGACTGGGGAAACAGACTCTTAGAGGGCACAAACAGAACCTTGTGCACACCAGGACCCAGAAGTATAGTCCTGAGAAGGGGGCAAAAAGTTTCCAGATCAGGTGAGTATACTACTTCATCTAGCCCATATCAGAGAAAATAGTGGACTGCACACAGTTTTCTTTTTAAGTATGAGCAAGATGAAAGGCAGTTATGTAAATGTAATAAAGCGAAAAAGTAAACAGGAACATAATATGCAAAGACAAGTTTAAAATCTAGCTTGAAGGAAAATACAACCAAGGGATAGAAGAAAATTGCCCATTGGTGCATTATCTTATAGAAGAATTTAATAAGCAACATTTTCTTATGCATTGGGAGGTGCCTGAAATAATGTTCACCTAATGTTAATGACTGATTTGCAGTGTGGCATTTTAATGTGTTTTTTTTCTTTCTTCTTTGTACTTTTCTGTATTGATTGATTTTCTCACAAGGAACATTAAAACAAATCAGCATATGCATGGTACTCAGATCCATAGGTATGTGTACGATCTCATAGGACAATAGCATAAATATACAGAAAAGCATTAGGAGATATCTCTGAGGAATTTTCTAATTTAATTGCTGCATATAATAATTTTTTTTTTTTTTTTTTGCAAAATGGTATGAATGTGTTATACAGAAAGTTAAAGCCAGGTGTTCAGAATGGGAAAGAGTAATCAACTCTGTGTGAAATGCTGCTGAGTGGTCCATGAGATGAGGACTTAAATGTAGCCATTTAGTTTACAAATTTGTAAACTAATTGATGATCTGAGAAAGAGCAAATTTAGAAATGGTGGGGGCCTAAACCAGAATTAAGGAGGTTGTGAAGCACTTGATTTATGAGGAAATGAGAACGCTGTAATGTAGACTGTTCTTCCAATATATTTACATTGAAAATATAACACAAGGGGCTAATCAACACTTCAAAATTCTGAGAATGCTGAAAAGATGAAGAAACTACAGATGGTGGGTCAAGTTTAGATAAGTGGAAGGTTTGGTGCAAATAGAGATAGCCTTATAGATTTGCTGGTGGAGAACATGTTCTTCCAGATGAGAGCTTCTATTTTCTCTGTGAAGGAGAAGACTAGGTCATGTGCTAAGTGTGAGGGAATAGGTGGTGGGGTGAGAGATTTGATGATAATGGAAGTGTAAATTCACAAGAGAAGTATGATAGACTCATTGGGTAGTTTAAAGGGCTCATTTGTCACAATTCATCTAGAATGGTAGCAATGTGCTACATTTTATGACTTTATACATCTATTCTTGGGAGCCAAGTGCAAACAGGGAGAGAACAGTCACCTGTGATTGCGATGTTACTAACGTTTGCAAAGAAAAGTCAATGGAGAAATGGAATTGGCAGGTATTTGCAAGACAGTCATTGAAAGTATGAACCATGGATTCTAGTTTGGGTAAGGGAAAAAGGACACAGGAGAGAGGAAAATGAATGCAAGAGAGTAGATGTGTCAGTTCTATCAGTCTTGATGAAGTCTAAGAAGTGAAAGCAGTGGAGTACCAAACTATAAGGAGGGAAGGTTTTGGTCAGAGTAAGATGTTTAATAGGATGTTTCTGAGGTGGATAAACTTGTTTGTGGTAAAATCCAGAATGTGATTGTAGGCATAAGGAACTGAGATGAGTGGAGGGAAAAGGGCATTAGAGATGAGATCATGGAAATTATGTTGGCTAGAATGAATACTGAATTTATCAAGGGTGTAGCAGAAGTTGAGATGAAGAGGACTGTGAGACAACTGCCAAGGTTATACAGGTATGAAGTGGTGTGTCTAATAGGTTTGCTGGCAACAGTGATGAAGAGATTTAGAAACAAATGGCCTCAAAGAAGCATAGTGTTATTCATGATAGAGAGAGGATATTGGTTGGCAGTAGTATTGGAAATCATAAGGTCGCCATCTTTATGTCTTTACTGTTATATGTGGGGAATATGAAAATGAGCAGCCTGCATTGCAGAGAGCTGCTGTATAAGTGTAGTGACTGGGTATGACTTGGGTGGAATGAAGCCAAGAGGAGAATATTCAGAGAAGTTGAGAATGTAGGAGAGTTTGCGCATCATAGTGCAGAATTTCCAGGGAGCATGTTGTAAGGATCTGAGAGAGCAAGGAGAAGTGGTAGAGTGCACTATGTAAAAAGAGAAGACAGAACATTAGGGATATAGGGAAAATGAGAAAATGCATTGATTTAGACAGTGACCAAGGAATACAGGATTAGAGGCAGGATAGAATTACATCACTAGATTGTCAAGACAGTAAATTCTGACTATAGGTTAATGTTTACTAATACCACTGGAATTCTGTTGCAGTCTGGTAGAGAAGCTCCAAAGCCAGCATAATAGACCATGTGTTTCTGGCCCCAGAAACTTTAAGGACCCTCATGCTGAAAGGGTATATGCAGTGCTGTAGCTTAGCATACTGGCTATAGGGTAATGAGGAGGATGCTGTATGGTTAGGTACACTGTCTAATTGATGGAGTGCTTCTGTGGATGGGGATCAGTTTTGGCAAATCCATGGTCCTGAGAGTTGGATGTTGGGGGTAAGTACAGTGCTGGAAATGTTTAAAGGAGTTGATATAGGTTCAGAGAGTTTAAATAACTTGCCAAGGACACATCTGGAAAATGGAAGAGCTTAAATTCAAAATAAGATCTGTTCTTGTGAATCTAAAATTATTTCAAAATAAAAAGGTTTTTTAAAATGTTGATGAAAGCAGATCTACATAATTCTGAACCACTGCCCTGACTTTTCAGATAGAAAGGGATACCTATTAAAGAAAGTATCAAACTAATATCAGTGGTTTCATTCCCAAATCTGAATGTTAGAAAATAGTGGAGCAATTTCTGGCATTGGCTAAGGACAATAGAGTCTTCCAAAATGAAATAAAAGTTGGCAAGTCACAGCAGGAGTTAAGTCATGAGAAAAAACCCAAGCCTCAAAAACAGGGACTTGTGTACAACTTAACTGAGCATGCCAGGGAATCATAGTTCCTTTGGAAACCCCCAGGTTCCCTGAGAAAGATACCAGCCCTGGACAGAAATTGGCTGATGTAACCAAACAGCTTCTTGTGGTCAATTATCCCCTGTGTTCCTCTCAGGACTGTCCTTTGAGGACAAGGACAGGGGAAATCTGCCAGGAGGTAGAAACTGGAGCAACCAGATTTGATAACAAGAGATTTGTTTCCCTTCCAAGGATGTATTCCAACAACTTCTGACCATGACATTCATGATTCTGTCACATATGTGCCCTGCTGAGTGCAATATATGCACTGAACAGATGTAGCTGAACTAAAGGTTTCCTTTCTTTCTTTCTTTCTTTCCCCCTTCTTCCCTCCCTTCTTCCCTCCCTGCTTCCTTTTCTTTCTTTCAATTAAAGTTTTCTTGTGGTTGCACCATTTTTATTCCACCATTTTGATGAGTCAATCTTCTGAGTCTCTCTCTCAGGAACCTGGTTTATTTTGGTATAATTCTTATGGTATTTAAGATGATATGAAGAGTGAAAATATGTATATGTATGACTGATTCACTTTGCTGCACAGTAGAAACTAACACAACATTGTAAAGTAACTATACTCCAATAAAAATTAATTAAAAAAATTTAAAAGATGATATGACTGTCAGAGGACCCAGGGATAAAGGAATCTTTCTCCAGACCACTGTTAACAATCCCTATAAAGTTCCAAGTGGAGAAACATATGCAGGGTAAAATGACAAATGAAAAATAAGATGGAACACTAAATGCATGCTAGCTGGATATCACCTATTCTTGTACCATAAAATGTTCCCCCTCATGCTCCCTCCTGATCACTAAGGCTCTCCAAATATTAGCTAATATCCTAACTTTTAACATATTAGATGAGTTTTACATGTTTTTGAATTTTATGTAAATGGAATTATATAGTATGACATTCTTTTTTCTCTAGCTTCTTTTGCTAAACACTGTAAAATTCAATCCTGTTGTATCTAACAGCAGTTCATTTATTGTCATTGTTACAGTTTTCCATCTTGTAATGCACATTTTTTTTTGTTGTTGTTAAAATGAACAATTTCAAAGTAAGGAGGCTTTTAAAAATCATTGATATGAGAGAGGAAGAAAGTGCCAGTGATTGACTTCTGACTTGATAGAGCAACCTTACAAATAATTATTTAAAACCTTTAGTAACATGGCACCCCACTCCAGTACTCTTGCCTGGAAAATCCCATGGACAGAGGAACCTGGTTGGCTGCAGTCCATGGGGTCGCTAAGAGTCAGGCACGACTGAGCAACTTCACTTTTGCTTTTCAATTTCATGCATTGGAGAAGGAAATGGCAACCCACTCCAATGTTCTTGCCTGGAGAATCCCAGAGACAGTGGGCCCCTGTCTATGGGGTCGCACAGAGTCGGACATGACTGAAGCGACTTAGCAGCAGCAGCAGCAGTAACACAGAGATATAAATTGCAAAATTATTACGAAGGCAAAAATTTATCAAGAAAGACAACCAATCAGGATTGCAGGCTTCTCTTAGAGACTATTTTCACAGGACCTGGCAACAATTTCTCAAGTTTTTGGAATTTTACAAGTCCTGTTGTACAAATGATATTTCCAAGGTTAAATTTACAAGGAGAGAGAATATAACAATTGATAACAGCTATTCTATACACAGAAATCTCTCTTTTATACAAAGAAACAAAAGTTACATTGTTGTGAATATTTTTAACCTAAAAACACTTTATCAAATTACATTTTTAAAATAGTTTGGGATTAAAAAATGGTAACTCTGTGGCCATAAAAGGAAGGAAAAACTGCATCTATTTCTGAGACTCCTTTTTAAAAAATATTTATTGTTAAATAAAACATAGATATGAAAACAAAATGAATCAAATATATGGCTTAATGAATTATAAGATTAAAACCACTCAGGTGTGAAATAGAACTTTGCCAGTCACCTAAGAAATCCCTTCCATGTGCCACATCACACAAACTGTCCTGTCCCCAGTAGGAAACCACTATCCTGGACTTTTACAGTAATTAATTCCTTGTAATTTTTTTGGTGGTTTTATCACACAAATGTGAATCCCTGGACATAATTGAATGTTGCCCATAAACCTATAGATTCCTTTTGCATCTTTCCCACTTCTTTACCATTTATATTTGTACTAATATTTACTACCAATACAATTACTGAAGATATTAAAGCATTTTTGGCACATATTCTGCTCATTTTCCTCCACCACAAATTTTTGAAAATATTCATGCCATTTTTATATTGTTCTATATCCTATATAACACTTTGTACCACTCAATGGACATTGATTCTTAGTTTTACAATAATTATATACTTAATGCTCACAACCAGTCCTTATGTCTAGTTAACCACATATCTTGTTATCTAGAGCTGCTTCTCTGGTAGATTCTTCCTCAGGAAGACTCATAGTCTTCCTCATGGGAATCATAGTCTCTAAATCTTGCATATTGATTAACAGTTTCTCTGTGTCATTGTTAAGTCAGTTTTGTTGGATATAAGATCTTTAGCTAAAACTTGCTTTTGTCATATTAAACATGCTGCCCTGTTTTCTTTGGTATAAAATACTTTGTTGAAAAATCTGATGGTAATCTAAATTTGTTCACTTTGTAGGTCACAAGTTCTTTTTATCCCAAAATCCCCAGAATATTTTCACATTTAAAAAAAAGGCCCAGTAATTTTATGAGAATATATCTTAATATTGGTCTCTCTGGGTCCAAAATTTCTACTATGTAGTGTGTTCTTTAATGTGTAAGGGAAGGGCTACATGGTTCTGTCTTTCCTTTTTCCTGTTAGTTGACTGTTGGTGATGCAGTTGGTCTGGCCTGCTACTCCTCCAGCTCTTGGCATTTATATCTTCTTTAATTTATTTCATCAGCAACACATAATTTTCATCATACAGACCTTGTACAATTTTTGTTCAGTTCAGTTCAGTCGCTCAGTCATGTCCGACTCTTTGCGACCCCATGAATCGCAGCACACCAGGCCTCCCTGTCCATCACCAACTCCCGGAGTTCACTCAGACTCGTGTCCATCGAGTCTGTGATGCCATCCAGCCATCTCATCCTCTGTCGTCCCCTTCTCCTCCTGCCCCCAATCCCTCCCAGCATCAGAGTCTTTTCCAATGAGTCAATTCTTCCCATGAGGTGTCCAAAGTACTGGAGTTTCAGCTTTAGCATCATTCCTTCCAAAGAAATCCCAGGATTGATCTCCTTCAGAATGGACTGGTTGGATCTCCTTGCAGTCCCAGGGAGGGACTCTCAAGAGTCTTCTCCAACACCACAGTTCAAAAGCATCAATTCTTCAGCGCTCTGCCTTCTTCACAGTCCAACTCTCACATCCATACATGACCACAGGAAAAACCATAGCCTTGACTAGATGGACCTTAGTTGGCAAAGTAATGTCTCTGCTTTTGAATATACTATCTAGGTTGGTCATAACTTTTCTTCCAAGGAGTAAGCGTCTTTTAATTTCATGGCTGCAGTCACCATCTGCAGTGATTTTGGAGCCCCCCAAAAATAAAGTCTGACACTGTTTCCACTGTTTCCCCATCTATTTCCCATGAAGTGATGGGACCAGATGCCATGATCTTCGTTTTCTGAATGTTGAGCTTTAAGCCAACTTTTTCACTCTCCTCTTTCACTTTCATCAAGAGGCTTTTTAGTTCCTCTTCACTTTCTGCCATAAGGGTGGTGTCATCTGCATATCTGAGGTTATTGATATTTCTCCTGGCAATCTTGATTCCAGCTTGTGTTTCTTCCAGCCCAGCGTTTCTCATGATGTACTCTGCATATAAGTTAAATAAGCAGGGTGACAATATACAGCCTTGATGTACTCCTTTTCCTATTTGGGACCAGTCTGTTGTTCCATGTCCAGTTCTAACTGTTGCTTCCTGACCTGCATACAGATTTCTCAAGAGGCAGGTCAGGTGGTCTGGTATTCCCATCTCTTTCAGAATGTTCCACAGTTTATTGTGATCCACACAGTCAAAAGCTTTGGCATAGTCAATAAAGCAGAAATAGATGTTTTTGTTAGATTTATACATAAATATTGTATTTTTTAGAGCAATTGTAAACAGTATTACCTTTTTACATTTTGTTTTCCATTTGTTCATAGGTTATAGAAATGTGAATGGTTTTTATGTGTTGGCCTTATACTATGTGAAGTCACTGAACTCATTTTTTAATCTAAGGTTGTTTTTTTTTTTTTTTTTTTTTGTATGTTCCTTTCGTTTTCTACATAGACAATCTTGTCTGTGAATAGAGATAGTTTTGTTTCTTCCTTTTCAATTTGTATTACTTTTTTTCTTTTTCTCGCCTCATTGCAGTGGTTAGATCTCTTGCTACTGTGATGAGAGTACGCACCCTTGCATTGTCCTCAATCTTAGAGGCAGAGCATTTAGCCTATACTGGCATATCTTTTTGCCTTTCTATATTGTTCACGGAATTCTCCCAACAAGAATAATGGAGTAGTTTGGCATTCCCTCCTCCAGGGGACCACATTTTGTCAGAACTCTCCAAGTATCTACTCCTGTTTCACTGACTACATGAAAGCCTTTGACCTTGTGGATCACAACAACTATGGAAAATTCTTAAAGAGGTGAGAATAACAGGCCATCTTACCTGTCTCCTGAGAAACCTGTATGTGGGTCAAGAAGCAACAGTTAGAACCTTACATGGAACAATGGACTGGTTCCAAATTGGAAAGGAGTACGACAAGTCTGTATATTGTCACCCTGCTTATTTAACTTCTATGCAGAGTACGTCATGAGAAATGCTGGACTGGATGAGTTATGAGCTGGAATCAAGATTGCTGGGAGAAATATCAACAACCTCAGATATGCAGATAATATCATTCTAATGGCAGAAAGGGAAGAGGAACTAAAGAGACTCTAGATGAGGGTGAAGGAGGAGAGTGAAAAAGCTGGCTTAAAACTCAACATTCAAAAAATGAAGATCATGGCATCTGGTCCCATCACTTTATGGCAAATGGAAAGGGGAAATGTGGAAGTAATGACAAGTTTTCTCTTCTTGGTCTCCAAAATCACTGCAGATAGTGACTGCAGCCATGAAATTAGAAGACACTTGCTTCTTGGAAGGAAGTGTATGACAAACCTAGACAGTGTATTAAAAAGCAAAGACACCAGTTCGGCGACAAAAGTCTATATAGTCAAAGCTATGGTGTTTCCAGTAGTCATGTACGGATGTGAGAGTTGGACCAAAAAGAAGGCTGAACACCAAAGAACTGATGCTTTCAAACTGTGGTGCTGGAGAAGACTCTTGAGAATCCCCTGGACTGCAAATGGATCAAGCCAGTCTACCCTGAATACTCATTGAAAGGACTGATGCTGAAGCTGAAGGTCCAGTACTTTGGCCACCTAATGTGAAAAACTGACTCATTGGAAAAGACCCTGAAGCTGGGAAAGATTGAAGGCAAAAGGAGAAGAGAAGGCAGAGGATGAGATGGTTGGATAGCATCACTGATTCAATGGACATGAACTTGGGTGAACTCAAGGGAGATGGTGAGGGATAGGGAAGTCTGGCGTGCTGCAGTCCATGAGGTCGCAAAGAGTTGGACCTGACTTAGCAACTGAACAACAACAATTTAGCCTTATGCCATTAAGTATGATGTTACCTGTAGGGTTTTTCTTTTTTAAAAAAAGGTCTTTTCAGGTTGAGGAAGTTCCTCTCTGTTCCTCATATAGTAAAAGTTTTTCTTCTTATAATCATGAATAGACTTGGATTTTGTTGAATCCTTTTTCTGTGCAAGTTGATGTGCCAATCCCATATATCATTAGGATAAAGAAGGTCATATGATAACTATTATTATTTTTTCTTCTGCTGATATGCTAGATTGTACTGACTGATTTTTGACTATTGAACCAGGCTTTCACACTTGAAGTAAAACCTACATGTTTGTGCCATATTATTCTTTTTATATATTATTGGATTCCATTTGCTAAATTTTTGGAGAATTATTAAAAAAATTCGGGGGAGTTGGAGGATAATTGCCTTACAATATTGTGTTGGTTTCTGCCATATATCAACATGAATCAGCCATAGTTGAGGGGAACTCTTGAATCTATATTCAGGATAATATTCATATATAGTTTAATTTTTATATGCAGTCTTTGTCTTATTTAGTATCAGGGTAATTCTGACATCATAAAATGAATTGTGAGGCTTTCTCTATTCTTCCATGTTTATGTAAAACTGATGTTATTTTCTCTGAATGTTTGGTAAAATTGTCGAGTAAAACCACCTATTTGTCAAGTTATTTATTTTTTTGGAGAGTTTTTAATACATATTTTTCCTTAATGATTATATCAATATGTATATTCAGGTTGTCTTTATCTTCTAGGCTAAATTTTGGTAGTTTGTGGTTTTTGAGAACTGGCTTATTTCTGCTCAGCTGTAAAATTAAATGAATATAAACTTATTTTTAGTATCCCTTACTTTTTGATTTTTTAATAATTGTGATAAAATATACATAACATATAGTTTACTATCTTACCATTCTTAAGTATACAGTTCAGCAGATTTAAGTACATTTATAGTGTTACACAACCAATCTCAAGAATTTTTTCATTTTGCAAAACTAAAACTCTCCACCCATTAATAACAACTCTCCATTGCCCTATTCAGAGAAGGCAATGGCACCCCACTCCAGTACTCTTGCCTGCAAAATCCCATGGACGGAGGAGCCTGGAAGGCTGCAGTCCATGGGGTCGCTGAGGGTTGGACACGACTGAGCAACTTCACTTTCACTTTTCACTTTCTTGCATTGGAGAAGGAAATGGCAACCCACCCCAGTGTTCTTGCCTGGAGAATCTCAGGGACGGGGGAGCCTGCTGGGCTGCCGTCTATGGGGTCGCACAGAGTCAGATAAGACTGAAGTGACTTAGCAGCAGCAGTAACAGCAGCATTGCCCTATTCCTCCAGGCCTTGGAAACCACCATTCTGCTTTGTGTCTCTATGAATTTGACTACTCTAGATACCTCATATAAGCGGAATAATATAGTATTTGTCTTTTTGTGACTGACATATTTTACATAGCATAATGTCTTCAAAGTTCATCCACTTTGCAGTGTATGTCAGAATTTCCTTCCTTTTTTATTTGCTGCTACTGCTAAGTCGCTTCAGTCATGTCCGACTCTGTGCGACCCCATAGACGGCAGCCCAACAGGCTCCCCCGTCCCTGGGATTCTCCAGGCAAGAACACTGGAGTGGGTTGCCATTTCCTTCTCCAATGCATGAAAGCGAAAAGTGAAAGTGAAGTTGCTCAGTCGTGTCCGACTCTTCGAGACCCCATGGACTGCAGCCTACCAGGCTCCTCTGTCCATGGGATTTTCCAGGCAAGAGTACTGGAGTGGGGTGCCATTGCCTTCTCAGTCTTTTTTTTATTTAAGGCTGACCAATATCCCATTGTATGAGTATACCACATTTTGTTTATCCATTCATCCATCAGTGGATGCTTGGATTGCTTCCACATTTTGGATATTATAGAAAATGCTGCTATGAACATGGGTGTACAAATATCTCCTTAAGATTTTGATTTCAATTATTTTGGATATATACCCAGAAGTAGGAATTGCTAGGTAGTATGGTAATTTTATTTTTAATTTTTTGAGGAAACACCATACTGTTTTCCATAGTGGCTGCACCATTTTACATCCCCAGCACAGTATACAAGATTCCAATTCTCTACATCTTCACCAGCACTTCTTCCCTTTTCTTTCTTTTTCTTAGTAATAGTCATCCTAGTGGCCTGGAGAATCCCAGGGAAGGGGGAGCCTGGTGGGCTGCCATCTATGGGGTCGCACAGAGTAGGACATGACTGAAGCGACTTAGCAGCAGCAGCAGCAATGGCTTTAAGGTAGTATTTCACAGTGGTTTTGATTTGCATTTCCCTAATTACTACTGATGAGCATCTTTTCATGTGCTTGTTGGACATTTGTATATTTTCTTTGGAGAAATGTCTATTCAAGTCCTTTGTCCATTTAAAAAATCAGGTTGATGTTTTTGTTGTTGTTGAGCTATAGGACTTCTTTATATATTCTGGATATTAAACTCTTATGGGAGTGTGTCTCCCCTAAATTCATGTTGAAGCTCTGGTCTCCATATCTCAGAATGTGACTGAATTCAGAGATAGGCTCTTTAGAGACATGACTAAATTAAAGTGAGGCATTAGAGTTGGTCCTTAAAAGAAGAGGTAATCTGGACACACAAAGACACACAAGGACTATAGACAGGACAGGACAGTCATGTGACGAGGCAGCAAGAGGGTAACCATCTGCAAGCCAAGGAGAGAGGTCTCAGAAGTACCCAATCTTGTTGGCACACATCTTAGACTTATATCCCACTGAACTATGAGAAACTAGGTTTCTTTTGTGTAAGACACCCAGATATAGACTGAATTATGTACCCCTAAAGTTCATACAAACAGCTGAGAAAGGAAGAGAAGCAACAGGCAAAGGAGAAAAGGAAAGATATACCCATTTGAATCCAGAGTTCCAAAGAATAACAAGGAGAGATAAGAAAGCCTTCTTAAGTGAACAGTGAAAAGAAATAAAGGAAAACAATAGAATGGAAAAGACTAGAGATCTCTTCAAGAAAATTAGAGATACTGAGGGAACATTTCATGCAAAGATGGGCACAATAAAGGACAGAAACAGTATGGACCTAACAGAAGCAGAAGATATTAAGAAGAGGTGGCATGAATACACAGAAGAACTATACAAATAGTATCTTCATGAGCCAGATAACCATGATGGTGTGATCACTCATCTAGAGCTAGATATCCTGGAGTGTGAAGTCAAGTGGGTCTTAAGAAGCAGTGCTACAAATAAAGCTAGTGGAAGTGATGGAATTCCAGTTGAGCTATTTCAGATCCTAAAAGGTGATGGTATTAAAGTGCTGCATTCAATATGCCAGCAAATTTGGAAAACTTAGCAGTGGCCACAGGACTGGAAAAGGTCAGTTTTCATTCCAATCCCAAAGAATGGCAATGCCAAAGAATGTTTAAACTACTGAACAATTGAGCTAATTTCACATGCTAGCAAGGTAATGCTCAGAGTCCTTCAAGCTAGACTTCAACAGTACATAAACTGAGAACTTCCAGATGGACAAGCTGGATTTAGAAAAGGCAGAAGAACCAGAGATCAAATCGACAACATCTTGTTGGATCATAGAAAAAGCAAGAGAATTCCAGAAAAACGTCTGCTTCATTGACTATGCTAAAGCCTTTGACTGTGGATCACAACAAACTGGAAATTGTAATGAACTTGTTCAAAATTGGGAAAGGAATATGTCAAAGGCTGTATATTGTCACCCTGCTTATTTAACTTATATGCAGAGCACATCATACAAAATTCTGACCTGGATGAGATGGTTAGATGGCATCACCAACTTGATGGACATGAGTTTGAGCAAGCTCCAGGAGTTGGTGATGGACAGGGAAGCCTGGCACACTGCAGTCCATGGGGTCGCAAAGAGTCGGACATGACTGAGTGACTGAACTGATACTGATACTGAAGGGAAAAGGGAGGATGGGATGGATTGGGAGATTGGGATTGACATATATGCAGTACAATGTGTAAAACAGATAACCGATGAGAACCTACTATATAGCACAGGAAACTCTATTCGATGCTCTGTGGTGACCTAAATGGGAAGAAAATCCAAGGAAGAGGGGATATGTACATATGTATGTGGCTGATTCACTTTGTTGTACAACAGAAACTATCACAACATTGTAAAGCAATTATATTCCAATTAAAATAATTAAAAATTTAAAAATAGAAAATTTGAATAATCCTAAAACAAGTAAATTGATATTTGAAATCATCCCCAAAAGACAAGCACAAACCCACAGAGTTTCACTAATTCTATAAAATATTTTTAAAAGAAATAACATCAATTTGTAATAAACTCAGAAAATAAGGAAAAACAAAGTTTCTTCCAACTCCTTCTATGAGAACAATATGACCTTGACACCTTGATACAGAAGCATCACAAGAAATATAGATAGAGCTATATCCCTCATGAATATAGATGTAAAAATTCTCCAATAGAATATTAGGAAACCAAATCTAGAAACATATAAAAAGGATTATATACCATGAAAACTTTGGATTTATCTCATGAATTCAAGGTGGGTTTAAAACATGAAAATCAACTAATATAATTAATTCACCATATGAAAAGAATAAATGGGAAAATTGATGATCATGTCAATAGATATAGAAAAAGCACTTGACAAAATTCCTCATTACCTACTGACATGCAGTGTTGTTAGCCATACAGTAGCATCCAACTCTGTGAGCCCATGGACTGTAGCCTGCCAGGTTCCTCTGTTCATGGAATTCTCCAGGCAAGAATACTGAAGTGGATACTCATTTCATTGTCCAGGAAATCTGGGATTGAACCTGGGTCTCCTGCATCACAGGTGAATTTTTACAGTCTGAGCCACCAGTGAAGCCAACTGACATGGAGCCCCAGCCACAATTCAACTTCCCTCTCAAAACCTGACCCTGTCTTATCTGCTCTGCATCCCTCTTTATGTATCTCACCACCCCCACCCCCCCCCCCCACCATCCTTCTCTCTCTCTCTCACCAGCCTTCTCTGAAAACTCATTCCCTTAACTCTGGTTATGTTTTCCACAGCCCACACCCACCATCAGCCATAATACTCACCTGTTCCTGACTAATATCATCCGTGGTACACTTGTTGTTGTTGAGTTGTGTCCAACTATTTATCACTCTATGGACTGCAGCATGCCAGGCTTCCTTATCCCTCACTATCTCCTGGAGTTTGCTCAAGCTCATGTCCATTGAGTTGGTGATGCCATCCAACCATCTCATCCTCTGTCACCCCCTTATCCTCCTACCCTCAGTCTTCCCCAGCATCAGGATCTTTTCCAGTGAGTTGACTCTTCGCATCAGGTGGCCAATGTATTGGAGTTTCAGCTTCAGCATCAGTCCTTCCAGTGAATATTCAGGGTTGGCTTCCTTTAGGATTGACAGGTTTGATCTCCTTTCAGTTTAGGGGACTCTCAAAAGTTTTCTCTAGCACCACAGTTCAAAAAGCATCGATTCGTTGGCATTCAGACTTCTTTATGGTCCAACTACCCATAGCTTTGACTATATGGACCTTTGTTGGCAAAGTGATGTCTCTGCTTTTTAATACCCTCTCTAGATTTGTCATAGCTTTTCTTCCAAGTAGCAAGCGTCTTTTAATTTCATGGCTGCAGTCACCATCTGCAGTGATTTTGGAGCCCAAGAAAATAAAGTCTGTCACTGTTTCCATTTTTTCCCCCATCTATTTGCCATGAAGTGATAGGATCAGATGACATGATCTCAGTTTTTTGATTGCTGGGTTTTAAGCCAGCTTTTCCAATCTCCTCTTTCACTCTAATCAAGAAGCGCTTTAGTTCTTTTTTACTTTCTGCCATTAGGGTGGTATCATCTACATATCTGATGTTGTTGATATTTCTCCTGGCAATCTTGATTTCAGCTTGTGATTCACCCAGCCTGGCATTTCTCATGATGTACTCTAAATATAAGTTAAATAAGCAGAGTGACAATATACAGCCTTCACGTACTCCTTTCCCAATTTTGAACCAGTCTTTTGTTCCATGTCTGGTTCTAGCTATTGCTTCTTGACCTGCGTACAGGGTTCTCAGGAAGCAAGTAAGGTAATCTGGTATTCCAATCTCCTTAAGAATTTTCCCATTTGTTGTAATACACACAATCAAAGGCTTTAGTGTAGTCAATGAAGCAGAAGTAGATGTTTTTCTGGAATTTTCTTGCTTTTTCTATGATCTAATGGATGTTATCAATTTAATCTCTGGTTCCTCTGCTTTTTCTAAGTCCAGCTTGTCCATCTGGAAGCTCTCGGTTCATACAATGTTGAAGTCTAGCTTGGATTTTGAGCATTACCTTGCTAGCATGTGAAATAAGCAAAATTATATGGTAGTTTGAACATTCTTTGTCATTGCCTTTCTTTGGGATTGAAATGAAAACTGACCTTTTCCAGTTCTGTGACCACTGCTGAGTTTTCCAAATTTGCTGGCACATTGAATGTAGCACGTTAACAGCATCATCTTTTAGGATTTGCAATAGCTTATCTGGAATTCCATCACTTCCACTAGCTTTGTTTGTAGTGATACTTCCTAAGGCCCACTTGACTTCACATTCCAAGATGTCTGGCCCTAGGTGAGTTTTCATACCATCATTATCATCTGGGTCATTAAGATATTTTTTATATAGCTCTTCTGGGTACTCTTGCCATCTCTTCTTAATCTCTATTGCTTCTGTTAGGTCCATATCATTTCTGTCCTTTATTGTGCCCATTTTTGCATGAAATATTCCCTTGGTATCTCTAATTTTTCTAGTCTTTCCTATTCTATTGCTTTCTTCAATTTCTTTGCATTGTTCACTTAAGAAGTCTTTCTTATTTCTCCTTGCTATTCTCTGGAACTCTGCATTTGGTTGGGTATATCATTCCCTTTCTCCTTTATCTTTCCCTTCTCTTCTTTTCTCAGTTATTTGTAAGACCTCATCAGACAACCATTTTGCCTTGTTGCATTTCTTTTTCGTAGGGACGGTTTGGTCACTGCCGCCTGTACAGTGTTACAAACCTCTTTCCATAGTTCTTCAGGCACTCTGTCTACCAGATCTCTCCATTGAATCTATTTGTCACCTCCACCTTATAATCATAAGGGACTTGATTTAGGTTATACCTGAATGGTCTAGTGGTTTTCCCTACTTTCTGCAATTTAAGCCTGTATTTTGCAATAAAGAGCGCATGATCTGAGCCACAGTCAACTCCTGGTCTTGTTTTTTACTGACTGTACAGAGCTTCTCCATGTTCAGCTGCAAAGAATATAATCAATCTGATTTCATTATTGACCATCTAGTGATGTCCATGTGTAGAGCTGTCTCTTGTGTTGTTGGAAGATGGTGTTTGCTATGATCCATGTGTTCTCTTGGCAAGACTCTGTTAACCTTTGCCCTGCTTAATTTTGTTCTCCAAGGCCAAACTTGCCTATTACTCCAGGTATCTCGACTTCTTACTTTTGCATTTCAATCCCCTATGATGAGAACCTTTTCTTTTGGTGTTAGAAGGTCTTGTAGATCTTCTCGAACCATTCAGCTTCAGCTTCTTTGGCATTAGTGGTTGGGGAATAGACTTGGATTACTGTAATATTGAATAGTTTGCCTTGGAAATGAACCTGGGTCATTCTGTTGTTTTTGAGATTGCACCCAAGTACTGCATTTCGGACTTTTTGTTGACTATGTGGGCTACACCATTTCTTCTAAGGGATTCTTGCCCACAGCAGTAGATATAATGGTCATCTGAGTTAAATTTGCTCATTCCCATCCATCTAGTTCGTGATTCCTAAAACGTTGATGTTCACTCTTGCCATCTCCTGTTTGACCATGTTCAGTTTACCTTTATTCATGGACCTAACATTCCAGGTTCCAGTTCTTTATGGCATCACACTTTACTTTCACTAACAGACACATCTACAGGTAGGTGTCATTTCTGCTTTGCCCCAGCGTCTTCATTCTTTCTGGACCTATTTCTCTGCTCTTCCTCTGTAGCATACTGGACACCTAGTAGACCTGGGGAGCTGATATTCCAGTGTCATATCTTTTTGCCTTTTCATACTGTTCATGGGGTTCTTGAGGCAAGAAGAGTTTCCCTTGTGGCTCAGCTGGTAAAGAATCTGCCTGCAATGCAGGAGACCTGGTTCAGTCCCTAGGTTGGGAAGATCCCCTGGAGAAGGGAAAGGCTACCCACTCCAGCATTCTGGCCTGGAGAATTCCATGGACTGTATAGTCCATGGGGTTGCAAAGAGTCAAACACGACTGAGTGACTTTCACTTTTACTTTCAAGGCAAGAATACTGAAGTGGATCACATTTTGTCAGAACTCTCCACCAAGGCCCATCTGTCTTGGGTAGCTGGCATGGTATGGTTCATAACTTCATTGAGTTACACAAGGCTGTGATCCATGTGATCATTTTGCTTAGCTTTCTATGATAGTATTTTTGTTCTGGAGGCTGGGGGATTATAGTTCTTGCTTCTTCTGTCTGCCCTCTGATGGGTGAGGATAAGAGACTTGTGCAAGCTTCCTGACGGCAGGAACTGTCTGTGGGGAAAACTGGGTCTTACTCTGGTTGGCAGGGCCATGCTCAGTAAAACTTTAATCCAATTTTCTGCTGACAAGTGGGACTGTACTCCCTCACTGTAGTTTGGTCTGAGGTGGCCCAGTCCTGGAGTCTACAGGCTCTATGGCAGGGCTAAAGGCGACCTCCAAAAGGACTTAGGCCAGCAAACTCGTGCCTTCCAGGACTGCTGCTGCCAGTGCCCCTGACCCCATGACAGTCCACTGCTGACCCACACCTCCACAGGAGACTCCCAAATACTCACAGGCAGGTCTGGCCCAGTCTCTTGTGGGGTCATTGCTCCTTTCCTCTGGGTTCTGGTGTGTAGAAGGTTTTGTTTGTGCCCTCCAAGCCTATTTCCCCCAGTCCTGTGGAAGTTCTTTAACTAAATCCTTCTGTCTTTCAGTCTAATTTCCCAGGGATTCCTAGTCACTTTGCTGGATCCCCAGGTTGGGAAGTTTGAATTGGGGCCTAGAATCTTCACAACAGTGAGAGAAGTTCTTTGGTATTATTGTTCTCCAGTTTGTGTGTCACCCATGGGGCTTATATTTAACATGATTGGGGCCCTTCTATAATCCCGTTGCAGCTTCTCCTTTGTCCCTGGACACGGGGTGTGTGTATATATATATATATATATTTTTTTTTTTTTTTAAACGGGGTATATTTTTTTGGTGGACTCCAACATCTTTCTGTTGATGGTTGTTCAGCAGCTAGTCGTGATCTTGGTGTTGCAGGAGAAGATGAGTGCACGTCCTTCTATTCCACCACCTTATGTATGTGGTACATTTAGGTAGTGACAATTTGATGTCCTGCTTCTTGAAGGTCTGTAGCAGTCTAAAACAACAGAAATTTATTTCTCACAGTTATAGAGGCTAGACAAGACCAAGATCAAGTTCCAGCATGGTTGCATTCTGGAAGATCCCTCTTCCTGGTTCATAGCAAACACCTCATTTCATCTGAAACTTTGTCAGAATGACCTTTATCATCAATGTTTCTACCAACATTCCATTCATGACCACTTAGGTATTCTCTAAGAAGATTGAGGCTTTCTATACAGCCCTCATCTTTTCCTTCTGGTCAGTTCAGTAGAATTGCCTTTGAATGTCTGTTCACAGTAATGCAGGCTTTTCCTTCTAGTCTGCACCTCCAAACACTTCCAGTCTCTACTCATCTCCTAGTTCCAAAGCCACTTCCACATTTTAAAGTATTTGTAATTAAGATTTATTTCTCACAGTTCTGGAAGCTGGAAGTACAAGATCAGGTTTTGGTGAAGGCTCTCTTTCAGGTTGCAGATTGCTGACTTCTCACTGTAATCTCAGATGGCTGAAGGGGTTAGAAATGTTTGTAGGGTCTCTTTTATAAAGGCACTAATTCCACACATGAAGGCTCCACTCTCACAACCTAATCACCTCCCAAATACCATCAAAGACCATCACCTTTAGGAGTTAGGATTTTAACATGTAAACTTGGAAGAGACACAATCAAACTACAGCAATAACAAGATATTGAGTTTGTCTCAATTATGTAAATCCATCTATAAATAATCTCTGCCCGGCTTGATACTTTCCTATACTTTGAACATTTCTACAGCAAGAAACTTGTATATTGGGGATGAGGGGAGGTTAACAAAATAATTTGGAAAAGGGTAAAGGAATCCATAATAGTGATAGGGGTTTGTACAAGACAGATTCCAATAAACTGCCTAGCAGAAAGGGTGGGGACAATGAGAGAAGATTCCACTCCACTTCAATGGGAGTGGGGGAAAGCCTTCACTTCTTTTTTTTAATTAATTAATTTATTTTAATTGGAGGATAATTTCTTTACAATATTGTGGTTTTTGCCATACATCAACAAGTATCACCCACAAGTGCACATGTGTCTCCCCATCCTGAACCCCCCTACCACCTCCCTCCCCACCCCATCCCTCTGAGTTGTCCCAGAGCATCAACTTTGAATGCCCTGCTTCATACATTGAACTTGTACTGTTCATCTACTTTACATATGGTAATATACATGTTTCAATGCTATTCTCTCAAATCATCCCACCCTTGCCTTCTCCCACATAGTCCAAAAGAGTCCAAAAGTCTGTTCTTTATATCCGTGTCTCTTTTGCTGCCTTGCATATAGTATCATTGTTACCATCTTTCTAAATTCCATATGTATGTATTAATATACTGTATTGGTGTTTCTCTTTCTGACTTACTTCACTCTGTATAATAGATTCCAGGTTCATCCACCTCATTAGAACGGACTCAAATGCATTCTTTTTTGTATCTGAGTAATATTTCATTGTGTACCACAACTTCCTCATCCATTCATCTGCCGATGGACATCTAGGTTGCTTCCATATCCTAGCTATTGTAAACAGTGCTGCAGTGAACATTCGGGTACATGTGTCTCTTTCAATTCTGGTTTTCTTGGTGTGTATGCCCAGCAGTAGGATTGCTGGGTCATATAAGCCTTCACTTCTTGTCCTATTCCCCTCCTGGGCCCAGGAGGAGCAAAGATATAAGAAGATCATAGATGAGACCATGGCCCAGTTACAAGACCTGAAGAACCAGCACCTGGCCACGAAGTCAGAGGTGAATGACAAGAACCACGAGATGGAGGAGATTCCTAAGAAACTGAGGTGGGGGCACCAGCAACTGAGTTCAGGTCTGGGCTTGGGGAAAGTACACAGTATGGGCAGCTTGCCAGATTTGGATCTCACCTATCTCCCTGGATCTTCTTAGGGAAATGACCCATTTACAGAAGGAGGTAACAGCCATTGAGACCAAACTTGAACAGAAGGGCAGTGACCGCCACAACCTGCTACAGGCCTGCAAGATGCAGGACATCATGTTGCCACTGTCTAAGGGCACCATGGATGATATCAGTCAGGAAGAGGTGAGTATCATGGCTGGTGGTGGGTGTGGGCTGTGAACAACATAACCAGGGATGGAGGATGACGGTGGCCAGGGAGGGCAGGTGAGAGAGAGAAGGATGGTGGGTGAGGGTGGTGAGTGACAAAAGGAGGGATGCAGAGGAGATGAGGCAGGGTGAGGCTGTGAAGGCAGGTGAGGTGAAAGGTAATAGCCTTGATGTGAGAGGGCAGTTTTGGGGTAGGGTGTATGTCAGTAGGTGGAGAGGGAGGTAAGCCAGGAGAAGAGGAAATCATTCATTAACCTCAGGGACCTGAGCTAAGATAGTTCCAGCAGGTGATGGATATTTGTTGTTGTTGTTCAGTCAATCAGTCATGTCCGAATCTTTGTGACCCTATGGACTGCAGCACGTCAGGCTTTGCTGTCCTTCACTGTCTCCAAGAATTTGCTCAAATTCATGTCTATTGAGTTGATGATGCTAACAATGAGATCTAGCAATCTCATCCCAAGAGCAAAGGAAGATGGAAGCTGAGGGTCCTGAGGGATGGTAACTTAGCTGCAGTGAGAGGCTGGTCAGGAGAGGGTTGGGTAAGGGACAGGAGCAACCCAAAGGTGATGAAGCATAGTTATGGGAAAGGGAAAGACACAAGCCAATAGAAGAGCCAAGGCATTTTATCCACTGGAAGTGAGGCTTGATGGCAAGGGGGTGGGACTGTTAATGAGAGGAGGTCTGCAGATATCTTGTCTTTGACCTAAACATGTATCTCAGTCCCACATGTGTTTCTCCCTCCTTTCTTCCCAAATGGCATTTCCATTTAATTCAGCAAAATCTTCTGAACACTGGCAGTGTGCCAGGCATCATGGTAGCACATGATATAACCATTCCTAATCCTAAGCACAGCCTTGCCAGGCAGGCATGGTCCCATGTTACAGATGAGGGTTTGTGTGTTTCAATGAGGATTTGAGCAACAGCATGTCTTGCCCAGGGTCACACCACTAGTCAGTGTCTTTTGAACTCAGGTCTTTCTGCCATCAAAGCTGCTCTTCCTTCTGCCACAAGTGCTTTCTATCGAGATGCTTCTCAAAGACATTGAAGGCTGAAAAGAACCCCCCTCTCCAGCCCCATCTAGAGGTGTACTCTTATGGCCAGTCAGCTGCATTTGACTCTCCCTCTCACTATTGCAGGGTAGCTGCCAAGGGGAGGATTCAGTGAGTGGCTCCCAATGGACTTCCAATATCTATGCATGAGAGGCCCTCGTGGAGATTGACTATGGCGACCTGTGTGAGGATCTGAAGGTGAGGTTCAGCTTCGGGTGGTAGGGACATCGTCTCAGCTGTCCAGAGAGAGGGTCAACCCATCTGGGGGCCCTGTGGAGGCAGACCATGTCTGGAAAGAAGGGAAAACTGGCAAGGGGGGTGGAGTTGTGGTCTAGGTTCTCCCCTCATATGCACATACAGACACAGGCACATCTTCTACCCCCCACTCACAGCTGCCCTTGTCCCTGCCTGTTACCAGTCTTCCCCTTCCACCTGTGTACACATCTCAACCTTGATACATGGAGAACAAGCTCCTGTACACAGTGAAAAGATAAACTTTGAGGATTCCTCAGGGCTCTGTCCCAGACATCCTTTCCTTCTAATGTGGAGTTCTCATCCTTCATATCTCCTCCTCTCCCAGGACTTCAGCTGTCGTCTCCATGCTAGGTCCCACAGGCACCTCAAACCCCAGCCTTTCTCCCCAAATCTACCTCTTCAGTGCCAGCCACAGATTCAAACCAGAAATCTGAGCCTTGTCCTTGACTCTCTCTCTCTCACTTGCATATTTAATGAATTACCAAGCCCTGTCAATTCTACCTTCCAAATATCTACTGAATTCTACTTTTCCCTGTTTCCACTCTATTGCAGGCTGCTTTCATCTGTCACATGGACTATTGCAGGAGCCCCTTAAATAGTTTCTGATGCTTTCCAAACTATCATTATAGCCAGGGGAACTTGATATTTTTTAAAAACTTGTTATTATGGAAATTTTCAAACAGATACAGAAGTAGAGAGACTGATATAATGAACCCCAGGTACCCATCATCCAGCTTCAACAATTAGCAACATATGATCAATCTCATTTCTTATACTGTTCCCTCTTCCCATTGGCATATTTTAAATAAAATTCTAGATGTTATTTCATTCATAATTATCTCAGCATATATCTCTAGAATAGAAAGACTACCCTCCAAATACTGCTACTGCTGCTGCTAAGTCGCTTTAGTTGTGTCCGACTCTGTGCAACCCCATGGACGGCAGCCCACTAGGCTCCCCCACCCCTGGGATTCTCCAGGCAAGAACACTGGAGTGGGTTGCCATTTCCTTCTCCAATGCATGAAAGTGAAAAGTGAAAGTGAAGTCGCTCAGTCATGTCTGACTCTTCACGACCCGATGGACTGCCGCCCACCAGGCTCCTCCATCCATGGGACTTTCTAGGCAAGAGTACTGGAGTGGGGTGCCATTGCCTTCTCTGACCCCCCAAATAAGGACTCATTAATATCACTTAGTATTCATTAAATGTTCATATTTCTATGAAAGTCCAATCAATTTTTTCTTACACTTTGTATGTTTAATTAGGATTCATATGACATCAATATGTTGCAGTGTTACAACTAGTTGATATATTACTTGTGGTGTATAACATTTTCCTATACTTCTGTATTTTTTCCTGTTACTTATGAGAAAATTACTGGGTCATGTGTCCTATAGAGTTTTCTATGTTCTAAGTTTAGCTGATTATGTCCCATCAATTCAGTTCAATTCAGGCCCTCAGTCATGTCAAACTCTTTGTGACCCCATGGACTGCAGCACACCAGGCTTCCCTGTCCATCACCAACTCCCGGAGCTTGCTCAAACTCATGTCCATCGAGTTGGACATCTCATTCTCTGTCATCTCCTTCTACTCCTGCCTTCAATCTTTCCCAGCATCAGGGTCTTTTCCAATGACTCAGTTCTTCACATCAGGTAGCCAAAGTATTGGAGCTTCAGCTTCAGCATCAGTCCTTCTAAAGAATATTCAGGACTGATTTCCATTAGGATTGACTGATTTCATCTCCTTGCAGTCCAAGGGACTCTCAACAGTCTTCTCCACAGTTCAAAAGCATCATTGCTTAGGTGCTCAGCTTTCTTTATGGTCTAACTCTCACATCCATACATGACTACTGGAAAAACTATAGCTTTGACTAGACGGACCTTTGTTGGCAAAGTAATGTCTCTGCTTTTTAATATGCTGTCTAGGTTTGTCATAGCTTTTCTTCCAAGGAGCAAGTGTCTTTTCATTTCATGGCTGCAGTCACCATCTGCAGTGATTTTGGAGCCCAAGAAAATAAAGTCTTGTCAGTGTTTCCATTGTTTCCCCATCAATGTGCCATGAAGTGATGGGACCAAATGCCATGATCTTCGTTTTTTGAATGTTGAGTTATAAGCCAGTTTTTTCACTCTCCTCTTTCACTTTCATCAAGAAGCTCTTCAGTTTCTCTTTCCTTTCTGCCATAAGGGTGGTGTCATCTGCATATCTGAGGTTATTGATATTTCTCCCAGCAATCTTGATTCCAGCTTGTGCTTCATCCAGTCTGGCATTTCACATGATGTATTTTGCATAGAAGTTAAATAAGCAGGGTGACAATATACAGCCTTGACGTACTCCTTTCCCAATTTGGAACCAGTCCATTGTTCCATGTCTGGTTTTAACTGTTGCTTCTTGACCTGCATGAGCTTCCCTGGTGGCTCAGATGGTAAAGCATCAGTCTGCCTGCAATGGGGAGACCCAGGTTCGATCTCTGGGTCAGGAAGATATCCTGAAGAAGGAAATGGCAACCTGCTCCAGTATTCTTGCCTGGAAAATTCCATGGATGGAGAAGTCTGGTAGGCTACATTCCATGGGGGTAACAAAGAGTCGGACACAACTGAGCATCTTCACTTTCACTTTCTTGATCTGCATACAGATTTCTCAGGAGGCAGGTAAGGTGGTCTGGTATTCCTATCTCTTTAAGATTATGTCCCATGATACTATTTAGTGTGTTCTTCCATCTCCTGTATTTCCTGTAAACTGATAGTTAAATCTAGTGTTTCATTGCATATAGGTTCATTTTTCATTTGTGACAAGAATATATCATATGTGGTGCTTGTGTATTTATAAACTTCCTTTTGTATCCCATCAGATGACATTTGATGTCAGTTCTCTTTCTCTGTAATGTTAAAACAGACAAATGCTCAACGTTACTTATGAAGCATTCTTACCAAAAACTCAAACATGGATCTGATCCAGATTCTATAGCCAGCAATTATTTTTTTTAAAACCCACTGATGCCAGAGGAACATGTCAAATAAAAGCTCATAGCCAAATCCAGAATATGGAAAACTCTAAAGAACAAGAGACCTAGTCTCTTCTATAAATAAAACAAAAAATTAAGAAAAAGGAAGGGAAAGTGTTGCAGACTGAAAGACAAATCAACTGGAATGACAGGCATCACTTGAATCCCTTGCAAAGAAACTAGAGAGAGGGAAATTATACAGTAAATGAGAATTAAGAGATGTGTGCAACTTGTTTGGAACCTGATTAGAAAAAATGTAAAAAAAATTTATGAAACAATCAGGACAATTTGAACATTGACCAAATATTTTATGATATTAAGGATTTGCTGTTAATATTATTTGTATGAAAATGTTATTGTGTTTTTTCTTTCTAAAGTCCCTACCTTTTACAGAAGTGGTTTTCAGTTGGAAGGGGAAGAGGATTTTTTCCCCCAAGAGGATATTTGGCAATGTCTCCAGTCTCTGTTTCTTTGTCAGAACTGGGGTGGAGTTCACTGCCAGCATCTAGTGGATAAACATGAGGGATGCTGCTAAGCATTCTACAGTGCACAATACAGCAGAACAGAAACCATTCATCTAACCCAAGAAGTCAATAGTGCCAAGATTTGGAAACTGTTTTATAGATACATAATGAAGTAGTTGAAGTATTTGTGGTTGAAACAATATACTTATTGCTTTGCTATAAAATAACTGAGTATATGGGACTTCCCTGGTGGTCCAGCAGTTAAGAATCCATCTTCCAATGCAGGGGACATGGGTTGGATCCCTGTTTGGGGAACTAAGTTTCCATATGCCCAAGGACGACTAAGCCCACATGCTACAACTACTGAGCCTGCATGCTCTAGACCCTGCACCACAACTAGAGAGAAGCCCATGCACCAAAAAAGAAGAGCCCACGCTTCGCTACAAAAGACCCCACATACTGTAAGAAAGATCCTGTGTGCCGCAGCTAAGACCCAATAGCTAAATAAATAAATAATTTTAAAAAAAAAAAAATAATAATTGAGTATAGAAAGGGGATCAATGGCAGAGTGTTACCTATGAGTTGATAAATAATTTTTCTAACTTCATCAAGATATAATTGACATATAACATTGTGTAAGCTTAAGGTGTACAATGTGATGTACTATGTGATTTCACATATATATATAGTGAAATGTTTACCATGATAAGGATAGGTAACACATCCTTTACCTTACATAACTGCCATTTTACTGTTGTTTTTGGTGAGAACATAAAAGCTCTACTCTCATAACAACTTTAAAATGTATAGAACAGTATTTCTAACTATGGTTATCAAAACTTATTCATCTTATAATGGAAAGTTTGTACCTTTGACCAAAATCTCCTCCTTTCCCTCAACCTTCAGCCCCTGGAAACCTCCCTTCTACTCTGTTTCTTCGAGTTCTGTGTTTTTAGATTCCCTATATAAGTGAAATTGTATAGTTTGTGTGTTTCTCTGATTTATTTCACTTAGTGTAATGCCCTCAAGATCCATCCACATTGTCACAAATGGAAGAATTGGCTTCTTTTTAAGACTAAATGTCATTCCATTGTATATGTACCACATTTCCTCTATCTATTTAGCCAATGGTGGACAAGCTGTTTCCATGTCTTGACTATCATGAATAATGCTTCAGTAAACATGGGAGTGTAGATATCTCTTCAAGATACTGATTTCCTTTGGATAAATACCCAGAAGTGGAATTTTTGGATCATGTATATGGTAGTGCTAATTTTAATTTTTTTGAGGAAACTCCATATTGTTTCCCATAGTGGTTGTGCCAGTTTGCATTCCCACCAACAATGCCCAGTGGTTCCTTTTTCTCCACATCCTTCATAACACTTGTCTCTTGTCTTTTTGATAATAGACAATCTAAAAGAAGTGAGATAATATTTCATTATGGTTTTGATTTGCAGTTACTTGAGGATTAGTGATGTTGAACATATTTTTATGTACCCATTGATCATGTGTATGTCTTCTTTGGGAAAATGTCTACTAAAATTCCCCTGCCCATTAAAAAATCCAATTACTTGGAGGTTTTTTATTATTGAGTCATATGAATATTTTTTTTTCTATTTTGGATAGTAAACCCTTATCAGATAGATGATTTGCAAATATTTTCTCCCATTCCATAGGTTGCCTTTTCATTTTGCTGATTGTTTTTTGCTGTTCAGAGCCTTTAAGTTGATGTAGTCCCACTTGTTTATTTTTACTTTTGTTGTCATATCCAAAAAATCATTGGCAAGATCAATGTTAAGGATCTATTTCCTCATATTTTCTTCTAGGAGCTTTACACTTTCAGGTCAGATATTTAAGTCTTTAATTCATTTCAAGTTTATTTTTGACTAGTGTAAGATAGGAGTCCAATCTCATTCCTTGGCATGTAAATATCTGGTTTCCCCAGCACTATTTATGAAAAAGAATAAGAAATGCTGGAGAGGGAATGGAAAAAAGGGAACCCTATTACACTGTTGGTGGAAATGTAAATTGGTGCAGCCACTATGGAAAACAGGATGGAGGTTCCTCAAAAAACTAAAAATAAAGTTGTCATATGACCCAACAATTCTACTCCTGGGCATATACCCAGACAAAACTATAATTTGAAAAGATATATACACTGTGTTCATAGCGGTAGTTTGAACATTCTTTGGCATTGCCCTTTTGGGAGTGAGAGAGTCATTTCCTAGGCAGGTTGATAAGAAGTCTAGGGGTCCCCAAGGAGAGAGGGGTCTGGAATTCTCAAGGAGGAAGAAAGGACAAACTTTTTTTCCTTCTCTACATTCCTTAGGATTATATAACAATAATGTGTTCTGCCTGAGGACAGTCTCTGGATTAAACCTTCTGGCTAATTCTGTAAATTATGGGAGTAGACCTGCTCTTTACAAGGATTATATAACAATAATGTATTCTGCCTGAGGACAGTTTCTGGATTAAACCTTCTGGCTAATTCTGTTATCTTAAAATGTAAATTATGGGAGTAGGTCTGGTGAGGTCTTTACAACCTCCAGACATTCTTTGGATTCATTGGAGAGTATATAACTTCATTGCTAACACTAACAAGGGGGTACTCTTTCTACTCCCTTCTGATGCCTATGTCAGAAGCTTTCTCTATCTCCTTTATACTTTAATAAAACTTTATTACACAAAAGTTCTGAGCGATCAAGCCTCGTCTCTGGCCCAGGATTGAATTCTTCTCTGGGGGCCAAGAATCCCGGCGTCATGATTCAACAACAACCTTTCAGGGGATTGGAATGAAAACTGATCTTTTCCAGTCCTGTCGCAACTGCTGAGTTTTCCAAATTTGCTGGCATATTGAGTGCAGCACTTTCACAGCATCATCTTTTAGGATTTGAAATAGCTCTACTGGAATTCCATCACCTCCACTAGCTTTGTTCCTAGTGATACTTCCTAAGTCCCACTTGACTTCACAATTCAGGATGTCTGGTTCTAGTTAACTGACCACACCATCATGATTATCTAAGTCATTAAGATCTTTTTGTATAGTACTTCCGTGTATTCTTGCCACCTCTTCTTCATCTCTTCTGTTTCTGCTAGATTCATACCGTTGCTGTCCTTTATTGTGCCCATCTTTGCATGAAATGTTCCCTTGGTATCTCTAATTTTCTTGAAGTCATCTCTAGTATTTCCCATTCTATTATTTTCCTCTATTTCTTTTCATTGATCACTTAGGAAGCCTTGCTTATCTCTCCTTGCTATTCTTTGGAACTCTGCATTCTGATGGATATATCATTCCTTTTCTCCTTTGCTTTTTGCTTCTCTTCTTTTCTTGGCTATTTGTAAGGCCTCCTCAGACAACCATTTTGCATTTCTTTTTCTTGGAGATGGTGTTGATCACTGCCTCCTGTATAATGTTACAAATCTCCATCTATAGTTCTTCATGCACTCTATCAGATCTAGTGCCTTGAATCTATTTGTCACTTCCACTATATAATCATAAGTGATTTGATTTTGGTCATACCTGAATGGTCTAGTGGTTTTCCCTACTTTCTTCAATTTAAGTCTGAATTTTGCAGTAAGGAGTTCATGATCTGAGCCACAGTCAGCTCCTGGTCTTGTTTTTGCTGATTGTATAGAGCTATTTTTTCTTCCTTATATCTGTAAATGCTTCAATAAATCTCCATCTCTAAGCTAAGTGTGTCTGTTCTTTGTAATCTAAAAGAGGTTAACACTGTGGTGTGCACTTTTGATGGGTAGAGAATAGGGCAGAAGGTCTTACAGGTACGTTTGAACAAAAACACGAGTGGGAATTCATTCATTCTTCTCTCACCCTCACTGGCACAGGCACTTTTCATTCACTTATTGGCTTATTTTTCCTCATTCATTCAGCCAGTCATTCATTTACTCACTTATTTCTGGATGACTCATTCATTCACTTATTAACTAATCAGTCATGCAGTAATATAAGCATTTGCTCATTTGTTCTTTCCAGTATTCACTTGGTCAGCAAGCATATTGAGCTCCTGCTGCATGTCAGGCCCTGTGCTTGATTCTGGAGATATGATATACTCCCTAAACCCCAGGAATTCAGTTTACCTGGGGGCTCACATAAGTAAGCAGATAAGTAAACCAACTGTGACAAATGATCTAACAAGTGTAGATGAAGCAGAGTAGAGAAAATAAGGCCATTAGATGATTTTTCCTGGGATGGGGTGGAATGGAGGGAGTATTCAGGAAAGTCTTAGTAGAGAAAGTGAAAGTGAAAGTGAAGTCGCTCAGTCGTGTCCAACTCTTTGCGACCCCGTGGACCGTAGCCCTCCAGGCTCCTCCGTCCATAGGATTCTCCAGGCAAGAATACTGGAGTGGGTTGCCATTTCCTTCTCCAGGGGATCTTCTGACCCAGGGATCAAACCCAGGTCTCCCGCATTGCAGGCAGACGCTTTAACCTCTGAGCCACTGAGAAGGGGGCACAAAATCTTGAAGGAAGAGTTTCTGTTTACTATGTTGAAAAAGGGAGAAAGAATATTGCTAGCAGAAGAACTGCCTAAACAAAGATATATAGTGTGAAAGCATATAGATTTTTGGCAGGGAGCAGTGGAAGAAGTGTGGAAGCCAGGCAATCAAGCTTAGCTTTGATTTTGTGGGCAAGAAGAAACCATAGAAGAGTTCGAAGCAAGGAAGTGACAGAGTCAGATTGGCATTTTAGGAAGATAACTCTGATAGCAGGTGTGAAGGATGGTTGGGGGCATTAAACACTGACCTAAACAACATTGAAGAAAGAACATGTAAGTGTCATAATTAGAGGCATGAATGTAGACTCAGGAGTCACTGAGAAGGGAGGAAGTTCTACCAGTGGACTAAAGAAGACTTTTTGAAGGAGGTGAAATTTGAGCTAAGCCTTGAACAATAGAGAAAATCCCAACTCATGGAGATAAGGAGTAATATTTTTTCCAAGCAAGGAGATGAGTGTAAGTATGGGAAGTTTGGGTTAACAAATATTCCAGTTTGACTGCAGTAGAGCTGTATTTAAGGGAGAGGTAGGAAGGGAGACTGCAAGGTTTCTCAAAGATTTTTATATTCTGCTGCCATTAGGTCTGCAGAAACAAGGGAACTTGGAGGGAGGGAGTAAGTGGTGGGCAGGAATGTCCTTTTCTGTTTTTTAAAAATTAATTTTAAATACATGTTCATTTTAAAATAGAAGTAATACATACACATTGTTCAGAAAACAAACAAATAAACTCAAATCAGTATAAAAAGAAATGAAAAGAGTACTGACCCACAGGCTCCCATCCCTACTCTACCATCTTTTAATTATTGGCAATCACTTTTAGTTATTTCTTCTGATTGTTATCTCCACTTCTAAATAATATGCCATATGATGTGTCTTTTATGTCCTGCTATGACAGATGAGGATTTAGATAATTTACACCAAATTCATCTCTTGTGCTTCTAATATAATTTAGTTCATATCTTCCTGCTTCTAATATAATTTAGTTTCTCTGTTAGATAACTTTCTGAATTTAAGCAACACTGTGATTCCTTGTTCCATGATCTAGAGACAATTTTTCTGGACCAGAATTTTGTTAGATGATAGTTTGCTTTTTGCCTTCTTCCCCACCATTCAACCTCCCAAATTCTGTCATCTGGTCCTTTATGTCAAAGTTGGTAACATTTAATTCTGTTCTGTAATCATGATTAAGGCTTTTCCTGTGAGTTTTGTCTATAGTTTGATCCTAAAAGCAATAAAGTTATTACATTAATATGACTATAAATATTATTCATTACAAAGCCAATCAATGTACTTTTATCATTTTTTCCTTGTAGCAGTTTTTTCATTTATTTCTGATGTTTCTGATTCTGTTTCTATTTCACTGTTTTATACTTTCATATATTCCATTTTCTCTTTTCAAAAATCTCTATTACATTAGGTACATCAGCCTACCACCCCCCAAACAAAAAAGACCTTCTTCTTGGAGCCCTCCATCCATTTCTCAAATCTGAACTAGTTGATCTCCAGGCCTGATGCATGACTATCATTTTGGGACTTTCCCTCACAGCTTTCCTTGGTTATATGACTATTTACTTGTGGTTCCTAGGGTTTTTATTGTGTCTGTTTTTTCCATTGTTTTGATAGTGTACATCCTCAAGTAACTTTCTCAGAAAGGCTATGTAGGAGGTAGATTTATTGGTCTTTGCATATCTGAAAATGCTGTATTCCATTCTTATAGCTGCTGCTGCTGCTGCTGCTGCTAAGTCGCTTCAGTCGTGTCTGACTCTATGCAACCCCACAGATAGCAGCCTACCAGGCTCCCCCATCCCTGGGATTCTCCAGGCAAGAACACTGGAGTGGGTTGCCATTTCCTTCTCCAATGCATGAAAGTGAAAAATGAAAGTGAAGTCACTCAGTCGTGTCCAACTCTTAGCGACCCCATGGACTGCAGCCTTCCAGGCTCCTCCGTCCATGGGATTTTGCAGACAAGAGTACTGGAGTGGGGTGCCATTGCCTTCTCCATTCTTATACTTGGCTATAAAATTTGATTCCTTTGGGGTTTTTTTGTTTGTTTTTTGTGGGGTTTTTTTGGCCGTACCTTGAGGCATGGGCAGAATATTAGTTCCCTGAACAGGGATGTAACTCATGCCCCCTGCAGTGGAAACATAGAGTCTTAACCACTGGAGAGCCAGGGATGTCCCCTAAAGTTTGAGATTCAGCATCATTTTCCCACAGAACTTTGAAGTCTCATTGCTTTTTTGTTAATTTACCCATCTATTCCTTCTCTCTGGGATCTAAATGACATGAATGTTAGATTTTTCCTTATAATGTCACAGGTCCCTGAAGCTCTGTTCACTTTTTTCCTCCTCTATTTTCTCTGTTTTCCAGTTTGGGCAATGTCTATTGTTTTATACTCCAATTAACTGATTCTTTCCTCTGTCCCCTCCTTTTTGCTGTTAGCTCATCCATTGAAGTTTTTGTTTGGGTTATTGTATTTTTCAGTTCTAAAATTTCCATTTGATTCTTCTTTATATCTTCTATTTATTTACAGACAGTTTGTAGTTTTTCACTTGTTTTAGGCATATTCTTAATTGTGCATTGAGGCATTTTAATGATGAAATACCAGACCACCTGACCTGCCTCTTGAGAAACCTATATGCAGGTCAGGAAGCAACAGTTAGAACTGGACATGGAACAACAGATTGGTTCCAAATAGGAAAAGAGGTACAAGACTATATTGTCACCCTGCTTATTTAACTTATATGCAGAGTACATCATGAGAAACGCTGGGCTGGAAGAAGCACAAGCTGGAATCGGGATTACCAGGAGAAATATCAATAACCTCAGATATGCAGATGACACCACCCTTATGGCAGAAAGTGAAGAGGAACTAAAAAGCCTCTTGATGAAAGTGAAAGAGGAGAGTGAAAAAGTTGGCTTAAAGCTCAACATTCAGAAAACGAAGATCATGGCATCTGGTCCCATCACTTCATGGGAAATAGATGCGGAAACAGTGTCAGACTTTATTTTGGGGGCTCCAAAATCACTGCAGATGCTGATTGCAGCCATGAAATTAAAAGACACTTACTCCTTGGAAGAAACGTTATGACCAACCTAGATAGCATATTCAAAAGCAGAGACATTACTTTGCCAACTAAGGTCCATCTAGTCAAGGCTATGGTTTTTCCAGTGGTCATGTATGGATGTGAGAGTTGGACTATAAAGAAAGCTGAGTGCCAAAGAATTGATGCTTTTGAACTGTGGTGCTGGAGAAGACTCTTGAGAGTCCCTTGGACTGCAAGGAGATCCAACCAGTCCATTCTAAAGGAGATCAGTCCTGGGTGTTCTTTGGAAGAAATGATGCTAAAGCTGAAACTCCAATACTTTGGCCACCTCATGCGAAGAGTTGACTCATTGGAAAAGACTCTGATGCTGGGAGGGATTGGGGGCAGGAGGAAGAGGGGACGACAGAGGATGAGATGGCTGGATGGTATCACCGACTCAATGGACGTGGGTTTGGGTGAACTCCGGGAGTTGGTGATGGACAGGGAGGCCTGGCGTGCTACAATTCATGGGGTCTCAAAAAGTCGGACATGACTGAGTGACTGAACTGAACTGAACTGAATGACGAAAATGAAAGTTGCTCAGTTATGTCGGATTCTCTGCGACCCCATGGACTGTAGCCCACCAGGTTCCTCTGTCCATGGAACTCTCCAGACAAGAATACTGGAGTGGGCAGTCATTCCCTTCTCCAGGGTGTCTTCCCAATCTAGAATAGAACCCAGGTCTCCGGCACTACAAGAGGATTTTTTACTGTCTGAGCTGATGGGGATCCTTAAAAAACCCTTGTCAGATGGTTTTTAACATCACTCTTATCATGGTGTTGGAAGTCTATTGAGTGTCTTTTTTCATTCAAATTGAGATTTTTTTGGTTCTTGGTATGATGAGTGATTTTCTATTGAAACCTGGGGGTTTTAGGTATTGTGTTAAATATGAAAGTGAAAGTGAAGTCGCTCAATTGTGTCCAAGTCTTTGCGATCCCATGGACTGTAGCCTACCAAGCTCCTCTGTCCATGGGATTTTCCAGGCAATAGTACTGGAGTGGAATGCCATTTCCTTCTCCAGAGGATCTTCCCAACCCAGGGATCAAACCCAGGTCTCCCGCATTGTAGACACTTTACCGTCTGAGCCACCAGGGAAGTCCTGTGTTAAATATGAGGATTATTTAAATATCTTGTTTTACCTTGCCTCCTCAGACACTGTTCCAGCAGTGAAAGAGGAGACACTTACTTGTTACTATCAGATGGACATGGAAGTCCAGGATCCCCGCACAGTGTCTGTTCACACCCCAGAGGGAGGGTTTCCTCATTATTCTTGGGTGAGGGTGGGAGTTCTGGTTCCCTACTCAGCCTTCTCTAACACTACCCCAGTGAGGAGCAGAAGAGTTACTCTTTATAGCCAGCAAAGGTAGAAGTCTAAACTCCCTGCTTGGCCTTTGCTGGTGGAGCCACAGTTTTTCCTGTGGTGTTTGGCTGGAGTAAAGTGGTTATTATCTAATTGCCATCTTATCCAGCACCAAGTCTAAGATATGTGAGGCAAAAGAGAAACCAAGGGAAATTACCACCATGTCGCTCCTCTGCTACTGAGGTCCTCAGCAGGTTTGCCTTCTTTTCTCCACCTCTCAGTCTTCTTATGATTATATGTAATGTCCCAAGATTTTAGCTATCCTTGAGGAGAGGAATAGGGCAAAGTACTTCTACTCCATTCACTACCCCCCCCTTTAAACAGTTATTTATTGAAAACTGTATTCATGGTATTTTAAAATTTCCTAAATTATGTGTTTGAGTTTGGGGATTTGTCATTCATTGCATTGGTCATTGGTTAGGCCTCTTCATTTTGAAGTTCTTTAATTCTGAGAAATTCTCTATTATTTCTTTGATATGTTCCTCTTTTCTGTTTTCATATTGTTCTCTTCTGGAACTCATTAAAGTGGAATGTTAGACCTTCTGAATTGTTCTTTTGTATTTTTATCTGTTCTCTCTACTGCTGCCATACTTCTTACCTCCGTCCCTCCCCTTCCTAGTTTTCTCTCTCCCTTTGTTTTTGTTTACTTTCTGGAAGAAGATTTAACTTTATTTTCCAACTCTTGCATTTCTTTTCTTTCCTTCTTCCTTACTTCCTTTCTTCTTTTCTTTCTCTCTTTCTTCCATCTTTCACTGAGTCTTTTTTGTCCCACATGGGCTTCCTCTAGTTGTCGGGAATTGGGCCTGCTCTCTAGTTGCCATGTGCAGGCTTCTCTAGGCAAGTGGGCTTCAGTAGTTGTGGCTCTAAAGTGCAGACTTAGCAATTTTGGCACATAGGCTTAGTTGCCACGTGGCATGTGGGATCTTCCTGGACTAGGGATGGAACCCATGTCCCCTGCATTGGCAGGCAGATTCTTAACAACTGGGCCACCAGGAAAACCCTACATTTCTCTTCATTTTGCCAATCACATTTTAAAATTTCCAAATATCCATTCATGTTATCTTTTCCTTTCTTATAGCATCCTGTACTTGTTTCATGGATGCACTATTAACTTGAATCTTTGTGGGAATAATAGAGGTATTTTAATATTTCATTGTGTTCTTTGAAGTATTTATTTCCTTTGGGATTTGTCTTTCCCTCATTTGCTTATTTTGGTCTCTTTCAATTTGTAGTCTTTTCTCAAATGCCTGGTAATCTATAATTGTTTGCTCAACTATAGATTAAGTCTATGAATTCAGAAATAAAATTGGATTCAAAGCTCTGTGTATGGGGTACAGGGCTAGGTGACTGATGGCTTACCTTTAGAATGATTGGAAATCAGCTGACTGCTATGCTGCACCAAAATGCAAAGATCTTTCTCTGAGTTTGTTCAGTTTCCTTAGATAAGAAATGTCTGGTTTTGCCTAATGGGTAGACATCTGGCTGCTGTAAATTGTACAGAGGCATGGGTTAACAGTTCAATATACAGCTTCCCAGTTTATTTCCCTGTTTTCAGACCCACATCTCACTCATACTTTATATCATATCTGGCATTGTTAAGGCCCAAGACACTCCAGGCTACTGCACAGAAAGATCAACTCCTCCTCAGTGGCACCACTTCCATGCATACTCCAGGCTGTGGCTTCCTCCACTATGTTTCATCAGTCATCATTCCCCATTTACTTCCTATCTTCCAGACATTTATTTTAACCTCTCTTTCACTAATGGATCTGCTTCTGATGGACATTCTCTTCATCACTGTGTTTTTGTACTTTTTAAAATTCCTTTACTATCATTTTAGCAAGTTTTCAGATGGGAGTGGAGATAAACATGTGTAAATCTGCCATCTTGTCCTAAAAATCTACTAGTCTACTTTTAATTGTTTGTTTTTTACTTTTCTGATATAAATCTTCATATCTTTAAATATTTATCAACTTATCACTTTTAGACATTATCTGTTGATTTCCTGTTATTAATACAACCCAATTGCCCTCCTCTCATGCCTCCAATATATAAACATATCATTAATTATATGTCCTCTGTTTCTCACCTTTATACCTTTAAGTAACAGACTTACACTCCCTCTTTCAATCTCTCAACTTTTGTCACTTATACTTTTATATTAACAAAGTTATTAATATTTGCATTCTGTTCTATAACCAAAATTAAATCATCCATACTTTGCAAAAAGGTCATTCTAAAAGTTTAAAGTTGGAGGCGGTCCTAAGATGGCAGAGAAATAGGACGGGGAGACCACTTTCTCCCCCACAAATTCATCAAAAGAACATTTCAACGCTGAGTAAATGCTACAAAACAACTTCTGAATGCCAGCAGAGGACATCAGGCACCCAGAAAAGCAGCCCATTGTCTTCGAAAAGAGGTAGGCAAAAATATAAACAAAAAAAGAGACAAAAGAGGTAGGGACAGAGCTCTGTCCCGGGAAGGGAGTCTAAAAAAGAGAGACGTTTCCAAACACCAGGAAACACTCTCACTGCTGAGTCTGTGGCGAGCCTTGGAAGCACAGAGGGCAACATAACAGGGAGGAAAAATAAATAAATAATTAAACCCCACAGATTACAAGCCCAATGGTAACTCGCCAAGCAGAGAAGCAGCACAGATACCTGCATCCACCACTAGCAAGCGGGGGCTGGGCAGGGAGGCACGGGCTGCATTGCTTAGAGTAAGGATCGGGCCCAAATGCCCCGAGTGTAATCAGAGCGAACTAACTTGGGCTAGCAAACCAGACTGTGGGATAGCTACCACGCAAAAAGCTCTAACATAAGACACCTCCAAGACTGTGCACAGAACAAAGGATGGAACAGAATTAGCTGGCTGCAGACCATCCCCCTCCGGTGACAGGCAGCCAGAGCCAGAAGGGCCAGAATGGGGCAATCGCAGCCCCAGAGAGACATTATCTACCAAACGGCAAGCAGGCTCCTTTGCTGACTAAGACTTCTTGGGGTTCTGGACAGTCATCATCTGCCTGAGAACGTGCACCAGTTGTACACCCAGAAAACCAAGCAGCAGGGACAGGAGAGGCAATAAGTCGCAGCAACCACCTCACCAAACACCTGAGCTACGCAGACCTGGGAAGGGCACAAAACGCAGGCCCAACCGAGTCTGTGCCTCTGAGCACTACCTGAATGCCTGAACCTGAGAGGCTTAGACCTGGGAGGTGCATGCAGCCCAGGGCCGGCCTTGGATGGTTCCCGGTGGAGCAACCTAGAGCCTGAGCTGTGTGCACCCCAAGCAGGGGCAGGCCCAGTGTGGCTGAGACACTGCGAGCACACGCCACTGTTATTTGTTTGCAGCGTCCCTCCCTCCCCACAGCACGACTGAACAAGTGAGCCTAAAAAAAGTGTCCACCACAGCCCCCCTTGTGTCAGGGCGAAAATCAGACACTGAAGAGACCAGCAAACAGAAGAAGCTAAAACAGAGGGAACTGCCTTGGAAGTGACAGGTGCAATAGATTAAAACCCTGTCATTAGTACCGACTACATAGGAAGGGGCCTATAGATCTTGAGAAATATAAGCCAGACCAAGGAACTATCCGAAAATGAACTGACCCCACACTGCCCACAACACCACCAAAGAAAGTCCTAGATATATCTTTACTATTTTTATGATCATTCTTTTTTTTCTTCTTCTTCTTTTTTTAAACCTTTTTTTAAATTTTTAAGTCCTCTATTACTCCTTTAATTTTCATCTTTATAACCTACTATTACTTTTCAAAAAAAAGACCTTATTTTTAAAGCAAACTTCATATATTTTTAAAAATAATTTTTGTGACTTTTTTTTCTTCTTCTTCTTTTCTTTAAGATTGTATTTTTGAAAATCAAACCTCTACTCTAGATTTTTAATCTTTGCTTTTTGGTAGTTGTTATCAATTTTGTACCTTTAAAAACCCAATCTTCAGTACCCATTTTTACTTGGGAGCGAGATTACTGCCTTGACTGCTCTCTCCTCCTTTGGACTCTCCTATTTCTCCACCATGTTGCCTCTGTCTCCTCCCTCCCCCTTCTCTTCTCTACCCAACTCTGTGAATCTCTGTGTGTTCCAGACGGTAGAGAACACTTAGGGAACAGATTACTGGCTGGATCTGTCACTCTCCTTTTCATTTCCCCCTTTTATCCTCCTGGCCACCTCTGTCTCCTTCTTCCCTCTTCTCTTCTCTGTAACATCTCTGAGCGGTCCAGACTATGGAGTGCACATAAGGAAATGATTACTGGCTAGCTTGCTCGCTCCTCTTTTGATTCCACCTCATCTCATTCAGGTCACCTCTAACTCCCTCCTCCCTCTTCTCTTCTCCATGTAACTCTGTGAACCTCTCTAGGTGTCCCTCACTATGGAGAAGCTTTTCATCTTTAACCTAGAGGTTTTATCATTGGTGCTGTATGGAAGGAGAAGTCTTGAGACTACTGTAAAAATAAGACTGAAAACTAGAAGCAGGAGCCTTAAGTCCAAATCATGAGAACATCAGAGAACTCCTGACTCCGGGGAACGTTAATCAATAGGAGCTCATCAAACGCCTCCATACCTACACTGAAACCAAGCACCATCCAAGGGCCAACAAGTTCCAGAGCAAGACATACCATGCAAATTCTCCAGCAACACAGGAACACAGCCCTGAGCTTCAATATACAGGCTGACCAAAGTTACCCCAAAACCATTGACATCTCATAACTCATTACTGGACACTTCATTGCACTCCAGAGAGAAGAAATCCAGCTCCACCCACCAGAACACCGACACAAGCTTCCTTAACCAAGAAACCTTGACAAGCCACTGATACAACCTCACCCACAGTAAGGAAACTCCACAATAAAGAGAACTCCACAAACTGCCAGAATACAGAAAGGCCACCCCAAATGCAGCAATATAAACAAGATGAAGAAACAGAGAATACCCAACAGGTAAAGGAACAGGATAAATGCCCACCAAACCAAACAAAAGAGGAAGAGATAAGGAATCTACCTGATAAAGAATTCTGAATAATGATAGCGAAAATGATCCAAAATCTTGAAATCAAAATGGAATCACAGGAGACAAGGATTGAGAAGATGCAAGAAAGGTTTAACAAGGACCTAGAAGAAAAAAAGAGTCAATATGTAATGAATAATACAATAAATGAGATTAAAAAAAAACACTCTAGAGGCAACAAATAGTAGAATTAGGGAGGCAGAAGATAAGATTGGTGAAGTAGAAGATAGAATGGTAGAAATAAATGAATCAGAGAGGAAAAAAGAAAAACGAATTAAAAGAAATGAGGGCAATCTCAGAGACCTCCAGAACAATATTAAATGCTCCAATATTCGAATCATAGGAGTCCCAGAAGAAGAAGACAAAAAGAAAGACCATGAGAAAATAGTTGAGGAGATAGTAGTTGAAAACTTCCCTAAAATGGGGAAAGAAATAATCACCCAAGTCCAAGAAACCCAGAGAGTAGCAAACAGGATAAACCTAAGGCGAAACACCCCAAGAAACATATTAGTCAAATTAACAAAGATCAAATACAAAGAAGAAATATTAAAAGCAGCAAGGGAAAAACAATAAATAACACACAAGGGGATTCCCATAAGGATAACAGCTGATCTTTCCATAGAAATGCTTCAGGCCAGGAGGGAATGGCAAGACATACTTAAAGTGATGAAAGAAAATAACCTATAGCCCAGATGACTTTACCCAGCAAGGATCACATTCAAATATAAAGGAGAAATCAAAAGCTTTCCAGACAAGCAAAAGCTGAGAGAATTCAGCACCACCAAACCAGCTCTCCAACAAATGCTAAAGGATACCCTCTAGACAGGAATCACCAAAATGGCGTATAAACCCAAACCCAAAACAATAAAGTAAATGGCAATGGGATCATACTAATCAATAATTACCTTAATCGTAAATGAGTTGAATGCCCCAAACAAAAGACAAAGACTGGCTGAATGGATACAAAAACAAGACTCCTATATATGTTGTCTACAAGAGACCCACCTCAAAACAAGGGACACATACAGACTGAAAGTGAAGGGCTGGAAAAAGATATTCCATGCAAATAGAGATCAAAAGAAAGCAGGAGTAGCAATACTCATATCAGATAAAATAGACTTTAAAACAAAGGTTGTGAAAAGAGACAAAGAAGGCCACTACATAATGATCAAAGGATCAATCCAAGAAGAAGATATAACAATTATAAATATGTATGCACCCAACATAGGAGCACCACAATATGTAAGACAAATGCTAACAAGTATGAAATGGGAAATTAATAACAGCACAATAATAGTGGGAGACTTTAATACCCCACTCACACCTATGGATAGATCAACTAAACATAAAATTAACAAAGAAACACAAACTTTAAATGATACAATAGACCAGTTAGACCTAATTGATATCTATAGGACATTTCACCCCAAAACAATGAATTTCACCTTTTTCTCAAGCGCACACAGAACCTTCTCCAGGATAGATCACATCCTGGGCCATAAATCTAGCTTTATTAAATTCAAAAAAATTGAAATCATTCCAAGCATCTTTTCTGACCATAATGCATTAAGATTAGATCTCAATTACAGAAGAAAAACTATTAAAAATTCCAATATATGGAGGCTGAACAACACGCTTCTGAATAACCAACAAATCACAGAAGAAATAAAAAAAGAAATCAAAATACGCATAGAAGCGAATGAAAATGAAAACACAACAACCCAATACCAGTGGGACACTGTAAAAGCAGTGCTAAGGGGAAAGTTCATAGCAATACAGGCATACCTCAAGAAACAAGAAAAAAGTCAAATAAATAACCTAACTCTACACCTAAAGCTTCTAGAAAAGGAAGAAATGGACAACCCCAGGGTTAGTCAAAGGAAAGAAATCTTAAAAATTAGGGCAGAAATAAATGCAAAAGAAACAAAAGTGACCATAGCAAAAATCAACAAAGCCAAAAGCTGGTTCTTTGAAAGGATAAATAAAATTGACAAACCATTAGCCAGACGCATCAAGAAACAAAGGGAGAAAAATCAAATCATATAAAATTAGAAATGAAACCGGAGAGATCACAACAGACAACACAGAAATACAAAGGATCATAAGAGACTACTATCAGCAATTATATGCCAATAAAATGGACAACTTGGAAGAAATAGACAAATTCTTAGAAAAGTACAACTTTCCAAAACTGAACCAGGAAGAAATAGAAAATCTTAACAGACCCATCACAAGCACAGAAATTGAAACTGCAATCAGAAATCTTCCACCAAACAGGTCCAGCAAAGCCCAGGTTCAGAAGGCTTCACAGCTGAATTCTACCAAAAATTTAGAGAAGAGCTAGCACCTATCCTACTCAAACTCTTCCAGAAAATTGTAGAGGAAGGTCAACTTCCAAACTCATTTTATGAGGCCACCATCACTCTAATACCAAAACCTGACAAAGATGCCACAAAACAAGAAAACTACAGGCCAATATCACTGATGAACATAGATGCAAAAATCTTTAACAAAATTCTAGCAATCAGAATCCAACAACACATTAAAAAGATCATACACCATGACCAAGTGGGCTTTATCCCAGGGATGCAAGGATTCTTCAATATCTGGAAATCAATCAATGTAATACACCACATTAACAAATTGAAAAATAAAAGCCATATGATTATCTCAATAGATGCAGAGAAAACCTTTGACAAAATTCAACATCCATTTATGATAAAAACTCTCCAGAAAGCAAGAATAGAAGGAACATACCTCAACATAATAAAAGCTATATATGACAAACCCACAGCAAACATTATCCTCAATGATGAAAAACTGAAAGCATTTCCCCTAAAGTTAGGAACAAGACAAGGGTGCCCACTCTCACCACTACTATTCAGCATAGTTTTGGGAGTTTTGGCCACAGCAATCAGAGCAGAAAAAGAAATAAAGGAATCCAAATTGGAAAAGAAGAAGTAAAACTCTCACTGTTTGCAGATGACATGATCCTCTACCTAGAAAACCCTAAAGACTCCACCATAAAATTACTAGAGCTAATCAATGGATATAGTAAAGTTTCAAGATATAAAATCAACAACAGAAATCCCTATACACTAATAATGAGAAAATAGAAAAAGAAATTAAGGAAAAAATTCCATTCACCATTGAAATGAAAAGAATAAAATACTTAGGAATATATCTACCTAAAGAAACTAAAGACCTCTACATAGAAAACTATAAAACACTAGTGAAAGAAGTCAGAGAGGACACTAATAGATGGAGAAATATACCATGTTCATGGATCAGAAGAATCAATATAGTGAAAATGAGTACACTACACAAAGCAATCTATAGATTCAATGCAATCCCTATCAAGCTGCCAGTGGTACTTTTCACAGAGCTAGAACAAATAATTTCACAATTTGTATGGAAATATAAAAAACCTCGAATAGCCAAAGCAATCTTGAGAAAGAAGAATGGAACTGGAGGAATCAACCTGCCTGACTTCAGGCTCTACTACAAAGCAACTGTCATCAAGACAGTATGGTACTGGCACAAAGACAGAAATATAGATCAATGGAACAAAATAGAAAGCCCAGAGATAAATCCACACACCTATGGACACCTTATCTTCGACAAAGGAGGCAAGAATATACAAT
>NW_024070207.1:82834792-82835373 GCF_014754425.2 Oryx dammah | reverse complement strand
GATACCAAGGGAACATTTCATGCAAAGATGGGCTCGATAAAGGACAGTAACGGTATGGACCTAAAAGAAGCAGAAGATATTAAGAAGAGGTGGCAAGAATACACAGAAGAACTGTACAAAAAAGATTTTCATGACCCAGATAATCACGATGGTGTGATCACTCATCTAGAGCCAGACATCCTGGAATGTGAAGTCAAGTGGGCCTTGGAAAGCATCGCTACGAACAAAGCTAGTGGAAGTGATGGAATTCCAGTTGAGCTGTTTCAAATCCTGAAAGATGATGCTGTGAGAGTGCTGCACTCAATATGCCAGTAAATTTGGAAAACTCAGCAGAGATCACAGGACTGGAAAAGGTCCGTTTTCACTCCAACTCCAAAGAAAGGCAATGCCAAAGAATGCTCAAATTACCTCATAATTGCACTCATCTCACATGCTAGTAAAGTAATGCTCAAAATTCTCCAAGCCAGGCTTCAGCAATACATGAGCCATGAACTTCCTGATGTTCAAGCTGGTTTTAGAAAAGGCAGAGGAACCAGAGATCAAATTGCCAACATCAGCTGGATCATGGAAAAAGCAAGAGA
>NW_024070207.1:82670519-82834692 GCF_014754425.2 Oryx dammah | reverse complement strand
TCTATGCAGAGTACATCATGAGAAATGCTGGACTGGAAGAAACAGAAGCTGGAATCAAGATTGTTGGGAGAAATATCAATAACGTCAGATGTGCAGATGACACCACCCTTATGGCAGAAAGTGAAGAGGAACTAAAAAGCCTCTTGATGAAAGTGAAAGTGGAGAGTGAAAAAGTTGGCTTAAAGCTCAACATTCAGAAAATGAAGATCATGGCATCTGGTCCCATCACTTCATGGGAAATAGTGGGGAAACAGTGGAAACAGTGTCAGACTTTATTTTGGTGGGGGCTCCAAAATCACTGCAGATGGTGACTGCAGCCATGAAATTAACAGAAGCTTACTTCTTGGAAGAAAAGTTATGACCAACCTAGATAACATATTCAAAAGCAGAGACATTACTTTGCCGACTAAAGTCCATCTAGTCAAGGCTATGGTTTTTCCTGTGGTCATGTATGGATGTGAGAGTTGGACTGTGAAGAAGGCTGAGCACCGAGGAATTGATGCTTTTGAACTGTGGTGTTGGAAAAGACTCGTGAGAGTCCCTTGGACTGCAAGGAGATTCAACCAGTCCATTCTGAAGATCAGCCCTGGGCTATCTTTGGAAGGAATGATGCTAAAGCTGAAACTCCAGCACTTTGGCCACCTCGTGTGAAGTGTTGACTCATTGGAAAAGACTCTGATGCTGGGAGGGATTGGGGGAGGAGGAGAAGGGGATGACAGAGGATGAGATGGCTGGATGGATGGCATCACTGACTCGATGGACAGGAGTTTGAGTGAATTCCGGGAGTCGGTGATGGACAGGGAGGCCTGGTGTGCTGCGATCCATGAGGTCACAAAGAGTTGGACACGACTGAGCGAATGAACTGAACTGAACTGATCATATAGTTTTCTGTAGTGGCTACCACCTTATATTCCCAGCAGCAGTGCACAAGGGTTCCACTTTCTCCACATCTTTGCCAAAAAAATAATTTTATGTCACAGTCCTAATGGTTATGAGGTGATATCTCATTGTGTTTGTAATTTGCATTTTTTTTTCAAATGATTACTGATGTTGGACATCTTTTCTTATGCTTGTTAGTCATTTTAACATATTCTTTGGAGAAATGTCCACTCAATTCATTTGCTCATTAAAAAGTTTTTTTAATTCGTTTATTCATTGTATGTTTATTTATTTATTTTTGCCTGTGCTGGGTCTTCATTGCTGTGCATGGGATTTCTCTAGTTGTGGTGAGCAGGAGCTACTCTTAGTTGTGGTATGTGGGCTTCTCATTGCAGTGGCTTCTCTTGTTGTGGAGCACAGGCTCTAGAGCACAGGCTCAGTAGTCATGACCCACAGGCTTAGTTGCCCCACAGCATGTGAGATCTTCCCAGACCAGGGATCAAGCTCGTGTCTCCTGCATTGGTAAACAGATTCTTTACTATTAAGCCTTCAGCCACAGAGATTTATAGCTATATTACATATATATTATTATACTAACATATAGAAGTATTCACATCTATATGTGTATAGATATTTACATCTACATGTAGAAAGATATTTTCATTATATGTATAGAAGTATTTATATCTACATATATAGAGATTTTTATGTTTATATGTATAGAGGTATACACATATATGTATGGAGATATACACATTTACAAGTATAGTGGTATATTCTGTTATGTGTAGAGATTTTAACATGTGTATGTATAGACATATTTATATGTGTACAGATTTTTGCATCTACAGGTACAGAGATTTTAATATCTATGTCTATAGAGGTATTTACATTTTTATGTATAGTGATTTTCGCATCTACACATATATAGATGTATACATCTATGTATGTACATATTTTTACTTCTACATGTACTAAGATTTTTGCATTTATTTATATACAGTTTTATACCTATTAATACATGTATGGAGAGAATTACCATATGATCTAGTAATTCCACTTTGAGTATATAACCAAAATAATTGAAGGCAGAGTATTTTTTTAAGTACAGTCTACATTTATTGTAAGCCTATTGCTGACAGAAGTCATATTTTCCTATTATATTACATAACACTTAACATTATCAAGGGCTTTTCTGGTGGCTCAGGCATTAAAGAATCTACATGTAATGCAGAAGACCTGGGTTCAACACCTGTGTCAGGAGGATCCCCTGGAGAAGGGAACAGCTACCCACTCCAGTATTCTTGCCTGGAGAATCTCCATGAATAGAGGAGCCTGGCAGGCACAGTCCATGGGGTCACAAAGAGTCAGATATTTCTGAACAACTAACATTTCAAGGGTATATATTGTTTACCAAGCACTGTCCCAAATGCTTTCTATGTATTCACATCAGTTTATGGAAAGTTTGAAGACTGATTTGTTGGGAAGCCAGAGCAGCAAATGGCACGATCTTGAGGAATATTCAGTTCAGTCAGTTCAGTCACTTAGTCGTGTCCGACTCTGCAACACATGGATTGAAGCACACCAGGCTTTCCTGTCCATCACCAACTCCCCGAGCTTGCTCAAACTCCTGTCCATCGAGTCAGTGATGACATCCAACCATTTCATCCTCTGTCGCCCCTTCTCCTCCTGCCTTCACTCTTGCCCAACATCAGGGTCTTTTCCAACGAGTCACTTCTTTGCATCAGGTGGCCAAGTATTGCAGCTTCAGCTTCAGCTTCAGCATCAGTCCTTCCTATGAATGTTCAGGACAGATTTCCTTTAGGACGGACTGGTTGGATCTCCTTGCAGTCCAAGGGACTCTCAAGAGTCTTCTCCAACACCACAGTTCAAAAGCATCGATTTTTTGGTGCTGAGCTTTCTTTATGGTCCAACTCTCACATCCATATATGACTACTGGAAAAACCATAGCTTTGACTAAACAGACCTCTGTCTTTGCTTTTTAATATGCTGTCTAGGTTGGTCACAGCTTTTCTTCCAAGGAGCAGGCTTCTTTTCATTTCATGGCTGCAGTCACCATCTGCAGTGATTTGGGGGTCCTAAAAAATAAAGTTGTCACTGTTTCCATTGTTTCCCCATCTATTTGCCATGGGGTGATGGAACCAGATGCCGTAATCTTAGTTTTCTGGATGTTGAGTTTTAAACCAGCTTTTTCACTCTCCTCTTTCATTTTCATCAAGAGGCTCTTCAGTTCCTCTTCACTTTTCGCTATAAGGGTGGTGTCATCTGTGTATCTGAGGTTATTGCTATTTCTCCCAGCAATCTTGATTCCAGCTTATGCTTCATCCAGTCTAGCATTTCCATGATGTACTCTGCATGTAAGTTAAATAAGCAGGATGACAATATACAGCCTTGACGTACTCCTTTCCCAATCTGGAACCAGCCCATTGTTCCGTGTCCAGTTCTAACTGTTGCTTCTTGACTTGCATACAGATTTCTCAGGAGGCAGGTAAGGTGGTACAGTATTCCCATCTCTTTCAGAATTTTCCACAGTTTTTTGTGATCCACACAGTCAAAGGCTTTGGCATAGTCAATAAAGCAGAAATAGATGTTTTTCTGGAACTCTCTTGCTTTTTCCATGATCCAGCAGATGTTGGCAATTTGATCTCTGGTTCCTCTGCCTTTTCTAAAACCAGCTTGAACATCTGGAAGTTCTCAGTTCACGTACTGTTGAAGCCTCTCTTGGAGAATTTTGAGCATTACTTTGCTAGCATGTGAGATGAGTGCAATTGTGTGGTACTTTGAGCATTCTTTGGCATTGCTTTTCTTTGGGATTGAAATAAAAACTGACCTTTTGCAGTCCTGTGGCCACTGCTGAGTTTTCCAAATTTACTGGCATATTGAATGCAGCACTTTCACACTATCATCTTTTAGGACTTGAAATAACTCAGCTGGAATTCCATCACCTCCACTAGCTTTATTTGTTGTGATGCTTCCTAAGGCCCACTTGACTTCAGACTCCAGGATGTCTGGCTCTAGGTGAGTGATCACACATTGGGTTTATCTGGGTCTTTAAGAACTTTTCTGTATAGTTCTTCTGTGTGTTCTTGCCACCTTTTCTTAATATCTTCTGCTTCTGTTAGGTCCATACCATTTCTGTCCTTTGTTGTGCCCATCTTTGCATGAAATATTCCTTTGGTATCTCTCATTTTCTTAAGAAGATCTCTTATCTTTCTCATTCTGTTTTCTCTATTTCTTTGAATTGATCACTTAGGAAGGCCTGCTTATTTTTCCTTGCTATTCTTTGGAACTCTGCATTCAGATGGGTGTATATTTCCTTTTCTACTTTGCCTTTAGCTTCCCTTCTTTTCTCGGCTATTTGTAAGGCCTCCTCAGACAAACATTTTGCTTTTTTGCATTTCTTTTTCTTGAGGATGGTCTTGATCACTGCTTCTGTCATGAACCCTGTCCATAGATCTTCAGGCACTCTATCATATCTAATCCCTTGAATCTATTTGTCACTTCCACTCTATAATTGTAAGGGATTTTGGTCATACCTGAATGGTCTCGTGGTTTTCTCTATTTTCTTCAATTTAAGTTTGAATTTTGCAGTAAGGAGTTCGTGATCTGAGCCACAGTCAGCTCCTGGTTTATGTTTTGCTGACTGTATAGAGCTTCTCCATTTTTGGCTGTAAAAAATATAATCAATCTGATTTCAATATTGATCATCTGGAGACGTCCATGTGTAGTGTCATCTCTTGTGTTGTTGGAGTATAATTTTCATTAAAGTTTTGGTTGATATCCGTTTCTGGAGAATATTATTGCACTTTTGCAAACTTAGGGCCAAGTCAACTTTGATCTTCACATTTCTCTTCCACTCTGTCCCTTTTCAAGGCTTTGAAGTATTCATATATGTTGTCAGTGCCCGTTTAAATCAGTTTGTATACCTGAGGCTATTGATTAATTTTGTTATCAAGTAAAAGATTTCAGTTGAAATCTATTATATTCTTTTACTAAATTTTGTATTATTAATAACATTTTGGCAGTTGAAAGTATTAAAATTGCCAATATCATAGGTAGATTTAGGAGTGAACGACATTCCAACTTCAGTTTCTTTAGTTTGGCTTTTCCATGGTGAATGGTTTTTTTCCCCAAAAGTAAATTTTTTATTTTGTATAGGAGTATAGCCAATTAACAATGTTGCAGTAATTCCAGGTGAACAGCAAAGGGACTCAGCCATACATATACATGTATCAATTCTCCCCCAAACCCTCCTCCCATCCAGGCTGGTACATAACATTGAGCAGAGTTCCATATGCTATACTATAGGTCCTTGTTGGCTATCCATTTTAAATGTAGCAATGTGTATATTACCTTCCCCAAATCCCTAACTATCCTTTCCCCCTGGCAACCATAAATTCATTTTCTAAATTTGTGAGTCACTTTCTGTTTTGTAAGTTCATCTGTATCATTTATTTTTATATTCTACATATAAGGATATGTAGATATTCTACATAAGGGATATGTCATATGGTATTTCTCCCTCTCTGTCTGATTTCACTCAATATGACACTAAGTCCATCCATGTTGCTGCAAATGGCATTATTTCATTCTTTTAAATGGTTGAATAATATTCCATTGTACACTTGTACCACATCTTCTTTATTTATTCTCCTGTAAATGGATATTTAAGTTTCTTGGCTATTGTAAACAGTGCTGCAATGAACACTGGGGTGCATGTATCCGTTTGGATCATGTTTTTCCCTAGATATATGTCCAGGAGTGGGATTGCAGGGTCATATGATAGCTCTATTTTTAGTTTTTTAAGGAACTTACATACTGTTCTCCATATTGGCTGTACCAATATACCAACTGTATATAGGAGGGTTCCCTTCTTTCCACATCCTCTCCAGCATTTGTTGTTTGTGGATTTTTTTGATGTTAGCCATTCTGACAGGTGTGAAGTGATATCTAACTGTAGTTTTGATTTGTATTTCCCCCATGTCCGAGGTCAGGGGCAGAAGCCGGGAGGACCCCATGCCCGAGGAGTGGAGGCCACGAGGAGCTACCCCATGTCTGAGGTCAGTGGCAGTGGCTGAGAGAACCAACACTGTGTCCCAGGTCAGGGGCAGTGGCCGAGAGTGCCAGGCTGCGACAGCACAGGAGTGGCCGAGAGAAGCTACCCCCTCGTGAGGCCAGGGGCGGCTGCCGGGAAGAGCTACCCCATGTCCAAGGAGCGGTGGCTACGCGGGCGCAGGAGGGCCGAGAGGAGCTAATTCGCGTTCAAGGTCAGGAGGGGCAGTGGTAAGGAGATGCCCCTCGTCCAGGGTAAAAAGCAGTGGCTGCACTTTGCTAGAACAGACATGAAGAGATACCCCACGTCCAAGGTAAGAAAAACCCAAGTAAGATGGTAGGTGTTGCAAGAAGGCATCAGAGGGCAGACACACTGAAACCATACTCACAGAAAACTAGTCAATCTAATCACACTAGGACCACAGCCTTGTCTAACTCAGTGAAACTAAGCCATGCCCTGTGGGTCAACCCAAGATGCGTGGGTCATGGTGGAGAGGTCTGACAGAATGTGGTCCACTGGAGAAAGGAATAGCAAACCACTTCAGTATTCTTGCCTTGAGAACCCCATGAACAGTATGAAAAGGCAAAATGATAGGATACTGAAAGAAGAACTCCCCAGGTCAGTAGGTGCCCAATATGCTACTAGAGATCAGTGGAGAAATAACTCCAGAAAGAATGAAGGGATGGAGCCATAGAAAAAACAATACCCAGCTGTGGATGTGACTGGTGATAGAACAAGGTCTGATGCTGTAAAGAGCAATATTGCATAAGAACCTGGAATGTCAGGTCCATGAATCAAGGCAAATTGGAAGTGGTCAAACAAGAGATGGCAAGAGTGAACATCGTCATTCTAGGAATCAGTGAACTAAAATGGACTGGAATGAGTGAATTTAATTCAGATGACCATTATATCTACTACTACAGACAGGAATCCCTTAGAAGAAATGGAGTAGCCATCATGGTCAAGAAAAGAGTCTGAAATGCAGTACTTGGATACAATCGCAAAACTGACAGGTAGATCTCTGTTCATTTCCAAGGCAAACCATTCAATATCACCGTAATCCAAGTCTATGCCCCAACCAGTAATGCTGAAGAAGCTGAAGTTGAACAGTTCTATGAAGACCTACAAGACCTTTTAGAACTAACACCCAAAAAAGATGTCCTTTTTATTATAGGGGACTGGAATGCAAAAGGAGAAGTCAAGAATTACCTGGAGTAACAGGCAAATTTGGCCTTGGAATGTGGGATGAAGCAGGGCAAAGGCTAATAGAATTTTGCCAAGAGAACACACTGGTCATAGCGAACTCCCTCTTCCAACAACACAAGAGAAGACCCTACACATGGACATCACCAGATAGTCAACACTGAAATCAAATTGATTATATTCTTTGCAGCCAAAGATGGAGAAGCTCTATATAGTCAGCAAAAACAAGACCAGGAGCTGACTGTGGCTGAGATCATGAGCTCCTTAATGCCAAATTCAGACTCAAATTGAAGAAAGTAGGGAAAACTACTAGACCTTCAGGTATGACCAAAATCAAATCCCTTATGAATATACAATGGAAGTGAGAAATAGATTTAAGGGCCTAGATCTGATAGATAGAGTGCCTGATGAACTATGGAATGAGTTTCGTGACACTGTACAGGAGACAGGGACCAAGACCATCCACATGGAAAAGAAATGCAAAAAAGCAAAATGGCTGTCTGGGGAGGCCTTACAAATAGCTGTGAAAACAAGAGAAGTGAAAAGCAAAGGAGAAAACGAAAGATATATGCATCTGAATGCAGAGTTCCAAAGAATAGCAAGAGAGATAAGAAAGCCTTCCTCAGCAATCAGTGCAAAGAAATAGAGGAAAAGAACAGAATGGGAAAGACTAGAGATCTCTTCAAGAAGATTAGAGATACCAAGGGAACGTTTCATGCAAAGGTGGGCACAATAAAGGACAAAAATGGTAGGTACCTAACAGAAGCAGAAAATATTAAGAAGAGATGGCAAGAATACACACAAGAACTGTACAAAAAAGATCTTCAAGACCAAAATAATCACGATGGTGTGATCACTCACCTAGAGCCAGACATCCTGGAATGTGAAGTCAAGTGGGCCTTAGAAAGCCTCACTATGAACAAAGCTAGTGGAGGTGATAGAATTCCAGCTGAGCTATTTCAAATCCTAAAAAATGATGCTGTGAAAGTGCTGCACTCAATATGTCAGCAAATTTGGAAAACTCCGCAGAGGTCACAGGACTGGAAAAGGGCACTTTTCATTCCAATTCAAAAGAAAGGCAATGCTAAAGAATGCTCAAAGTACTGCACAATTGCACTCATCTCACATGCTAGTAAAGGAATGCTCAAAATTCTCCAAGCCAGGCTTCAGCAATACTGAACCACGAACTTCCAGACATTCAAGCTGGTTCTAGAAAAGGCAGAGGAACCAGAGATCAACATCCGCTGGATCATGGAAAAAGCAAGAGAGTTCCAGAAAAAACTACATCTGCTTTATTGACTATTCCAAAGCCTTTGTGTGGATCACAAAAAACTGGAAAATTCTGAAAGAGATGGGAATACCAGACCACCTGACCTGCCTCTTGAGAAACCTATATGCTGGTCAGAAAGCAACAGTTAGAACTGGACATGGAACAACAGACTGGTTGCAAATAGGAAAAGGAGTATATAAAGGCTGTATATTGTCACCCTGCTTACATAACTTCTATGCATAGTACATCATGAGAAATGCTGGGCTGGAAGAAGCACAAGCTGGAATCAAGATTGCTGGGAGAAATATCAATAACGTCAGATATGCAGATAATACCACCCTTATGGCAGAAAGTGAAGAGGAACTAAAAAGCCTCTTGATGAAAGTGAAAGAGGAGAGTGAAAAAGTTGGCTTAAAGCTCAACATTCAGAAAACGAAGATATGGCATCTGGTCCCATCACTTCATGGGAAATAGATGGGGAAACAGTGGAAACAGTGTCAAACTTTATTTTTTTGTGCTCCAAAATCACTGCATATGGTGACTGCAGCCATGAAATTAAAAGACACTTACTCCTTAGAAGGAAAGTTTTGACCAACCTAGGTAGCATATTGACAAGGAGAGACATTACTTTGCCAACAAAGGTCCATCTAGTTAAGGCTATGGTTTTTCGAGTAGTCATGTATGGATGTGAGAGTTGGACCAGAAAGAAAGCTGAGCACCAAAGAATTGATGCTTTTGAAATGTGGTGTTGGAGAAGACTCTTCAGAGTCCCTTGCACTGCAAGGAGATCCAACCCTGGGATCTAATGGAGATCAGCCCTGGGATATCTTTGGAAGGAATGATGCTAAAGCTGAAACTCCAGTACTTTGGCCACCTCATGCGAAGAGTTGACTCATTGGAAAAGACTGAAGCTGGGCAGGATTGGGGGCAGGAGGAAAAGGGGACAACAGAGGTTGAGATGGCTGGATGGCATCATCGACTCGACAGACGTAACTTTGAGTGAACTCCGGGAGATGGTAATGGACAGGAAGGCCTGGCGTGCTGCGATTCATGGGGCTGCAAGGAGTCGGAACGACTGAGTGACTGAACTGAACTGAACTGAATAGCTAGAAATGTTGAACATCTTTTCATGTGCCTATCGGCCATCTGTATGTCCTCTTTGGAGAACTGTCTATTCAGGTCTTCTGCCCGTTTTTTGAGTGGGTTCGTTGTTTTTAAGCTATTAAGCATCACAAGCTGTTTGTTATACCATTGCATCAAAAAGAATAAAATATCTAGAAATAAACCTATCTAAGAATTGATGCTTTTGAACTGTGGTGTTGGAGAAGACTCGTGAGAGTCCCTTGGACTGCAAGGAGATCCAACCAGTCCATTCTGAAGATCAACCCTGGGATTTCTTTGGAAGGAATGATGTTAAAGCTGAAACTCCAGTACTTTGGCCACCTCATGTGAAGAGCTGACTCATTGGAAAAGACTTTGATGCTGGGAGGGATTGGGGGCAGGAGGAGAAGGGGACGACAGAGGATGAGATGGCTGGATGGCATCACTGACTTGATGGACGTGAGTTTGAGTGAACTCCGGGAGTTGGTGATGGACAGGGAGGCCTGGCATGCTGTGATTCATGGGGTCACAGAGTCGGACACGACTGAGCGACTGAACTGAACTGAGGGAGACAAACTACCACACAATTGCACTCATCTCACATGCTAGTAAAGTAATGCTCAAAATTCTCCAAGCCAGGCTTCAGCAATACATGAGTCGTGAACTTCCAGGTGTTCAAGCTGGTTTTAGAAAAGGCAGAGGAACAAGAGATCAAATTGCCAACATCCACCAGATCATGGAAAAAGCAAGAGAGTTCCAGAAAAGCATCTACATCTGCTTTATTGATTATGCCAAAGCCTTTGATTGTGTGGATCACAAAAAACTGGAAAATTCTGAAAGAGATGGGAATACCAGACCACCTGACCTGCCTCTTGAGGAACCAATATGTAGGTCAGGAAGCAACAGTTAGAACTGGACAAGGAACAACAGACTGGTTCCGAATAGGAAAAGTAGTACATCAAGGCTGTGTATTGTCACCCTGCTTGTTTAACTTCTATGCAGAATACATCATGAGAAACGCTGGGCTGGAAGAAGCATAAGCTGGAATCAAGATTGTTGGGAGAAATATCAATCACCTCAGATAGGCAGATAACACCATCCTTATGGCAGAAAGTGAAGAGGAACTAAAGAGCCTCTTGATGAAAGTGAAAGAGGAGAGTGAAACAGTTGGCTTAAAGCTCAACATTCAGAAAACGAAGATCATGGCCTCTGGTCCCATCACCTCATGGGAAATAGATGGGGAAACAGTAGAAACAATGTCAGACTTTATTTTGGGGGGCTCCAAAATCACTGCAAATGGTGACTGCAGCCATGAAATTAAAAGACACTTACTCCTTGGAAGGAAAGTTATGACCAACCTAGATAGCATATTAAAAAACAGAGACATTACATTGCCAACAAAGGTCCGTCTAGTCAAGGCTATGGTTTTTCCACTGTTCATGTATGGATATGAGAGTTGGACTATAAAGAAAGCTGAGCACTGAAGAATTGATGCTTTTGATCTGTGGTGTTGGAGAAGACTCTTGAGTCCCTTGGACTGCAAGGAGATCCAACCAGTCCATTCTAAAGGAGATCGGTCCTAGGTGTTCTTTGGAAGGAATGATGCTAAAGCTGAAACTCCAATACTTTGGCCACCTCATGCGAAGAGTTGACTCATTGGAAAAGACTCTGATGCTGGGAGGGATTGGGGGCAGGAGGAGAAGTGGACGACAGAAGATGAGATGGCTGGATGGCATCACCGACTTGACGGACGTGAGTTTGACTGAAGTCTGGGAGTTGGTTATAGACAGGGAGGTCTGGCGTGCTGCAATTCAAGGGGGTCACAAAAAGTCAGACATGACTTAGCAACTGAACTGAACTGAAGGAGACAAAAGACCTGTAGTCTGAAAACTATAAAATGCTAATGAAGGAAATCAAGCAATACATAAACATGTGGAAAGACATACCATGTTTGTTGATTGGAAGAATCAATATTGTCAAAATGACTGTACTACCGAAGGCAATCTACAGATTCAGTGTAATCCTTATCAAATTACCAATGTCATTTTCAACAGAACTAGAACAACATAAAAAAAAATCTCAAAATTTGTATGGAGACACAGAAGACACTGAATAGCCAAAGCAATCTTGAAAAAGTAAAACAGAACTGGAGGAATTAGGTTCCCTGACTTCAGACTATACTACAAAGCTACAGTCATCAAAACAGTATGGTACTGGCACACAAACAGAAATATTGAACAACGGAACAAGATAGAAAACCCAGAAATAAGCCCATGTACCGATAGTCAATTAATCTATGACAAAGGAGGCAAGATTACACAATGCTGCAAAGACAGTCTCTTCAACAAAAGGTGCTGGGAAAACTAGGCAGCTACATGTAAAAAAAATGAAATTAAATATTTCATTAACTCTATCCACAAAAATAAGCTCAAAATGGATTAGAGACCTAAGTGTGGGTCCAGACACTATAAAACTCCTAGAGAAAAAAAAAAGGCAGAACACACTCTGACATAAATCACAGTAACATCTGTTTTAATCCCTCTCCCAGAATAACGGAAATAAAAGCAAAAATAAACAAATGAGAGCTACTTAAACTCAAAAGCTTTTGCACAGCAAAGGAAACAATAAATAAAATGAAAAGACATTTCATGGTGAATTTTTACAGGAGGAGCAGGATGGTTAATGACTAAGCATTTATACCATTTGGCACAGTCTTATCTTTAACTCATGGCAACTACAAAATTTCTTACCCCTGAGAATCCAGATATCTGCCAGTTTTTCATATCATCTTCCTCAATGACCAGCATTCTTAGTACTCTAGAAATAGTTTTTGGAGGCTAATATAAGAAAGAAGCTTAGGAGACTTCTTTTTTCATTGGTTATTCATGTCTTTGAGCATCTAGGCCCCATATGCCTACAGCTAAAGACTGATACAGGCTTTCCTGGTGGCTAAAATAGTAAAGAATTTGCCAGACTGATACAGAAGGGTCTTGAAGAGATCTTTTTACACTGTTCATAGCAGCATTAATCACAGCAGCCTAGAGGTGGAAATAACAATAGTGTTAATCAGCAGATGAGTGGATAAACAAAATGTGGTGCATATACCTATATTTTTATATGAATGTTTAGATCTTTACTTTCTTTTGAGTTAATTTTTGTATGTGATATAAGACAGGGATACAAATTCACTCTTTTGCTGTGGATATGAAGTTTTACCAATACTATTTGCTGAAAAGTCTGTCCTTTTCCCATTGAATTACCTTGTTACCATTTAAAATTTTTGTCAAAACTCAATTGTATATATGAGAGTGCATTTCTGGGCTTTCTATTCTACCTTATTGATTTTTATGTCTGTCCTGGAATGTGAAGTCAGGTGGGCCTTAGGAAGCATCACTACAAACAAAGGTAGTGGAAGTGATGGAATTCCAGTTGAACTATTTCAAATCCTAAAAGATGATGCTGTGAAAGTGCTGCACTCAATATGTCAGTAAATTTGGAAAACTCAACAGTGGCCACAAGACTGGAAAAGGTCAGTTTTCATTCCAATCCCAAAGAAAAGCAATGCCAAAGAATGCTCAAACTACCACACAATTGCACTCATCTCACACGCTAGTAAAGTAATGCTCAAAATTCTCCAAGCCAGGCTTCAACAGTACGTGAACCGTGAATTTCCAGAAGTTCAAGCTGGATTTAGAAAAGGCAGATAACCAGAGATCAAGTTACCAACATCTGTTGGATCATTGAAAAGGCAAGAGAGTTCCAGAAAAACATCTATTTCTGCTTTATTGACTATGCCAAAGCCTTTGACCATGTGGATCACAACATGCTGTGGAAAATTCTTAAAGAAATGGGAATACCAGACCACCTGACCTGCCTCTTGAGAAACCTATATGCAGGTCAGGAAGCAACAGTTAGAACTGGACATGGAACAACAGACTGGTTCCAAATAGGAAAAGGAGTACGTCAAGGCTGTATATTGTCACCCTGCTTATTTAACTTATATGCAGAGTACATCATGAGAAACGCTGGACTGGAAGAAGCACAAGCTGGAGTCTAGATTGCCGGGAGAAATATCAATAACCTCAGATATGCAAATGACACCACCCTTATGGCAGAAAGTAAAGAAGAACTAAAGAGCCTCTTGATGAAAGTAAAAGAGGAGAGTGAAAAAGTTGGCTTAAAGCTCAACATTCAGAAAACGAAGATCATGGCCTCTGGTCCCATCACTTGATGGCAAATAGATGGGGAAACAATGGAAACAATGACAGACTATTTTTAAAATCACTGCAGATGGTGACTTCAGCCATGAAATGAAAAGATGCTTGCTCCTTGGAAGGACAGTTATGACCAACCTAGACAGCATATTAAAAAGCAGAGACATTTCTTTGCCAACAAAGGTCCATCTAGTCAAGGCTATGGTTTTTCCACTAGTCATCTATGGATGTGACAGTTGGACTATAAAGAAAGCTGAGCACCAAAGAATTGATGCTTTTGAACTGTGATGTTGGAGAAGACTCTTGCGAGTCCCTTGGACTGCAAGGAAATCCAACCAGTTCATCCTAAAGGAAATCAGTCCTGAATATTCATAGGAAGGGCTGATGCTGAAGCTCTAGCTGCAATACTTTGGCCACCTGATGCGAATAACTGACTCATTGGAAAAGACCCTGATGCTGGGCAAGATTGAAGGCAGGAGGAGAAGGAGATGACAGAGGATGAGATGATTGGACGGCATCACCAACTCAATGGACATGAATTTGAGTAAACTCTGGGAGTTGGTGATGGACAGGGAGGCCTGGCATGCTGCAGTCTATGGGGTCACAAAGAGTCGGACATGACTGAGCAAATGAACTGAACTGATAATGTCCCCAGTTTCATTTCTGATTTTAATTATTTGAAACTTCTATTTCTTAGTATATCTTAAAATTTCATCAATTTTGTAGATCTATCAAAGACCCAATATTTTGGCTTTGTAAATTTTCTCTATTGTTTTTCTATTCTCTATTTCATTTATCTCTGCTCTAATCTTTATTATTATCTCCCACAAGCTACCTTGAGCTTAGTTTTTTCTTTTTCTTTTTTATGAGCATATCCAATTTATTTTAACACCATGTCACTTTCAATGTGTTTAAAAATCTCATAACTTAGCTGGATCTCAAGTTCCATGGGACAGCATGCCAGAGGTACAAAGTGATCACCTTTCTCTCCAAACTCCTAGTAGTTCATCCAATTCAGGTCGATAGTTTCAGAAAGCCAGGAATTTTAACTCTTCAATCACTCTTCTACTCTGGTTCCAGGTCTTTCTTTCAAGGAGGGGAAGTCAAAATACTTCAAACAGAGAACATGTTATTTTTCTAACTGTTTAACATGTAAGCCTAGATTGTTGATTTGGGGTAATTTTTTAGTATAGTTGACATACAATCTTATATTAGTTTCAGGTGTACAACATAGTAATTTTATAGTGAAATACATTAAGAAATGATCACCACAATAAGACTAGCCATCTACCACCATACAAAATTATCACAGTATAATTGACCACATTCCTTATGCTACATATTACATCCTCATGACATTTATTTTACAAGTGGAAGTTTATACCTCTTCATCTCCTTTACCTATTTTGCCTAACTGCCCCATTGCCCCTCTGGCAACCATTAGTTTGCTCCTTGTATCTATTAAGTATTTCAGTTTTGTTTTGTTGTTTGATTTGTCTTGCTTTTTAGATTTCCCATATAATTCAGGTCATACAGTATTTTTTCTTTCCTTGTCTAACATTCACTTGGATAACACTTTCTAGGTCCATCCATGTTGTCACATGGCGAGATTTCATCCAATTTCATGGCTGAGTATTATTCCACTGTATATAAGCCACATCTTCTTTACCCATTCATCTATTGATGGACATTTAGGTTGCTTCCATATTTGGTTGTTGTAAATATGGCTGCAATGAACATAGGGTTGTTATAGCTTTATATGTCTTAAAAATAAGGAATTTACTTATGTAACTATGGAGGCTGAGAAGTTCCACAGTCTAGAAGTCAGAGACCCAGGAAAACCAGTGGTACAGTTCTAATATAAGTCTGAAGGCTTGAGAACCAGGAGCATTAATGGTATGTAAGTTCCAGTCTGTGGGGAGAAGACCAAAGTCTCAGCTCAATAGTCAGGTACAGAGAAAGAGTTTCTCATTCTCTGCCCTTTTATTCTATTCAGATGTTCAGTTGATTGGATGAGACCCACTCACATTGAGAAAGTCAATCTACTTTATTCAGTCTATCAATTTAAATGCTGATTTCCCAGAAACATTTTCACAAATTCAACCAGAAATAATGTTTAAGAAAACATGTGACACTTTATGACTCAGTCAAGTTGACACATAAAATTAATCATCACAGTATCTTTCAGGACCCACATTTCTGTTTGATTCTTTTTTTTTAATCTGTATTTTTATTGGTTTTCTTATTTTGTTCATACATCATTTTCCTGATTTCATTTAGTGGTCTGTCCATGTTCTATTTTACCTCATTGAGCATCTTTGGGACAGAGATGTTTCAAATTCTTAGGAAAAACAGAGGCTTGAATTTCTTTCAGGTTGATTTCTGAATATTTTTTCCTTGGAATGGGTTGTGTTTCTCTGTTTCTTAGAACACCTTTTGAAGTTTTGTTGAAAGTTAGACATTGGAAAAAATAGCCAGGTGTCCCAGTCTTTGCAACTGTCTTCATTAGGGGACTTCCTTGTAGCTTAGATGGTAAAGAAATCTGCCTGCAATGCAGGAGACATGGGTTTGGTTCCTGGGGTGGGAAGATCCTCTGGAGAAAGAAATGGCAACCCATTCCAGTGTTCTTGTCTGGAGAATCCCATGAACAGAGGAGCCTAGAAAGTTACAGTCTATGGACACAACTGAGCAAGATGGATACAACTGAGCAACTAAAACTATTCATCAGAGGAAGTCCTTCACTAATTCAGCATGTACAGGCTTTGGGTCCTTTCAAATTTATTCTGGAAATGCATCTTCCCTGGGCCTCTGTGTATGCTTTTATTCCAGCTCCCAGTATACATGGGCGCTTTTTAATGTCTTAGTTTCCCTAAGAGTCTCACCCCTGCTTTTCCTCAGAAACCTTGGATTTCTATTGTATTCGTCACCTCTAGACCCCAGGTGTTTACAGTTCTGCAGATCTCCTGCAGAACAAAGCTAACACACCAGAGCCACTACCTCTGTTTTCAGTGGCTTTGATTCTTACATCCAAACTATGTAACCTTTTGCATCAGTGCTCCAAGTCAGACAAGACAAAAACCAGTCAAGACAAAAGCAAATCAGAATATTTCAAACAAATTTGTATTCCTTTTCTTCCTTGAGAGAATAGCTATAAGTGGGTGCCCCCCTCTGACCACAATGCACTGCACTGGAGAGGGAGTGCATTATGGGTGATAAGCTTCTTAACTGATTCTAGAGTTCTCACAAAGCTATTTAGGTCCATATATTGTAGCAAACACCCTCTTCCGACAACACAAGAGAAGACTCTACACACGAACATCACCAGATGGTCAACACCGAAATCAGACTGATTATATTCTTTGCAGCCAAAGATGGAGAAGCTCTATACAATCAGCAAAAACAAGACCGGGAGCTGACTGTGGCTCAGATCATGAACTCCTTATTGCCAAATTCAGACTTAAATTGAAGAAAGTAGGGAAAACCATTGGACCATTCAAGTATGACCTAAATCAAGTCCCTTATGATTATACAGTGGAAGTGAGAAATAGATTTAAGGGACTAGATCTGATAGACTGCCTGATGAACTATGGATGGAGGTTCGTGCCATTGTACAGGAGACAGGGAAAAGCCCATCCCCATGGAAAAGAAATGCAGAAAAGTAAAATGGCTGTCTGAGGAGGCCTTACAAATAGCTGTGAAAAGAAGAGAAGTGAAAAGCAAAGGAGAAAAGGAAAGATATAAGCATCAGAATGCAGATTTCCAAAGAATAGTAAGGAGAGATAAGAAAGCCTTCCTCAGCAATCAGTGCAAAGAAATAGAGGAAAAGAACAAAATGGGAAAGACTAGAGATCTCTTCAAGAACATTAGAGATAACAAGGGAACATTGATGGGCTCAATAAAGGACAGAAATGGTAGGTACCTAACAGAAGCAGAAGATATTAAGAAGAGGTGGTAAGAATACACACAAGAACTGTCCAAAAAAGATCTTCAATACCAAGATAATCAAGATGGTGTGATCACTCACCTAGAGCCAGACATCCTGGAATGTGAAGTCAAGTGGGCCTTAGAAAGCATCACTATGAACAAAGCTAGTGGAGGTGATGGAATTCCAGTTGAGCTATTTCAAATCCTAAAAGATGATGCTGTGAAAGTGCTGAACTCAATATACCAGCAAATTTGGAAAACTCAGCAGAGGTCACAGGACTGGAAAAGGGCACTTTTCATTCCAATTCCAAAGAAAGGCAATGCCAAAGAATGCTCAAAGTACTGCACAATTGCACTCATCTCACATGCTAGTAAAGGAATGCTCAAAATTCTCCAAGCCAGGCTTCAGCAATGCATGAACCGTGAACTTCCAGATGTGCAAGCTGGTTTTAGAAAAGGCAGAGGAACCAGAGATAAAATTGCCAACATCACTAGATCATGGAAAAAGCAAGAGCGTTCCAGAAAAACATTTACATCCGCTTTATTGACTATGCCAAAGCCTTTGACTGTGTGGATCACAATAAACTGTGGAAAATTCTGAAAGAGACGGGAATACCAGACCACCTGACCTGCCTCTTGAGAAATCTGTATCCAGGTCAGGAAGCAACAGAAATGGGCATGGAACAACAGACTCATTCCAAATAGGAAAAGGAGTACATCAAGGCTGTATATTGTCACCCTGTTTATTTAACTTATATGCAGAGTACATCATGAGAAACACTGGGCTGGAAGAAGCACAAGCTGGAATCAAGATTGTTGGGAGAAATATCAATAACCTCAGATATGCAGATGACACCACCCTTATGGCAGAAAGTGAAGAGGAACTAAAAAGCCTCTTGATGAAAGTGAAAGAGGAGAGTGAAAAAGTTGGCTTAAAGCTCAACATTCAGAAAATGAAGATCATGGCATCTGGTCCCATCACTTCATGGGAAATAGATGGGGAAACAGTGGAAACAGTGTCAGACTTTATTTTTTTGCAGCTCCAAAATCACTGCAGTTGGTGACTGCAGCCATGAAATTAAAAGATGCTTACTCCTTGGAAGAAAAGTAATGACCAATCTAGATAGCATATTGAAGGGCAGAGACATTACTTTGTCAACAAAGGTCTGTCTAGTCCAGGCTATGGTTTTTCCAGTGGTCCTGTATGGATGTGAGAGTTGGACTGTGAAGAAAGCTGAGCACCGAAGAATTGATGCTTTTGAACTGTGGTGTTGGAGAAGACTCTTGAGAGTCCCTTGGACTGCAAGGAGATCCAACCAGTCCATTCTGAAGGAGATCAGTCCTGGGTGTTCATTGGAAGGACTGTTGCTAAAGCTAAAACTCCAATACTTTGGCCACCTCATGCGAAGAGTTGACTCATTGGAAAAGACTCTTGCTGGGAGGGATTGGGGGTAGGAGGAGAAGGGGACGACAGAGGTTGAGATGGCTGGATGGCATCACTGACTCGATGGACATGAGTTTGGGTGAACTCCGGAAGTTGTTGATGGACAGGGAGGCCTGACGTGCTGCGATTCATGGGGTCGCAAAGAGTCGGACACGACTGAGCAACTGAACTGAACTGAGCTGATTGTTCTATCTTCAGTGTCTCCACGAGGGATTTAGGGCCTGGAATTATTCAGTTCAGTATTTTGCTGATGTCACTCCATTTGGCCATTTGTTAAATTGAATCATAGCTGATTTACAATTTTTCCTTAGTTTCAGGTATGCAACAAAGTGATTCAGTTATATATACATATATTTTTCAGATTGTTTTCCATTATAAGTATTACAAAATATTGAATATAGCTCCCTATGCTACACTATGAACCCTTCTAGCTTATCTATTTTACGTAGAGTAGTGTGTATCTATTAATCCCAACCTCCTATTTTATCCCTCCCCAATCCCTTTCCCTTTGGGTAAGCATAAGTTTGTTTTCTATAGCTGTGAGTCTATCTTTGTTTGTATATAGATTCATTTGTATTATTCTTAGATTCCACTTTTAAGTGATATCGTATAATATTGCTTCATCGAGTATGAAAACCTCTAGGTGTATTCATGTTGCTGCAAATGGTAATATATCATTTTTTTCATGGGTGAGAAATATTCCATTCCCCTTCATGGAAGAACCATGGAGGCAGTGACCAAAATCATCACCAAGAAAAAGAAATGAAACAAGGCAAAGTGATTGTCTGAGGAGGCCTTACAACTAGTTGAGAAAAGAAGGGAAAAGCAAAGGAGAAAGGGAAAGATATACCCACCTGAATGCAGAGTTCCAGAGAATAGCAAGGAGAGCTAAGAAGGCTTTCTTAAATGAACAATGCAAAGAAATAAGAGGAAAACAATAGAATAGGAAAGATTAGAGATCTCTTCAATAAAATTGGAGATATCAAGGGAATATTTCATTCAAGGATGGACCTGAAAGGACAGAAGAGGTAAGGGTTAGGACCCTATGTCTGTCAAGGACAGAAATGGTAAGGCCCCAAAAGAAGCAGGAGAGATTAAGAAGAGGTAGCAAGAATATATAAAAGAACTATACAAGAAAGATTTCAACAACCAAGATAACCCTGATGGTATGGTCACTCATCTAGAGCTAGACAACCTGGAGTGTGAAGTCAAGTGGGCCTTAGGAAGCATCACTATAAACAAAGCTAGTGGAGGTGATGGAATTGCAGCTGAGTTATTTAAAATCTTTAAAGATGATGCTGTTAAGTGCTGCACTCAATATTTCAGCAAATTTGGAAAACTCAGCAGTGGCCACAGGACCAGAAAAGGTTAGTTTTCATTCCAATCTCAAAGAAGGCAATACCAAAGAATGTTTAGACTACCATATAATTGAGCTCATTTCACATGCTAGTAAGGTTATGCTCAAAATCCTTCAAACTAGGCTTCAGCAGTGCATGACCAAAAACTCCCAGATGTACAAATTGTATTTCAAAGAAGCAGAGGAATCAGAGATCAAATTGCCAACATTCGTTGGATCATAGAGAAAGCAAGGGAATTCCATGAAAACATCTACGTCTGATTCATTGACAACACTAAAGCCTTTGTGTGGATTGCAGCAAGCTGTGGGAAATTTTTTAAGAGATGGGAGTATGAGACTTACCTGTCTCCTGAGAAATTTATACATGGGTCAAGAAGCAACAGAACTGGACATGGAACAATGGACTAGGTCAAAGTTGGGAAAGGAGAATGACAAAGCTGTATATTGTCACCCTGCCTATTTAATTTATATGCAGAGCACATTATGTGAAATTCCAGGCTGAATAAAGCTCAAGCTGGAATCAAGATTGCCAGGAGAAATAACCTCAGATATGCAGATGATACCTCCTTAATGGCAGAAAGTGAAGAGGAACTAAAGAGCCTCTTGATGGAGGTGAAAGAGGAGGGTGAAAATGTTGACTTAAAACTCAGCATTCAAAAACTAAGATCACGGCATCCAGTCCCATCACTTTATGGCAAATAAAAGGGGGGAAAGTGAGAGCAGTGACAGATTTTATTTTCTTGGGCTTCAAAATCACCATCCAAAATTTCATGGACAGTGACTGCAGCCATGAAATGAAAAGACACTTGTTCTTTGGAAGAACAGCTATGCAAACCTAGGCAGCACTATTCAAAAGCAGAGGCATTACTTTACTAACAAAGGTCCAGATAGTCACAGTTATTATTTTTCCAGTAGTCATGCAAAGATGTGAGAGTTAATCCATAAAGAAAGCTGAATGCTAAAAAATTGATGCTTTTGAATTGTGGTGTTTGAGAAGACTCTTGAGAGGACTTTGTATGAAGGAGATCAAACCAGTCAATCCTAAAGGAAATCAACCCTGAAAATTCACTGGAAGGACTGATATCGACGCAAGCTCCAATACTTTGGCACCTGATGTGAAGAGACACTTCACTGGAAAAGATCCTGGTGCTGAGAAAGATTGAAGGCAAAAGGAGAAAGGGATGGAAGAGGGTGAGATTGTTAGATAGCATCACCAATGCAATGAATATGAATTAGAGCAAACTCTGGGAGATAGTGAAAGATAGGGGAGCCTGGCATGCTGCAGTGTATGGGGTCACAAAGAGTAGGACACGACTTAGTGACTGAGCAACAAAGACAATAACAACAAACATTCCATTGTATATATGTGCTTCATATTCTTTATCCATTCTTCTATTGATGGACATTTAGGTTGTTTCTGTGATGGTGGGAATGTAAATTGATAGAGCTGTGATGGAGAACAGTATGGAGGTTCCTTAAAAAAACTAAAAATAGGGCTACCAGATGACTTAGCAATCCATCCCTTTACTTTTTAGGAAATAATTTTAAATTTTGTATTGGGAAATAGCTGATTAACAATTTTATGATAGTTTCAGGTGAACAGTGAAGGGACTCAACCATACATATACATGTATCCATTCTCCCCCAAACTCTCTTCACATCAGGCTGAAAGAGACAAAGAAGAACACTAAATAATGATCAAGGGATCTCTCCAAGAAGAAGATCTAACAATTATAAATATATATATACACCCAATATAGGAGCAACTAAATATGTAAGTCAAATACTAAAAACCATAAAGGGGAAAATCAACAGTAAAGCAATAATTGTGGGGGGATTTAACACTCAACATTCATCAATGGACAAATCATTCAGACAGAAAATTAATAAAAAAACACAGGCCTTAAACGACACTTTAGATCAGTTTGATTTAATATGTATAGAGCAGTCCACCAAAACTCCACAGACTACACATTCTTCTCAAGTGCACATGGACATTCTCTAGGGTTGACCACATGCTGGGCCACAAGGCGAGCCTTGGTAAATTTAAGAAAGTTGAAATCATATCGAACATCTTTTCTGATCACAATGCTATGAGATTAGATATATACTACAAGAAGAAAAAAATATAAGAAACACAAACACATGGCTGCTAAACAATACGCTATTAAACAACCAATGGACCACTGAGGAAATCAAAATATACCTAAAGTCAAGTGAAAACAAAAGCACAAAGGTCCAAAACCTATGGGATGTAGCAAAAGTAGTTCTAAGAGGGAATTTTATAGTAGTGCAATCTTACCTCAAGAAACAAGAAAATCTCAAGTAAAAAAAAACCTAATCTTACACCTAAAACAACTAGGGAAAGAACAAACAAAACCTAAAGTTAGTAGAAGGAAAGAAATCATAAAGATCAGGGAAGAAAAATGAAATAGAGACAAAGAAAACAATTGCAAAGATCAATGAGACTAAAAGCTGGTTCTTTGAAAAGATAAACAAAATTGATGAGCGCTTAGCCACACTCATCAGAAAAATAAGGAGAGGACACAAATCAATAAAATTAGAGATGAAAAAGAAGTTACAACTGACTCCACAGAAACACAAAGGATCATAGAGACTACTATGAGTAACTATATGCCAATAAAATGGACTACCTGGAAGAAATGACCAGACATGCCTTTACTTTTAATCTATCTGTGTCTTTATAATTAAACTGGTTTTCTTGTAGTTAACTGTTATGTCCTGGTTTTGGTCCACATTTGGAATCTGTTTTTTTAACAGGTAAATTTAGAACATTCAGGTTTAATTATTGATATAATTGTATTAATAACTACTGTGTTACTGTTTTCTGTTCTTGTTCATGTGCTTTTTTTTTTCTTTTTTATTGTCCTCATTTTTATGAATTCCCTGGTTTTGAGATTTTTAGGATTCCATCTTTTTTTCCTCTCAGAATGTCAATTATACTTCTTTTCTAAAAGATTTTTTTAATTTAAATTTATTTATTTTAATTGGAGGCTAATTACTTTACAATATTGTATTGGTTTTGCCATACATCAACATGAATCCACCACGGGTGTACACATGTTCCCCATCCCGAACCCCCCTCCCACCTCCCTCCCCATACCATCCCTCTGGGTCATCCCAGTGCACCAGCCCCAAGCATCCTGTATCCTGCATTGAACCTGGACTGGTGATTCGTTCCTCATATGATATTATACATGTTTCAATGCCATTCTCCCAAATCATCCCACCCTCACCCTCTCCCACAGAGTCCAAAAGACTGTTCTATACATCTGTGTCTCTTTTGCTGTCTCGCATACAGGGTTATCATTACCATCTTTCTAAATTCCATATATATGCATAATACTGTATTGGTGTTTTTCTTTCTGGCTTACTTCACTCTGTATAACAGGCTCCAGTTTCATCCACCTCATTAGAACTGGTTCAAATGTATTCTTTTTAATGGCTGAGTAATACTCCATTGTGTATATGTACCACAGCTTTCTTATCCATTCATCTGCTGATGGACATCTAGGTTGCTTCCATGTCCTGGCTATTATAAACAGTGCTGCGATGAACATTGGGGTACATGTGTCTCTTTCAATTCTGGTTTCCTTGGTGTGTATGCCCAGCAGTGGGATTGTTGGGTCATAAGGCGGTTCTATTTCCAGTTTTTTAAGGAATCTCCACACTGTTCTCCATAGTGGCTGTACTAGTTTGCATTCCCACCAACAGTGGAAGAGGGTTCCCTTTTCTCCACACCCTCTCTAGCATTTATTGCTTGTAAACTTTTGGATAGCAGCCATTCTGACTGGCATGAAATGGTACCTCATTGTGGTTTTGATTTGCATTTCTCTGATAATGAGTGATGTTGAGCATCTTTTCATGTGTTTGTTAGCCATCTGTATGTCTTCTTTGGAGAAATGTCTATTTAGTTCTTTGGCCCATTTTTTGATTGGGTCGTTTATTTTTCTGGAATTGAGCTGCAGACGTTGCCTAAAGCAACTAGAAAAGGAAGAAATGAAGAACTCCAAGGTTAGTAGAAGGAAAGAAATCTTAAAAATTAGGGCAGAAATAAATGCAAAAGAAACAAAAGAGACCATAGCAAAAATCAACAAAGCCCAAAGCTGGTTCTTTGAAAGGATAAATAAAATTGACAAACCATTAGCCAGACGCATCAAGAAACAAAGGGAGAAAAATCCAATCAATAAAATTAGAAATGAAAATGAAGAGATCACAACAGACAACACAGAAATACAAAGGATCATAAGAGACTACTGTCAGCAAATATATGCCAATAAAATGGACAATGTGGAAGAAATGGACAAATTCTTAGAAAAGTACAACTTTCCAAAACTGAACCAGGAAGAAATAGAAAATCTGAACAGACCCTTCAGAAGCATGGAAATTGAAACTGCAATCAGAAATCTTCCAGCAAACAAAAGCCCAGGTCCAGACGGCTTCACAGCTGAATTCTATCAAAAATTTCGAGAAGAGCTAACACCTATCCTACTCAAACTCTTCCAGAAAATTGCAGAGGAAGGTCAACTTCCAAACTCATTCTATGAGGCCACCATCACCCTAATACCAAAACCTGACAAAGATGCCACACAAAAAAAGAAAACTACAGGCCAATATCACTGATGAACATAGATGCAAAAATCTTTAACAAAATTCTAGCAATCAGAATCCAACAACACATTAAAAAGATCATACACCATGACCAAGTGGGCTTTATCCCAGGGATGCAAGGATTCTTTAATATCTGCAAATCAATCAATGTAATACACCACATTAACAAATTGAAAAATAAAAGCCATATGATTATCTCAATAGATGCAGAGAAAGCCTTTGATAAAATTCAACATCCATTTATGATTAAAAAAAAAACAACACAGAAACCAGGACTAGAAGGAACATACCTCAACATAATAAAAGCTATATATGACAAACCCACAGCAAACATTATCCTCAATGGTGAAAAATTGAAAGCATTTCCCCTAAAGTCAGGAACAAGACAAGGGTGCCCACTCTCACCACTACTATTCAACATAGTTCTGGAAGTTTTGGCCACAGCAATCAGAGCAGAAAAAGAAATAAAAGGAATCTAAATTGGAAAAGAAGAAGTAAAACTCTAAAAGATTTTTAAAGTGATTACCCTTGGGTATGCTCAGTCACTCAATTGTGTCTGACTCAAGGCTGTAGCCTTCCAGGCTCCTCCATCCATGAGATTTTCCAGGCAAGAATACTGGAGTGGGTTTCCATTTCTTCCTTCAGGGAATCTTCTCAACCCAGGGATCGAACTTGCACATCCTGAATCTCCTGCATCTCCTGCATTAGCAAGTGGATCCCTAATCAGCTATTTCCCAATACAAAATAAAACTTAAAAAACAAAACTACAATCAGGAATCACCCAAGAATGGCCATCATCAGAAAGTCTACAAAAGGAAATTGGTTCAAGTTGGTGGGGTAGAAGGATGTGTGCTCACCTTCTCCTGCAAGAAAACTAAAATCACAACTGCTGATCAGCTGTTGACAGGAGGACACTGGAACCCACCAAAAGTGATACCCCATGTCCAAAGACAAAGGAGAAGCCATAACAAGACAATAGGAGAAGTGCAACCATGATAAAATCAAATCCCATCCCTGACAGGTGAAAGACCCACAAACTGGAGAACAACTATACTCCAGAGGTTCTCCCACTGTTGTGATGGTTCTAAGCCCCGCATTAGGCTTCCCAGCCTGGGAAATTTGGCTGAGGGTGTAGGAATCCCCAGGGAATTTGACTTTGAAGGACAGCGAGATTTGATTGCAGGATTTCCACAGGACATGGGGAAAGAGAGACTCCACTCTTAGAGGACACACACAAAATCTTGTGTGCACCAGGTCCCAGGGGAAAGGAGCAGTGACCCCACAGAAAACTGAACTAGGCCTGCTTGTTAGTGTTGGAGGATCCCCTGTAGATGTGTGGGTCGGCAGTGGCTCACTGCAGGGACAAAGGCACTGGCAGCAACAGTCCTAGAAAGCACCTGAGTTCTCCTGGAAGTTGTTACCATTAGCCCTACCATAGAGCCCAGAGAATCCAGAGCTGGGTTGCCTCAAGTGAAACAACTAACAGGGAGGGAGCACAGCCCCACTCATCAGCGAACAAGTGGATTAAAGTTTTACTGGCCACAGCCCTACCCACCACCAGACCCTTCCATCAGGAAGTACAAGCTCTTAGATAGGCTCATCCACCAAAGGGCAGACAGCAGAAGCAAGAAGAACTACATTCCTGCGGCCTCCAATACAAAAACCACAATTACAGAAAGTTAATCAAAGTGAAAAGGCAGAGTATTATGTCTCAGTTGAAGGAAAAAGATAAAACCCCAGAAAAACAACTAAATGAAGTGGTGATAGGCAATCTACCAGAAAAAAAGATTCAAGATAATGATAATGAAGCTGATCCAAAATCTTGGAGAAAGAATGGAGGCAAAGATGGAGAAGATGAAAGAGATGTTTAACAAAGACTTAGAAGAATGAAAAAAACAAACAGAGATGAACAATACAATAACTGAAATGAAAAAATACACTAGAAGGAATCAATAGCAGAATAATTGAAGCAGAAGAATGAATAAGTGACCTGGAAGACAAAAAGGTAGATTTCACTGCTGCAGAATAGAATAAAGAAAAAAGAATGAAAAGAAATGAAAACAGTGTAAAGAGAACATTAAATGCACCAACATCCACATTATAGAGGGTCCAGTAGAAGAGAGAGACAAAGGGCTTGAGAATATATTTGAAGAGATAATAGCTGAAGACTTCCTTAACATGGGAAAGGAAACACTCAACCAAGTCCAGGAAGTTCAGAAAGTCCCAAGCAAGATAAACCCAAGGAAGAACCTGCCAAGACACATAGTAATAAATTGACAAAAATTAAAGAGAAAGAAAAATTATTAAAAGCAACAAGGGAAAAACAACAAATAATGTACAAGGGAACTCCCAAATGGTTATCAGCTGATTTCTCAGCAGAAAATCTGCAAGCTAGAAGGGAATGCCACAATATATTTAAAGTGATGAAAGAGAAGAAACTACAACCAAGAATGCTCTATGCATCAAGGCTCTCATTCAGATTTGCTGGAGAAGTCAAAAGCTTTACAGACAAGCAAAGGTTAAGAGAATTCAGTACCACCAAACAAGCCTTGGGCTGCTCTTGTGGCTCTGAGGGTAAAAGCGTCTGCCTGCAATGCGGGAGACCTGGGTTCAATCCCTGGATTGGGAAGATCCCCCTGGAGAAGGAAATGGCAACCCACCCCAGTACTCTTGCCTGGAAAATTCCATGGACAGAGGAGCCTGGTAGGCTACAGTCCATGGGATCGCAAAGAGTCGGACACAACTGAGCAACGTCACTTCACTTCACTTCACTTCACTTCAAACAATCCTTTTGATAATTGCTAAAGAACTTCTCTAGGTAGGAAACACAAGAGAAAGAAAAGACATGCAAAAACAAACACAGACAATTAGGAAAATAGTAATAGAAACATCCATATTGATAATTACCTTTAAAGTAAATGGATAAAATGCACCAACCAAAAGAAATAGACTGGCTGAGTGGCTGCAAAACAAAGCTGTACGTATGCTATCTACAGGAAACTCACCTCAGTCCTAGGAACACATACTGATTAAAAGTGAGGGGATGCATGCATGCATGCATGCTGTTACTTCAGTCATGTCTGACTTTTTGCAACTCAATAGACTTTAGCCCTCCAGGCTCCTCCATCCATGGGATTCTCCAGGCAAGAATACTGGCGTGGGTTGCCATGCCATTCTCCAAAAGTGAGGGGATAGAAGAAGGTATTTCATGCAAATGAAAATCAAAAGAAAGCCAGAGTAGCAATACTCATATCTGACAAAATAGACTTTAAAACAAAGACTAAGTGACAAAGTAGGACACTACATAATGATCAAGGGATCAACCAAAGAAGAATATATAGCAATTGTAAATATATATATATACACACACCCAATATAGGAACTACTAAATACGTAAGGAATACTAACAGCCATAAAGGCAGAAATCAACAGTAACATGATAATAGTGGGAGATTTTAACATCTCACATTAATCAATGGACTGCTCATTCAGACAGAATACTATTAAGAAAACACAGGCCTTATATGACACTTTAGACCAGATGGACTTAATTGATATTTATAGAGCATTCCATCCAAAAGCATCAGGTTACATCTTTTTCTTAAATGCACATGGAACATTCTTCAGAATTGACCACCTGCTGGGTCACAAAGAAACCTTTGGTAAATTTAAGAAAATTGAAATCATATCAAGCACTTTTTTGATTACAGTATGAGTTTAAAAATAAACTACAAGAGAAAACTATAAAAAAATCACAAACATAGCAGCTAAACAATATGCTACTAAACAACCAATGGATCACTGAAGAAATCAAAGAGGATATCAAAAAATACCTAGAGACAAATTAAAATAAAAGGACAATGATCCAAAACCTATGAGATGCAATAAAGCAGTTTTAATAGGGAAGTTTATAGCAATACAATCTTACCTCAGGAAACAAGAAAAGTCACAACTAAAAATCTAGCCTTACACCTAAGACAACTAAAGAAAGAAGAACAAACAAAACCTAAAGTTAGTAGAAGAAAAGAAATCATAAAGAACTGAGCAGAAATAAATGAAATACAAAAACAATAGCAAAGATCAATTAAACTAAAATTTGTTTCTTTGTAATGATTTAAAAAATGATAAACCTTTTAACCAGACACATCAAGAAAAAAGGCAGAGGACTCAAACCAATAAAATTAGAAATGAAAAAGGAGAAATTACAACTGACACCACAGAAATACAAATGATCATAAGAGATCACTAGAAGCAACTGTATGCCAATAAAATGGACATCTTAGAAGAAATAGACAAATTCTTAGAAAGGTATAATCTCCCAAGACTTAACCAGGAAGAAATAGAAAATATGAACAGACCAATAACAAGCACTGAAATTGAGACTGTGATCTAAAAATTTCAAACAAACAAAAGTTCAGGATCTGATGGCTTAACAGGCAAATTCTATCAAACATTTAGAGAAAAGCTAAAACACCTATCCTTGTGAAACTCTTCCCAAAACCTGCAGAAGAAGGGATACTCTCAAACTCATTCTATGAGGCCAACATTACCTTGATACCACAACCAGACAAAGATACTACAAAAAAAGAAAATTACAAGCCCATATCACTGATGAACATAGACACAAAATTCTCAACAAAATACTAGAAGTTAGAATCCAACAGTATGTTAAAAGGATCACACACCATGATTAATTGGGATTTATCCCAGGGATGCAAGGATTTTTCAATAACAACAAATCAATCAGTGTGATACACCACATCAACAAATTGAAGAACAAAAATCATATGATCATCTCAATGTATGCAGAAAAATATTTTGGTAAAATTCAACACCAATTTATGATTAAAAAAAAACCTCTTCAGAAAGTGGACATAGAAGGAATATACTTCAACATAATAAAGGTCATATATGGCAAACCTACAGCTAACATCATACTCAATGATGAAAAGCTGAAAATATTTCCTCTAAGATCAGGAACAAGACAAGGATGTCCACTCTCATCACTTTTATTCAACACAGTTTTGGAAGTCCTAGCTACAGCAATCAGAGAAGAAAAAAAAATGGGGAATCCAAACTGGAGAGTGAAAGTGTTAGTAGCTCAGTCGTGTCTGACTCTTTGCGACGCTATGGACTGCAGCCCACCAGGCTTCTCTGTCCATGGAATTCTTCAGGCAAGAATACTGGAGTGGATTGCCATTCCCTTCTCCAGGGGATCTTCCTGACACAAGGATCAAACTCATGTCTCTTGCATTGCAGGCAGTTTCTGCAATGGAAAAGAAGACTGGGAAAACTGGAAAAGAAGAAGTTAAATTGTCACTGCTTGCAGATGACATGATACTATACTAGAAGATCCTAAAGATGCTACCAGTAAACTAGTAGAGCTCATCAATGAATTTGGTAAAGTTGCAGGTTACAAAATTAACACCCAGAAATCGGTTACATTCTTATACACTTACAACACAAGATCAGAAATAGAAATTCAAGAAACAATTCCATTTATCATTGCATCAAAAAAAAAAAAAAAGGAATAAATCTACCTAAGGAGACAAAGGTGGCATTAATGATAAAGAACCCGCCTACCAATGCTGGAGACTTAAGAGATGTGGGATCAGTCCCGGGGTCTGGAAGATCCCCTGGAGGAGGAAATGGCAAACCACTCCAGTATTCTTGCCTGGAGAATACCATGGACAGAGTAATCTAGCAGGCTACAGTCCAAGGGTCATGAGGAATTGGACATGACTGAAGCAACTTAGCACAGCAAAGAGACAAAAGACCGTACTCTGAAAACTATAAGACACTGATGAAAAATCAAAGAAGACACAAAAAGATGGAAAGACATACTATGTTCATGGATCAGAAGAATCAATATTGTCAAAATGACAATACTATTCAAGGCAATCTGCATATTCCATGGAATCTCTATCAAACTACCAAGTGCATTTTCACAGAACTAAAACAAAAAATCTTATTAATAAAATTTGTTTGGAGACACAAAATACCCCAAATAATGAAAGTAATCTTGAGAAAGAAAAATGGAGCTGGAGGAATCAGACCCTCTGACTTCAGACTGTACTACAAAGTTTAGTCATCAAAATAGTATGCTACTTGAACAAAAATAGAAACATAGATCAATAGAACAGGATAGAAATCCCAGAAATAATAATCCCATTCAACTATGGTCAAACTATGACAAAGGAGGCAAGACTACACAATGTTGCAAAGACAGTCTTTTCAACAAATAGTCCTGATAAAACTAGACAGCTACATGTAAAAAAAAATGATATTAGATCATTTTTTAACACTATACACAAAAATAAACCCAAATGAATTAAAAATCTAAATGTGAGACCAGACACTATAAAACTCCTAGAGAAAAATATAGGCAGAACACTCTTTGACATAAATTGCAGTGATATATTTTTTTATTTATCTCCTAGAATAATGGATATAAAAAGAAAAATAAACAAATGGGGCATACTTAAACTTAAAAGCTTTACAGCAAGGAAACAATAAACAAAACTAAAAGACAACCCACAGACTGGGAGAATATATTTGCAAATGATGTGACCAAAAAGGGATTATTCTACAAAATCTACAAACAGCTCATGAAGCTCAACATCATCAAAACAAAAACCCAGTCCACAACTGAGCAGAAGACTGAAGTAGATTTTTATTCAAGGAAGACATACAGAAGGCTAAGAGGTACATGAAAAGTTGTTCCACAACTGTAATTGCAAGAGAAATGCAAATCAAAACTACAATGAGATATCACTTCACACCAGTCAAAATGGCTATCATCAAAAAATTCACAAACAATAAATGGTGGAGAGAAGGGAACCCTCTTACACTGTTGGTGGGTGGAAATGTACATTGATACAGCCACTATAGAAAGCGATATGGATGTTCCTTAAAAAACTGAAAATAGAACTACCACATAAACTTGCAATGCCACTTCTGGGCATATATCCAGAGGAAAATTGGCCCGAAAGGATACATGCACCTCAGTGATCACTGTAGTACTGTTTATAATAGCCACAACACAGAAGCAACCTAAATGTCCATCAACGGAGAAATAGATAAAGGAGATGGACCCATGGACCTAGACACTGTCATACTGAGTGAAGTAAGTCAGACAGAGGAGCAGAAACATCATATGACATCCCTTATATGCAAAATCTAAAAGACATGATACAAATGAACTTATTTACAAAACAGAAACAAACTCACAGACTTAGAGAATGAACTCTTGGTTGCTGCAGGGAAGCATGGTGAGAAAAAATAGTTAGGGAGTTGGGGATAGACAGGTACACACTGCTGTATTTAAAATATAACCAACAAAGGGCTACTCTATAGCACAGGAAATTCTGCTAAATATTATGTGGAAGTCTGGTTGGGAGGGTATTTGGGGGAGAATGGATACATATATATGTATGCCTGAGTCTCTTCACTGTTCACCTGAAACTATCACAACATTGTTCATTGGCTATACTCCAATACAAAATTAAAAGTTTAATTTAAAAAGTCTACAATCAATAAATTCTAGAAAGGATGTGGAGAAAAGGGAGTCATCCTACACTATTGTTGGGAATGTAAATTTCTGCCGCCAGTATGGAGAATAGTATGAAATTTCCTTAAAACACTAAACATAGAACTACTATATGATTCAGCAATACTACACCAGAGAAAATCAAAATTTGAATGGATACATGCACCCCATTGTTCAAAACAGCACTGTTTACAATATTGAAGAAATGGAAGCAACCTAGATGACCACGACAGAAGAACAGATAAAGAAAATGTACTTATCTACAATGAAATGTTGTTGTTGTTGTTGATGGTATTCAGTTGCTAAGTAATGTCTGACTCTTTGTGACCCCATAGACTGTGGCACACCAGGCTCCTTTGTCTCCATTATCTACCAGAGTTTGCTCAAATTCATGTCCATTGAGTTGGTGATGCTATCTAACCATCTCACCCTCTGCTACCCCATTCTCCTTATGCCTTCAATCTTTCCCAGCATCAGGGGCTTTTCCAATGAGGCAGTTCTTCACAAAACCTAGCCAAATTATTGGAGCTTCAGCTTCAGCATCAATCCTTCCAATGAATATTCAGGGTTGATTTCCTTTAGGATTGACTGGTTTGATCTCCTTGTAGTCCAGAGGACTCTCAAGAGTCTTCTCCAGCACCACAGTTTGAAAGCATCAATTCTTCAGGGCTGGTCTTCTTTATGGTCCAACTCTCACATCCACACATGACTACTGGAAAAACCATAGCTTTGACTATACAGACCTTGTTGGCAAAATGATGTCTATGCTTTTTAATACACTTTCTATGTTTGTCATAACTTTCCTTCCAAGGAGCAAGTGTCTTTTAATTCCATGGCTGTAGTCACTGTCTGCAGTGATTTTGGAGCCAAAGAAAATAAAATCTATCATGCTTCCACTTTCCCCCTTTCTATTTGCCATGAAGCAATGGGATTGGATGCCATGATCTGAAATTTTTTTTTTTTTTTGATATTGAGTTTCAAGCCAGCTTTCTCAAAAGAAGGTAAGTATCATTAGCAAAATATTAATTAAATATTACTGAGCCATAAAAAAATGAAATAATGCCATTTGTAGCAACATGAATGGACCTAGATATTGTCATACTGATGAAGAAGTCAGACAGAGAGAGACAAATATCATATGATATCGCTCACATGTGGATTCTAAAAAAATTATACAAATGAACTTATTTGCAAAACATAAATAGAATCACAGATATAAAAAACATACGTGTGATTACCTGGGGGCAAGTGGAGGAATAAATTGGGATATTGGAGTTGACATATACAAACTACTATATATTAAATGGATAACTAATCAGGACCTACTCTATAGCACATCCCCTCAATACTCTGCAATATGCCTACATGGGAAGACAATCTTTTTTAAAAAATAGATTGGATATATGTGTAACTGATTCACTTTTCTGTACAACAGAAACTAACACAAGATTGTAAATCAACTGTATTCCAACTTAAAAAAGAAGAGTAGATATATATTTCTCCAGAATTCATAGACACAGAGAAGGTTAAATAAAATGAAAAGGCAGAGGAACTACTCCCAGTTAAAAGATCAAGAAAAATCTCCTGAAAGAGGAAATAATGAAACAGAGCTCACCAGAATACCAGATTTTAAGTTATAAAAGTGGTAATAAAAAAGATAACTGAACTAAAAAAGATTATCAATAGAAATGCATATTACCATAACAAGAAACTTCAAAATATAAAGACGAACCAATAAAAAACTGATAACAATTGCTGAAGTAAATCTGCAAGATGCAAAATTCATAGGCAGAAATCTGAAGATCAGAAAGAGAAATTCAAGAAACAATCCCATTTACCATCATTAAAAAAAAATACCTAGGAATAAACCTACAAAAGATCTGTGCTCTGAAAACCATAAGACACTGATGAAAGAAATCAAAGAAGTCACGAAACAGATGGAAAGACATACCATGTTCTTTAATTGGAAGAGTCAGTATTGCTAAAATGACTATACTACCCAAGGAAATCTACATATTCAATGCAACCCCTATCAAATTACCAAGGTCATTTTTCACCAAACTAGATCAAAAAATCTTAAAGCTTGTGTGGAGAAATAGAAGACCCCAAATAACCAAAGTAATCTTGAGAAAGGAAAACGGAGCTGAAGGAATCACGGTCCCTGACTTACGACTATACTTCAAAGCTACAATCATCAAAACAGCATGGTACTGGCACAAAAACAGAAATATAGATCAATGGAACAGGATAGAAAGCCCAGAAAAAAACCCACACACCTATGGTCAATTTGTCTACAACAAAAGAGGGAAGACTATGCAATGGAAAAAAGACAGTATCTTCAACAAAGGGTGTTTGGAAAACTGGACAATTACACATAAAAAATGAAACTAGAACATTCTTTAACACCTAACACAAAAATAAACTCAAAATGGGTTAAAGTTCTAAATGTAAGACTGGTACCATAAAAACTCTTAACAGAAAGTATAGGTAGAGGACACTTTGACATAAATCATGGCAGTATCTTTTTAATTTTTCTCCTAAAGGAAATAAAAACAAAGATAAAGAAATGGGACCTAATTAAACTCAAAAGTTTTTGCACAAAAAGGAAGCAACAAACAAAACTAAAAGACGACCCACAGAGTGGGAGAAATATTATATTCTCAAATGATGTGGCTGACAATTAGTCTCCAAAGTTTATAAACAGCTCATGTGGCTTAATACCCAAAACACACAAACAGCCCAATTAATAAATAGGCAGAAGATATAAATAGACATTGCTCCAAAGAAGACAAACAAGTGGACAAGAGGCACATGAAAAGAAACTCGACATCACTAATTATTAGAGAAACACAAATCAAAACTACAATGAGATATCACCTCACACCATTTAGAATGGCCATCATCAAAAAATCTACAAACGATAAACCCTGGAGAGGCTGTGGAGAAAAAGAAACCCTCCCCTACACAATGGCAATGTAAATTATTACAGCCACATTGGAGAACAGTATGCAGATTCCCTAAAAAACTAAAAATAGAGCTACTATGTGGTCCAGCAATCATACTCCTGGGCATATATCTGGAGAAAACCATAATTGAAAAAGACACATGTGCCTCAATGTTTGTTACAGCAACATTTACAGTAGCTAGGACATGGAAGCAACTCAGATGCTCATTGACAGATGAAAGGATAAAGAAACTGTGGAACAACTATACAATAAACTCAGCCATAAAAACGAACACATTTGAGTTAGTTGTAGTGAGGTGTGGATCAACCTAGAGCCTGTCATACAGAGTGAAGTAAGTCAGAAAGAGATAAATTTCATATATTAACACATATATATATGGAATCTAGGGAAATGCTACAGATAAACCTATTTGCAGGCCAGGAATAGAGACACAGATGTAGAGAATAGACTTCTGGACATTGCAGGAGAAGGAGAGGGTGGAACGAATTGAGAGAGTAGCATTGACATATATACACCACCATGTGTAAAATAGATAGCTAGGGGGAAGCTGTCGGAGAAGGCAATGGCAACCCACTCCAGTACTCTTGCCTGGAAAATCTCATGGACTGAGGAGCCTGGTAGGCTGCAGTCCATGGGGTCGCTAAGAGTCTGGCACGACTGAGCGACTTCACTTGCACTTTTCACTTTCATGCATTGGAGAAGGAAATGGCAACCCACTCTAGTGTTCTTGCCTGGAGAATCCCAGGGACGGGGGAGCCTGGTGGGCTGCCGTCTACGGGGTCGCACAAAGTCAGACACGACTGAAGTGATTTAGCAGCAGTAGGAAATGGCAACCCACTCCAGTGTTTTTGTCTGGAGAATCCCAGGGATGGGGGAGCCTGGTGGGCTGCCATCTATGGGGTCGCACAGAGTCGGACATGACTGAAGTGACTTAGCAGCAGTAGCAGCAGCAGTGGGAAGCTGCTTTATAACACAGGGAGCTCAACCTCATGGTCTCTGATCATCTAGAGGGTGGAAAGGGGGTGGAAGGGAGGCTCAAGAAGGAAGGAATAATCATATATATACACATACATATAGCTGATTCACTTTGTTTTACAGCAGAATTTAATACGACATAGTAAAGCAATTATACTCCAATAATAACATTATAAAAAGAAAGTTAAAAAATAATAAATAAAAATTTAAAAAGAATGAAATAATGTTATTTGCAGTAAAGTGGATGGACCTGGAGATAATCATACTAAACAAAGTCAGAGAAAGACAAATAGCACATGATACTGCTTATATGTGGAATCAAAAAGATTATATAAATGAACTTATTTACAAAATAAACAGATTCACAGGCTTAGAGAAGGAATTTATGGTTACCAGGGGGTGGGAGGAAGGGATAGATTGGGGGTTTGGGATTTACATGTGCACATAACCAACAAGAATATACTTTAAAAATATTTTTTAAAAATAAAGAGGACTTTAACAGTGGTGTGCATACAGGAAAAGCTCAATAGGTACTTAGTGAATTAAAAATCACATCTACATCAAGTATTAAATGTAAGAAAAATATTAAAAGTTTCAGTAAAAGAATTTCACTCTGATAATAACACATCTGTTATATCTGATTCTGGTTTTGATGTTTGCTCTGCCTCTTCAAAATGTGTTTTTTTCTCTTAGTATGCCTTTTAATTTTTATGTCTGAAAGCCAGACATAATGTACTGCGTAAAATTAACTGAGATACATAAACCTTTAATGTGAGGTATTGTGTTTATCTGGCTAGAATTAAACTATGCTTATAGGGTTTCCTGTAGCTATACATGTCAAAAGCTAAAATTTCCTCTACAGTCCTTGTTTTTGTCTCCCATTTTGTCTTTGGGTTTCCCTTGAGATCTCGTTAAAATACATCTGATATACACCATTCTTTCTGTTTTATTCCTCTGTTATTATATAGAAGCCCTGCTGGGCTAAGGTGTCAGGGGAGAAGAATTGTTCTATAGTCCTATAATGAAACCTCTATGTTGGTCAACTGAGCCCCTAGACTGTGAACTTGAAACATGCTTCTCAGTTTTTTCCCCCATTAGGTGATAGAGGAGGGCTAGAAAATCCTGGAAGTGGGTATTTTTATTCCTCCAGTTCAGTTACTGTCTGATAAAACTCTAGTCACTTAGACTGTGGTAAAATGGTTCACTTTAAGAGCAGACCTTGTTTTTTGTTTTCGTGTGTGGAGCTGGAGTTGGTTATGCTATATAGCATGCAAAATCTTAGTTCTCCCACCAAGGGTAGAACCCACACCCCCTGCAGTGGAAGCATAGTGTCTTAACCACCGGACTGCTAGGGAAGTCTTGGGAGATTGGGATTGATATATGTACACCACTATATATAAAATGGATAAGTAACGAGAACTTACAGTATAGCACAGAAAACTACTCAATGTTCTGTGACCTAAATGATAAGTAAATCTAAAAGAGAGTGTGTACACAAACACACACACATGTATATATGTATAACTGATTCACTTTGCTGCACAGTAGAAATTAATACAACATTGTAAAGCAACTATACTCCAATTAAAAATTTTAAATTAAGAAAAGCAGGCCTTATTTAGGAGAACACAACACTTTGGGCTTATTTTAAATGACCATTAATCCACTCTCCCTACCAGATGCTGGAGAGGATTTTCCCTCAATTTTCACTATGAAAATCTGGTAGAGTGCCTGGAAGTGAAACTCAGGAAAGTGCTGGAGACCACTAACTATAGACTTCCTTGGAACTTTTAATTTTCAAATTTTTCCACTCTAAACCTCTAGTAATTCATCAATTACTCTTTGGGTTTTCCCACCCTGGCACTATTTCTTATGGAGATTTTTGCTCCTGGCTTGTGCTCCAGTAAGCTGTGATTTTCTTTACTTGTTGGGGTATCTCCTCAATTTGGGAGGTAGACATTTTCCCTATGGCCACAGTTCTCTTATAGATCTAAAAAGAGTTGTTAATTTTCGCTTTCTTCAGCCTTTTTCTTGTATGGAGTGACAACTTTCAATCTCCTTACATGCCAGACCAGAAACTGAAAGTATACCATTTTTTGTTTGTTTTTTATTATACATTCTGAAACATTTTCTTGACATTACCCTCTATTAAGTTTATTATTTTAGGAATTGTTTTAAATTTCTAAGCACCCTTCTTTATTCTCCAAAGCTACTTTTTCCACAGCATGCTTTTCTTCTCTGTATGTGAGCTTAACAAAACTTTACTGGAACTTTAAGGATAACAGAAGAAAATTACCAGGCCAGAAAGAAAAATTTTAAATGGATACCAGATACCATCCACAAGAATGTCAGCCATGTTCCTCTGAAGAGGCCCACTTACTGGCTATCACTCTCTTTAGACCTCTAGTCTGGTATCATGTGTGGCAAAGACTGTTATTATCCACCAACTGGATGGTTTTTGGCCATATGCTCCCTAGCTGGAGTCCAGATCTCCAGCTCTCACCTTGATATCAGAAAGGAGGTCATTGTTCTTTTCCCCACTCCCAGGTGAACTGTACTTCCTGCACCAGCATAGCACTCCCCATATCCTTTTTCTTTCTGGAACATTCTTACACTTACTTCCCACAGTGGTGACCTGATCCATGTGGCCTACACAAGGCAATTGCAGTAATCAGCAGCACATTTCACAGGGTGGATTGTTTTTAATGTTAAATAACAATATATGTTGTTGTTGTTGTTGTTCAGTCACTAAGTTGTGTCCGACTCTGCGATCCCATGGACTGCAGCACACCAGGCCTCCCTGTCCTTCATTATCTCCCTGAGTTTGCCCAAACTCATATCCATTGAATGGATGCCATCTAACCATCTCATCCTCTGTCCCCCCATTCTCCTCCTGCCCTGAATCTTTCCCAGAATCAGGGGCTTTTCCAATGAGTCGACTCTTTGCATCAGGAGACCAAACTGTTGGAACTTCAGCTTCAGCATCAGTACTTCCAATGAATATTCAGGGTTGATTTCCTTTAGGATTGACTATTTTGACCTCCTTGCTATCCAAGAGACTCTCATGAGTCTTCTCCAGCACCACAGTTCAAAAACATCAATTCTTTGACACTCAGCCTTCTTCCTGATCTAACTCTCACATTTGTACATGACTACTGGAAAAACCATAGCTTTGACTATACAGACCTTTGTCAACAAGGTGATGTCTCTGCTTTTTAATATGCTGTCTAAGTTTGTCATTGCTTTTCTTTCAAGGAGGAAGCATCTTTTAATTTCATGGCTGCAGTCACCATCTGCAGTGGTTTTGGAGCCCAAAAAAATAAAGTCTGTCACTGTTTCCAGGGTTTCCCCATTGATTTGCCATGAAGTGATGGGACCAGATGCCATGATTTTAGTTTTCTGAATGCTGAGTTTTAAGCCAGCTTTTTCACTCTTCTCTTTCACCTTCATCAAGAGACTGTTTAGTTCCTCTTCACTTTCTGCCATTAGGGTAATATCATCTGCATATCTGAGGTTGTTGATATTTCTCCTGGTAGTCTTGATTCCAGCTTGTGATTCATCCAGCCCAGGATTTTGTATGATATACTCTGCATATCAGTCAAATAAGCAGGGTGACAATATACAGACCTGACTACTCCTTTCCCAATTTGGAATCTGTCTGTTGTTTCATGTCTGGTTCTAACTGCTGCTTCTTGACTTGCATACAGATTTCTCAAGAGGCAGATAAGGTGGTCTGGTATTCCCATCTCTTTAAGAATTTTCCACAGTTTGTTGTGATCCACACAAAGGCTTTAGTGTAGTCAAAGAAGCAGAAGTAATGTTTTTCTGAAATTCCCTTGCTTTTTCTATGATCCAGCATATGTTGGCAATTTGATCTCTGGTTCCTCTGCCTTTGCTAAATCCAGCTTGCACATCTGGAAGTTCTTAGTAGTGGAAATAATAATCCAGATTAGTTCCTTTTTGCCATCTTTCTTCCAACAGGAGCCAGCAGCAATCCAAGCCTGAACATTTCTGGGTGGTTCATACTAAATATCTTCTGTGAGCAAAGGCTGTGCACACACATCTCTCACGAACAAATAATAATTTTCGGAGACAGTCCAGTCGAAGCCCATGAATATGATGAAAAACTAACTCAGTAGAAGTATAATACTGTTAAAATACACCCAAATTATGTCACTGCTCAGAAAGTTTAACATTTGTATCACAGTAGATAACATTTGCCAAGTGCTTACTCGGTACCAGGCCCTTGAGTTACCTTCATTTCATAAAGAACAAAAGTGAGGTTCCTAGGTGTCTACTGCACAGGGTCACAAAACTAATAAATGGCAGATAGGAAATTGCACCATGATTGTCTAACCACAGTCAACCCATGTAACTGCTACACAGTGCTGTATTGGTTTCCAGCAGTCCCATTTAGGTTAATAGTGATGGCACAATTTTCTGTCAGATCAGTGGGTGGACACCCAAGATAACTTAGTCCAATAAAGAGCCAATTCTGGTTAGTTCGCTTCTAAGGCTAATTGATGTCCTTTTCTCTGGAGACAGCAACTACCAGCTTTTTTCAAAAGTTTTTCTTTCATAGAAACCATAATATTTTATTTCTAAGTTTTTATTTTCATCAAAGTAATATTAATACTTTGCATAGTTAAAAAATAATGCTAAAGATCTCATAACAAACCCCAGTTATATCCTGTCCCACTCCTTCCTACTGCTTTCTAGAGGCAACTGCTTTATTTTACCATTCTTTGGCTTTTTCTTCTGGCATTTACTACTCCAAACCCCCCCTTGTCCCTTGTCATCTCCCTTTCTGAAGCTGAAGAACCAGGTACTTTCTTGGCCTCCCTTGCATCTAGAGAGATGGCCATGTGTTCCAGTTATGGCCATGATATATTTGCTGGTGGCCTTTTGAAAGGCTTTGTTTTCCTAAGACACATAATGTCACCTTCCTTCTTTTTTCTGCATTAAATATAATTCTACTGCTTGGAGCTGTGACAGCAATTTTGTGATCATGAAGGGATGAACATGAGGATGTAGACATCACACATTAAGGAAGAAAATGTTAGAAAGAACCTAGATCCTTGATGGCATCATTGAGCAGCTGAACCATGGCATGGCACTTCTGTTAATAATAAACTGACTTCTTGTAAAATAAATAGGGACTTCCCTGGTGGTTCAGTGGCTAAAACTCTGCATTCCCAATGCAGGGGGGCCTGGCCCAGAAACTAGATATGTCTCAACTAAGAGTTCACATGCCATAGCTAAAGATCCCACATGCTGCAAGGAAGATCAAAGATCCCACAGGTCACAACTAAGATGCAGGACAACCATATAAATAAATGAAAATATAAAAAATAAATAAATAATGCTGTATTTGTTTAAGCCACTATCAGTTGAGTTTTTTGTTACTTGTAGCTGAAAGGATTTTTAACTGAATGAACATGTTTCTAAATAATGTACTTACACTATTTCTATTTGAAAAAATTTTAGGGAGGTGGTCATAAGATGGTGGAGGAATACGATGGGGAGACCACTTTCTCCCCCACAAATTCATCAAAAGAACATTTGAACACTGAGTAAATTCCACACAACAACTTCTGAATGCCGGCAGAAGACATCAGGCACCCAGAAAAGCAGCCCATTGTCTTTAAAAAGAGGTAGGAAAAATTCAAAAGATAAAAAGAGAGACAAAAGAGGTAGGGATGGAGATCCCTCCCGGGAAGGGAGTCTTTAAAAAGAGAGAAGTTTCCAAACACCAGGAAACACTCTCACTGGCAAGTCTGTGGTGAGCCTTGGAACCTCAGAGGGCAACATAACTGGGAAGAAAAATAAATAAATAATTAAAAGCCAATGATTACATGCCCAATGGTAACTCCCAGTGGAGAAGCAGCACAGACGCCCACCACTAGCAAGCAGGGACTGGGCAGGGAGGTGCAGGCTTCATTGCTTAGAGTGAGGGCCAAGCCTGAATGCCCTGAGGGTAATCTGAGGGAACTAACTTGAGATAGCAAACCAGACTGTGGGATAGCTATCCTGTGAAAAGCCCTAACCTAAGACACTGCCAGGCCCTCTCACAGAACAAAAGACTGAGCAGAGCTAGCTGGCTGTGGACCAGCCCATCCCCCACCAGAGACAGGCAGATGAGGGCAGCCAGAGCCAGAAGGGGGCAATCGCGGCCCCAGAGAGGCATCATATACCAAACTGCAAGCAGGCTTCATTGCTAACCAAGACTTCTTGGGATTCTGGACAGTAGACATCTACCAGGAGGGTCACAGCCAGATATCAGCTCCCCAGAAGAGACACACAGCACACCTGAGAAGGTGCACCACTTGTACACCCAGAAAACCGAATGACAGGGACGGAGGAGGCAACAAGTCACAGTGACCACACTAGCCAAGCACCTGGTCACCTGAGCTGCTCGGACCTGGGAAGGGCACAAAACGCAGGCCTAACAGAGTCTGCACCTTTGTGGAGTACCCAATACCTGAACCTGAGCGACTTGTACCTGGGAAGTGCAAACAACCCAGGGCTGGCCTCAGACAGTTCCTGGCAGAGCAACCTAGAGCCTAAGCAGTGTAGACAGGGAAAGCACACACCCCGTGAGTGGGGGCAAACCCAGGGTGGCCGAGAGACTGTGAGCACATGCCACTGTTATTTGTTTGCAGTGTTCCTCCCTCCCCAAAGCACAACTGAACAAGTGAGCCTAAAAAAGTGTCCACCACCGCCCCCTTGTGTCAGGGCAGAAATTAGACACCAGCAAACAGAAGAAGCTAAAACAGAGGGAACCACCTTGGAAGTGACAGGTGCAATAGATTAAAACCTTGTAGTTAGCACTGACTACATAGGAAGGGGCCTATAGATCTTGAGAAGTATAAGCCAGATCAAGGAACTATCTGAAAATGAACTGACCCCACACTGTCCACAATGACACCAGAGAAAGTCCTAGATATATTTTTACTATTATCATTTTTTAAATTAAAAATTTTTTATGTCCTCTATTACTCCTTTTTCATTTCTATAACCTATTACTTTACAAAAAAGATCCTACTTTTTAAAACAAACTTTATATATATATTTTAATTTTTGTGACTTTGTTTTTTTCTTTAATATTGTATTTTTGAGAATCCAACCTCTTCTCTCAATTTTTAATCTTTGCTTTTTGGTATTTGTTATCAATTTTGTACCTTTAAGAACCCAATCTTCAGTACCCATTTTTACTTGGGAGCAAGATTACTGCCTTGACTGCTTTCTCCCCTTTTGGACTCTCCTTTTTCCCCACCAGGTCGCCTCTATATCCACCTTCCTCCTTCTCTTCTCTACCCAACTCTCTGTATCTCTTTGTGTGTTCCAGACTGTGGAAAACACTTAGGGAACCGATTACTGGCTGGATATGCTTCTTTCCTTTTGATTTCCCCCTTTATCCTCCTGGCCACCTTTGTCTCCTTCCTCCCTCTTCTCTTCTCTGTATAACTCTGTGAACATCTCTGAGTGGTCCAGACTGTGGAGAGCTATTAACGAAGTGATTACTGGTTAGCTTGTGCTCTCTTCTTTTGATTCCCCCTCTTCTCCTCCTGGCCACCTCTATCTCCCTCCTCCCTCTTCTCTTCTCCATGTAACTCTGTGAACCTCTCTGGGTGTCCCTCACTGTGGAGAAACTTTTCATCTTTAACCTAGATGTTTTATCATTGGTGCTGTATAGATGGAGAAGTCTTGAGGCTACTGTAAAAAATAAGACTGAAAACCAGATGCAGGGGGCTTAAGTCCAAATCCTGAGAATACCTGAGAACTCCTAACTCCAGGGAATATTAATTGATAAGAGCTCATCAAGTGCCTCCATACCTACACTGAAACCAAGCACCACCCAAGGGCCAAAAAATTCCAGAGCAAGACATACCACACAAATTCTCCAGCAACACAGGAACATAGCCCTGAGCTTCAATACACAGGCTGCCCAAAGTAACTCCAAACCCACTGACATCTCATAACTCATTACTGGACATGTCATTGCACTCCAGAGAGAAGAAATCCAGCTCCACCCACCAGAACACTGACACAAACTTCCCTAACCAGGAAACCTTAACAAGCCACCCTTCCTACCCCACTCACAGTGAGGAACCTTCACAATAAAGAGGAACCACAAACTGCCAGAATATGGAAAGGCCAACCCAAACACAGCAATGTAAACAAGATGAAAAGGCAGAGAAATACCCAGCAGGTAAAGGAACAGGATAAATGCCCACCAAACCAAACAAAAGAGGAAGAGATCGGGAACATACCTGATAAAGAATTGTGAATAATGATAGTGAAAATGATCCAAAATCTTGAAAACAAAATGGAGTTACAGATAAATAGCCTGGAGACAAGGATTGAGAAGATGCAAGAAATGTTTAACAAGGACCTAGAAGAAATAAAAAAGAGTCAATACATAATGAATAATGCAATAAATGAGATCAAAAACACTCTGGAGGGAACCAACAGTAGAATAACCAAAGCAGAAGATAATAGGATAAGTGAGGTAGAAGATAGAATGGTAGAAATAAATGAAACAGAGAGGAAAAAAGAAAAACGAATTAAAAGAAATGAGGACAATCTCAGAGACCTCTGGGACAATGTTAAATGCCCCAACATTCGAATCATAGGAGTTCCAGAAGAAGAAGACAAAAAGAAAGGCCATGAGAAAATACTTGAGATAATAGTTGAAAACTTCCCTAAAATGGGGAAAGAAATAATCACCCAAGTTCAAGAAACCCAGAGAGTTCCCGAAAGGATAAACCCAAGGCAAAAAACACCAAGACACATATTAATCAAATTAACAAAGATCAAACACAAAGAACAAATATTAAAAGCAGCAAAGGAGAATCAACTAATAACACACAAGGGGATTCCCATAAGGATAATAGCTGATCTTTCAATAGAAACTCTTCAGGCCAGAAGGGAATGGCAGGACATACTTACAGTGATGAAAGAGAAAAACCTATAACCCAGATCACACTACCAAGCAAGAATCTCATTCAAATATGAAGGAGAGATCAAAAGCTTTACAGGCAAGCAAAAGCTGAGAGAATTCAGCACCACCAAACCAGTTCTCCAACAAATGCTAAGGGAGCTTCTCTAGACAGAAAACATAGAAAAGGTTTTCTCGAACCCAAAACAACAAAGTAAATGGCAATGGGATCATCAGTTCAGTTCAGTTCAGTCACTGAGTCGTGTCTGACTCTTTACGACCCCATGAATTGCAGCACACCAGGCCTCCCTGTCCATCACCAACTCCCGGAGTTCACTCAAACTCATGTCCATTGAGTCGGTGATGCCATCCAGCCATCTCATCCTCTGTCGTCCCCTTCTCCTCCTGCCTCCAATCCCTCCCAGCATCAGAGTCTTTTCCAATGAGTCAACTCTTTGCATGAGGTGGCCAAAGTACTGTAGTTTCAGCTTTAGCATCATTCCTTCCAAAGAACACCCACTTATCAATGATTACCTTAAATGTAAATGGTTTGAGTGCCCCAACCAAAAGACAAAGACTGGCTGAATGGATACAAAAACAAGACCCCTATATATGTTGTCTACAAGAGACCCACCTCAAAACAAGGGACACATACAGACTGAAAGTGAAGGGCTAATAGAGATCACGCAAATAGAGATCAAAAGAAAGCAGGAGTAGCAATATTCATATCAGATAAAATAGACTTAGAAATAAAGGCCCTGAAAAGAGACAAAGAAGGACATTACATAATGATCAAAAGATCAACCCAAGAAGAAGATATAACAATTATAAATATATATACACCCAACATAGGAACACTGCAATATGTAAGACAAATACTTACAAGAATGAAAGGGGAAATTAACAATAACATAATAGTGGGAGACTTTAATACCCCACTCACACCTATGGATAGATCAACTAAACAGAAAATTAGCAAGCAAATACAAACTTTAAAAGATGGACCAGTTAGACTTAGTTGATATCTATAGGATATTTCACTCCAAAACAATGAATTTCACCTTTTTCTCAAATACACATGGAACATTATCGAGGATAGATCACATCCTGGGCCATAAACCTAGCTTTGGTAAATTCAAAAAAAAAATTGAAATCATTCCAAGCATCTTTTCTGACCACAGTGTGGTAAGATTAGATGTCAACTACAGGAAAAAAAAAAAAAACATTTAAAACACAAACATATGGAGGCTAAACAACATGCAGCTGAACAACAAATAGATCATAGAAGAAGTCAAAATATATGTAGAAACAAATGAAAATGAAAACACAACAACCCAATACCTGTGTGACACTGTAAAAGCAGTGCTAAGGGGAAGGTTCATAGCAATACAGGCATACCTCAAGAAACAAGAAAAAAAGTCAAATAAATAACCTAACTCTACACCTAAAGCAACTAGAAAAGGAAGAACCCCAGGGTTAGTAGAAGGAAAGAAATCTTAAAAATTAGGGCAGAAATAAATACAAAAGAAACAAAAGAGACCATAGCAAAAATCAACAAAGCCAAAAGCTGGTTCTTTGAGAAGATAAATAAAATTGACAAACCATTAGCCAGATTCATCAAGAAACAAAGGGAGAAAAATCCAATCAATAAAATTAGAAATGAAAATGGAGAGATCACAACAGACAACACAGAAATATAAAGGATCATAAGAGACTACTATCAGCAACTATATGACAATAAAATGGACAACGTGGAAGAAATGGACAAATTCTTAGAAAAGTACAACTTACCAAAACTGAACCAGGAAGGAACAGAAAACCTTAACAGACCTATCACAAGCATGGAAACTGAAACTGTAATCAGAAATCTTCCAGCAAACAATAGCCCAGGACCAGATGGCTTCACAGCTGAATTGTATCAAAAATTTAGAGAAGAGCTAACACCTATCATACTCAAACTCTTCCAGAAAATTGCAGAGGAAGGTAAACTTCCAAACTCATTCTATGAGGCCACCATCACCCTAATACCAAAACCTGACAAAGGTGCCACAAAACAAGAAAACTACAGGCCAATATCACTGATGAACATAGATGCAAAAATCTTTGACAAAATTCTAGCAATCAGAATCCAACAACACATTAAAAAGATCATACACCATGACCAAGTGGGCTTTATCCCAGGGATGCAAGGATTCTTCAACATTTGCAAATCAATCAATGTAATACACCAAATTAACAAATTGAAAGATAAAATCCATATGATTATCTCAATAGATGCAGAGAAAGCCTTTGATGAAATGCAACATCCATTTAGGATAAAAAAAAAAAAAACTCTCCAGAAAGCAGGACGAGAGGAAACATACCTCAACATAATAAATGCTATATATGACAAACCCACAGCAAACATTATCCTCAATGGTGAAAAATTGAAAGCACTTCCTCTAAAGTCAGGAACAAGACAAGGGTGCCCACTCTCACCACTACTATTCAACATAGTTTTGGAAGTTTTGGCCACAGCTCAGAACAGAAAAAGAAATAAAAGGAATCCATATTGGAAAAGAAGAAGTAAAACTCTCACTGTTTGCAGATGACATGATCCTCTTCACAGAAAACCCTAAAGGCTCCACCAGAAAATTACTAGAGCTAATCAATGAATACAGTGAAGTTGCAGGATATAAAATCAACACACAGAAATCCCTTGTATTCCTATACATTAACAATGAGAAAACAGAAAGAGAAATTAAGGAAACAATTCCATTCAGCATTGCAAAGAAAAGAATAAAATACTTAGGAATATATCTACCTAAAGACACAAAAGACCTATATATAGAAAACTACAAAACAGTGATGAAAGAAATCATAGAGGACACAAGTAGATGGAGAAATATACCATGTTCGTGGATCAGAAGAATCAATATAGTGAAAATGAGTATACTACCCAAAGCTGTCTATAGATTCAGTGCAATCCCTATCAAGCTGCCAACGGTATTTTTCAGAGAACTAGAACAAATAATTTCACAATTTATATGGAAATACCAAAAACCCCGAGTAGCCAAAGCAATCTTGAGAAAGAAGAATGGAACTGGAGGAATTAACCTGCCTGACTTCAGGCTCTACTACAAAGCCACAGTCATCAAGACAGTATGGTACTAGCACAAAGACAGAAATATAGATCAATGGAACAAAATAGAAAGCTCAGAGACGAATCCACACACCTATGGACACCTTAACTTCGACAAAGGAGGCAAGCATATACAATGGAGAAAAGACAATCTCTTTAACAAGTGGTGCTGGGAAAACTGGTCAACCACTTGTAAAAGAATGAAACTAGAACACTTTCTAACACCATACACAAAAATAAACTCAAAATGGATTGAAGATCTAAAGATAAGACCAGAAACTATAAAACTCCTAGAGGAAAACATAGGCAAAACACTCTCTGGCATAAATCACAGCAGGATCCTCTATGACCCACCTCCCAGATTTTGGAAATAAAAGCAAAAGTAAAGAAAATGGGACCTAATTAAACTTAAAAGCTTCTGCACAACAAAGGAAACTATAAGCAAGGTGAAAAGACAGCCTTCAGAATGGGAGAAAATAATAGAAAATTAAGCAACTGACAAAGAATTAATCTCAAAAATATACAAGCAACTCCTGCAGCTCAATTCCAGAAAAATAAATGACCCAATCAAAAAATGGGCCAAAGAACTAAACAGACATTTCTCCAAAGAAGACATACAGATGGCTAGCAAACACATGAAAAGATGCTCAACATCACTCATTATCAGAGAAATGCAAATCAAAACCACAATGAGGTACCATTTCACACCAGTCAGAATGGCTGTGATCGAAAGGTCTACAAGCAATAAATGTTGGAGAGGGTGTGGAGAAAAGGGAACCCTCTTACACTCTTGGTAGGAATGCAAACTAGTACAGCCACTATGGAGAACAGTGTGGAGATTCCTTAAAAAACTGGAAATAGAACTGCCTTATGACCCAGCAATCCCACTGCTGGGCATACACACCGAGGTAACCAGAATTGAAAGAGACACGTGTACCCCATTGTTCATCGCAGCACTGTTTATAATAGCCAGGACATGGAAGCAACCTAGATGTCCATCAGCAGATGAATGGATAAGAAAGCTGTGGTACATATACACAATGGAGTATTAACATTTGAATCAGTTCTAATGAGGTGGATGAAACTGGAGCCTGTTATACAGAGTGAAGTAAGCCAGAAAGAAAAACACCAATACAATATACATATATATGGAATTTAGAAAGATGGTAATGATAACCCTGTATGTGAGACAGCAAAAGAGACACAGATGTATAGAACAGTCCTTTAGACTCTGTGGGGGAGGGCGAGGGTGGGATGATTTGGGAGAATGGCATTGAAATACGTATATTATCATGTGTGAAACGAATCGCCAGTCCAGGTTCGATGCATGAGACAGGATGCTCGGGGCTGGTGCACTGGGACGACCCAGAGGGATGGTATGGGGAGGGAAGTGGGAGGGGGGTTCAGGATGGTGAACACATGTATACCCATGGGGGATTCATGTCAATGTGTGGCAAAACCAATACAATATTGTGAATTAATTAGCCTCCAATCAAAATAAATAAATTTATATTAAAAAATTTAACAGGAGGATAATTGATTTACAATGTTGTGCTGGTTTCTGCCATTAGACAGCTCAAATCAACCATAATTATAAGTATATCCCCTCCCTTTTCAGCCTCCCTCGCCATCCCACCCCTTTAGGTCATACAGAGCACCAGCCCCGAGCATTCTTATATTATATATTAATAGCAACTTCCTACTAGATATCTGTTTTACATATGGTAATGTATATATTTCAAAGCAACTCTCTCAATTCATCCCACCCTCTCCTTCCCCCTGTGTCCAGAGTCCATTCCCTATGTCCGCATCCATTTTTCTAGATTCCGTATATAAACATTAATATATGATATTTGTTTTTCTCTTTTTGACTTATTTCACTCAGTATAACAGGTTCTGTGTTCTGTGCTTAGTTGCTCAGTCCCGTCCAACTCTTTGTGACCCCAAGGACTATAGCCTGCCAGGCTCCTCTGTCCATGGGATTCTCTAGGTAAGATTACTGGAATGCATTGGCATGCCCTTCTACAGGGGATCTTCCCAACCCAGGGATCAAACCCAGGTCTCTCACAATACAGGAGGATTCTTCACTGTCTGAGCCACCAGGGAAGCCCAGGAATATTGGAGTGGGTAGCCTATCCCTCTCTAGGGGGTCTTCTCAACCCAAGAATCGAACTGGGGTCTCCTGCATTGCAGGCAGATTCTTTACCAGTGAGCTACCAGGGAAGCCCATAATGGGTTCTAGATTCATCCAACTCAGTTTAACTGATGCTAATTGTTCTTTCTTATGGCTGAGTAATAATCCATTGTATATATGTACCACAATTTCTTTATGCATTCATCTTTTGATAGGCATCTAGATTGCTTCCATGTCCTGGCTATTGTAAATAGTGCTGCAATTAACATCAAGGCACATGTGTCTTTTTCATTTATGGTTTTCTCAGGGTATATGCCCAGTAGTGGGATTGCTGGATTATATGGTAGTTTTATTCCTAGTTTTTTAAGGAATCTCCATACTGTTCTCCATAATGGCTGTATCAATTTACATTCCCACCAACAGTGCAAGGGGGTTCCCTTTTCTCCACACCCTCTCCAGCATTTATTGTTTGTAGATTTTTTGATGATGGCCATTCTGACTGGTATGAGGTGATACCTCATTGTAGTTTTGACTTGAATTTCTCTAATAAAGTGCTACTATTTCTTAGCAATTTGAGACATTAACTCTTGACATCTCATTATGGTAGAAGAGGATTTTATCCCTCTCCGCACATACATTCCTACTTGTCCTTCCTTTCAATATGTTTATATCCCAATTTCTAGTAAATCCATAGTTGCTACAGAGCCAAGAAGTGTACTTTAATTACCTGGATTTTTTTGGCCTTTTTTGTGTTTCCTGTAGTTAATAATTGCTTAGGGTTTTTTATTCACTTGAAAAGTTCCCAGCCTTAATTTTTGCCATCTGCTACATCAGTTCATTCATAAATCTATTAGCATATTTCCCCAAGCCTCTCAGCCAGTAGATTTAAGATGAAACCAATAAAACATTGATTGGTTGGGAGCCCGTGGAAGGTTAGGGTTTTGTCAAGTCTGCTATTAAATTTCCCCTTAAGGTGACTGGGTGGGAACAAACACAACTTGCTGGAGAATCTTTACATTCAGAGAGTGGAGGTTTTGCTCTGGAACTGTTTGATTTCTTTGGAGGACTCTCTGTATTCTGCTTGAGAATACATGTTTGGCTCTTGTGCCTTCTACCCAAGAGCACAGGGAAGGTTAGAGGGAGAGTGGGGAAGTCAACTGTTCCAACACATACTTTCAATTCTCCCCTTAATGGGACCTCTGCACCTCATTTGCACTGTCAGGATACCTTTTCTTCACCAGAGCCTCACCAGAATTTTGCAGGTTAGATCAACACTCTCTTTGTGGATACCCTCCCACGTGTGGATTTTGCTTCACCTCTGCCTGCCCTGCTTTCTATCACCTGTCCAGCCCCTTTCTGCTTGCCACAAACTTGTTACAGTATCTCCCCGATTGATGGAAAATTCTCGTTTTCCTTGAAGATGTGGGTTTATACTCTTGATTCATTTACTCTTATTTTATGAAGTGTTGTTGCAGGGAGGAAGCCAATTCTGACTCCCTTTTGGAACTGTTTCTTTGACTTGCCTTTCATTGCTTTTGTTATAATCATACAGAATGGTTTGCCTCAGAGAATCCTACCCCTCTGCCTGACTGTTAAACTAAAGTGTCTTTGTTCAGAACCCTGTCCACCTGTGGATGGCTGGAAGGAAGAAATTAACACACCCCCTGCCTGGGGCTTGTCATTCTAGGAGATATTTGCAAGAGAATGGCCTTTTTACTTTGCTTCCTCACCTCCCCTCATCTCTAACCTATAAAAGAACCTGGCATCCAGACCCCAATAAGATGGTTATTTTGAGATGCTAGCCTGCCATCTTCTCTGTCCGCTGGCTGTGCGATTAAAATCTCTTCCTTGCCTAAACACCTCGACACAGATTCATTGGCCTGTCGTGCAGCAACCAGAGCTTGGACTCTGTAACAGTTTCAGGAGTTAGAGGAAACAGATGTGTTCCACCTTCTTGAATGGAAGTTAGAACTGGAATTTTTAAACCTGTCTCAGATTATCTGAATATACCCCCCCCCACCAAGTGTGTAGATCAACGTTTGTGACCACTGGCAATGAAAAAAGCCCAGGTCTGGAAATCTGGTGAATCTGAATATGAATTCTGACTCGCTGACCTCCTTACTCATCATATTCGTGAGCTTCAATTTTCTCCTCTATAAAGTAGGAATAATAATGTTTATCTGATAGAATTCTGGGAAGATTTTCTTAGCTACAGTATGTAAAGCATCCAACACAGGGATTAGCAGGCAGACAGTAGGTCCTCAAAAAATGAGAGTGACCCCTTTATAATGGGAGCAAGTGGGAAATGTAATTGGAAGGACTTGAATCAGGTTCCATGAGGGCCTCAAGATGCGAGGACTTAATCCTGTGACACTAAGGAACACTGGCAGGCTTATGAGCAGGTGAGTAATTTGATCACAAAGAATTTGTCAGACTGTTACCACAGTCTGATGTGGGGAGAGAGGAAGAAGCCACTGGCCCAGCAGTTCCTGGGTTAAAATCTTTGTCTGCATCTGAGTTATTTGTAACCCGTTGTCATAGAAACAAGTTTGGCAAGCAAGCCAGTGCTGTAAGCTCCTGACAGTAGGAAGGGGAGGGCAGTGGGAGAAGACGGAAGATTTGGAAGAGGGGGTCGTCTGTGACCAGAGCCTCGCTTTCCTCTGATTTGTCTGAAGTGTTCAGCTGGAGAAGATAATGAGCATCCTCCAGGGAGAATCATTGGATGTTAGAGACTCTCTTACCCAATCTCCTGATATTCCAAATGTGAAAATAGGCCCAGAGAGGTCCAGGAGCTGACTCAAGGCCACACAGTAAGTCAGTAATGGAGACAGGGCTAGATTTTTTTAAAAAAGGATTCAGGGTCATAGAACAGAAGCATAACAAACCTGGACAAGACTTTTGAACACATTCCATCCACCTCTCCACCAACACACATATGCTTTTGTTATTGTTCATGTGGGAAACCTGGGAAAGTGGGTTAGAACTGACTCAGGGTCACACTCAGGTGACGACTTGAGATCAGAACCCAGAGGCCTCTATTTAAGTATTTCCTGAGGAAGTGGCATTCTGGAATTCACTGTTGAGAGAAGTCCCTCACTCCTGACTGTCAAGATATGGCCTCCCAGTGTGAGAGTGACTTGACTGTCTTGGGTTTGTTTTTTTTTTTTTTTTTTGGCCAAAGCACGTGGCATGTGGGATCTTAGTTCTCCAACCAGGGATCAAACCCATGCCCCCTGCAGTAGATACAGTGAAAGCACAGAGTCCTAACCATTGGACCACCAGGAAAGTCGCTGCCTTGGCTTTTGATGTCCTCAAATCCAACACACATGTGTTCAGGTCACACATCTCCCCATATACCTTCTGTAAATGGGTGTTTCCCCCTGACAATGGCAGTGATGTCACACAAATGGTAGTCCAGACCCACCTCACCCTGGAGCAAGCACACCAGCCTAACTAAAACAAATGGGATCATACAGTATGTGGCCTTCTGAAACTAACATCTTTCACTTAGCATAATGTTTTCAAGGTTCATTGGGGTTGTAGTATATTATCAATACTTCATTCCTTTTTTTAAAAAAATGTATGTATTTGTCTGCATTGAGTCTTAGTTGTGGCATGTTGGATCTTCATTGTGTCATGTGGATTGTTGCTGATGAACAGACTCTCTAGTTGTGGCGTGCGGGCTTAGTAGTTGTGTGTGGGCTTTGTTGCCCTGGGGCATGCAGGATCTTAATTCACTGACCAGAAATCAAACCCATGTCCCATGCATTAAAAGGGATATGCATTCTTAACCACCAGGGAAGATTCTATAATCTTTTTCCCTGTATAGATTTTGCGGTTTTTTTTTTTAACAATTTTAGGGTTTATTTATTTATGGCTGGGCTGGGTCTTCATTGTTGCATGTGGGCTTCCTCTTGTAGTGAGCAGAGACTAGAGGACAGGCTCAGCAATTGTGGCCCATGGGGTTAGTTGTCCTGCACCATGTGGAATCTTCCCAGATCAGGGATCAAACCCTCCTTCCCTGCAATGCAAGGCAGATTCTTAATCACTGGACCGCAAAGGAAGTCCCAGTTTGAGGTTTACACAAGAATTGGATGAAAGGTGCAGGAGAGTTTCCAAAAAGAGCCTCATCAAATTCAGTATCCTTTATTAATAATGTCTAGCATTCAGTTCCGGAGAAGGCAATGGCACCCCACTCCAGTACTCTTGCCTGGAAAATCCCATGGATGGAAGAGCCTGGTGGGCTGCAGTCCATGGGGTCGCTAAGAGTTGGACATGACTGAGCAAATTCACTTTCACTTTTCACTTTCATGCATTGGAGAAGGGAATGGCAGCCCACTCCAGTGTTCTTGCTGGGAGAATCCCAGGGACAGGGGAGCCTGGTGGACTGCCATCTATGGGGTCTCACAGAGTTGGACATGTCTGAAGCGACTTAGTAGCAGCAGCATTCAGTTCAGTTCAGTCGCTCAGTCGTGTCCGACTCTTTGTGAACCCATGAACCGCAGCACGCCAGACCTCCCTGTACATCACCAACTCCCGGAGTTCACTCAGACTCACTTCCATCGAGTCTGTGATGCCATCTAGCCATTTCATCCTCTGTCATCCCCTTCTCCTTCTGCCTCCAATCCCTCCCAGCATCAGAGTCTTTTCCAATGAGTCAGCTCTTCCCATGAGGTGGCCAAAGTACTGTAGTTTCAGCTTTAGCATCATTCCTTCCAAAGAACACCCAGGACTGATTTCCTTCAGAATGGACTGTTGGATCTCCTTGCAGTCCAAGAGATTCTCAAGAGTCTTCTCCAATACCACAGGTCGAAAGCATCAGTTCTTTGGTGCTCAGCTTTCTTCACATTCCAACTCTCACATCCATACATGACTACTGGAAAAACCATAGCCTTGACTAGACGGACCTTTGTTGGCAAAGTAATGTCTCTGCTTTTCAATATGCTATCTAGGTTGGTCATAACTTTTCTTCCAAGGAGTAAGCATCTTTTAGTTTCATGGCTGCAGTCACCATCTGCAGTGATTTTGGAGCCCCCCAAAATAAAGTCTGACACTGTTTCCACTGTTTCCCCATATATTTCCCATGAAGTGATGGGACCAGATGCCATGATCTTCGTTTTCTGAATGTTGAGCTTTAAGCCAACTTTTTCACTCTCCTCTTTCACTTTCATCAAGAGGCTCTTTAGTTCCTCTTCACTTTTTGCCATAAGGGTGGTGTCATCTGCATATCTGAGGTTATTGCTATTTCTCCCAGCAATCTTGATTCCAGCTTGTGCTTCATCCAGCCCAGCGTTTCTCATGATGTACTCTGCATAGAAGTTAAATAAGCAGGGTGACAATATACAGCCTTGATGTACTCTTTTTCCTATTTGGAAACAGTCTGTTGTTCCATGTCCAGTTCTAACTGTTGTTTCTTGACCTGCATATAGGTTTCTCAAGAGGCAGGTTAGGTGGTCTGGTATTCCCATCTCTTTCAGAATTTTGCACAGTTTATTGTGATCCACACAGTCAAAGACTTTGGCATAGTCAATAAAGCAGAAATAGATGTTTTTCTGGAACTCTCTTGCTTTTTTGATGATCCAGCAGATGTTGGCAATTTGATCTCTGGTTCCTCTGCCTTTTCTAAAACCAGCTTGAACATCTGGATTCACGGTTCACGTATTGCTGAAGACTGAGTGTGGTATATTTGTTACAATTGATGAACAAATAACAATATTTTTTTCTTTTTTTCCAGCTTTTTTGAGATACAATTGACTGATACATTGTTATGAACTAAGGTCCATTGTTGTTTTTCAGTCACTAAGTTGTGTCCAACTCTTTGCAACCCCATGAACTGCAGCATGCCTGGCTTCTCTCTTCTTCACTATCTCCCAGAGTCTGATCAAATTCACGTCCATTGAGTCAGTGATGCCATCCAACCGCCTCATCCTCTGTCATCCCCTTTTCCTCTTGCACTCAGTCTTTCCCAACATCACAATCTTTTCCAATAAATCAGCTCTTCACATAAGGTGGCCAAATCATTGGAGCTTCACCGTCAGCACCAGTCTTTACAATGAATGTTTAGGGATGATTTCCTTCAAGATTGATTGGTTTGATCTCCTTGCTGTGCAAGGGACTCTCAAGAGTCTTCTCCAGCACCACAATTTGAAAGCATCAGTTCTTTGGCACTTAGTCCTCTTTATAGTCCAACTCTCACATCCCTAAATGACTAGTGGAAAAACCATAGCTTTGACTATATGGACCTTTGTCAGCAAAGTGAGTACTCTACTTTTTATACCTTATTTTGGTTTGTCATAGTTTTTCTTGCAAGGAGCAAGCGTCTATGAATTTCATGGCTGCAGTCACCATCCTCAACGGTTTTGGAGCCCAAGAAAACAAAATCTGTCTCTGTTTCCACTTTTCCCCATCTATCTGCCACGAAGTGATGGGACCAGATGCCATGATCTTAGTTTCTTGACTGTTGAGTTTTAAGCCAGCTTTTTCACTGTCCTCTTTCATCTTCATCAAGAGACTCTTTAGTTCCTCTTCGCTTTCTGCCATTAAAGAGGTATCATCTGCATATCTGAGGTTATTGATTTTCTCCAGGCAACCTTAATTCCAGCTTGTGATTCACCCATCCTGGTAGTTCACATTGTTAGGTAGTTAGAATAGGGGAAAGGAGTCCAGAATGGTGGTGCTTATAGATAAAGAAGAGATAAGCCCCAGAAAATAGAACAAAGGAAGGTCTGAGGACCAGAGTGAGGACCTCAGGTAGAACAAACAACACTCCTGGCTAATCCAATTTACATAAAGCAGGGCCAGGGGAAAAAGAAAAACATATAAAAAGAGGAGCCAAAGGGCTCTCTCTCTCTCTCCCACGTGCTGGTGCACTCTTCTCTTCGCATCTTTGGTCAACATGCCCTGACGCCTCAAGGATGGATTTTCCTGCTATTATCTAAATAAAATAGAGCTGTAACATGGAGCTGTAACACTGATTTATCTAAGAGGCATAACATGGTCCATTTGAGACCTGAGAGCTATAACATGGTCTGTCCAAGACCCAAGAACTGTGACATGCCGAGGGCTTTAATGTCCGTCACTCCAAATCTTTGTTGTAGATGAGACAGAACTGAGGAGCATACACTCACGTGACATCTATGGTGCCATGACTCGGGTTTAACCTGGCTGTAACAACCTCGGCACGGCCCCCCGCGAGGAGGAGGCCAAACACAGCAGGAGCCCAACTGAAGGAAGCTCCTGCGTTAGAAGCAGAATGCAAAGAAAACCCAGCGCAGAAGTGACATCGTGCTGGAAACCAGGACAGAGAAAAACAAACTCAGCAGAAAGGTCACACAGCTCAGTCTCAGATTCCAGAAGACCTCCAATTAAGGTAGGAGATCCTCGCTCTTATGGCTGGAGGGACATATGCCTAACAAAATTTTAATTCCTTTACAATCTCTTGTTTCTTGTCTCCTTGAACCTCCCGTGAACAGGTGGGCAGCAGTGGGCACAACTGAGGGACTCTGGAGAGGCTACTCCTCAGCTTGTCCCAAAGGCGCTATCTGTTGAGCCCCAGTAGCTGTTACCCAAGCCGGTGGGGGTTCTTCTGTCCTTACTCTTCTTTGTACCAAGGATCAGACCAATGAAAACTGTGAGCACCAGTCAGATATTTAGAAAAATTTTTGAAAGGCTGTGAAGGGGATTCCTTGGCACGCTTTTCCCACTGCTTTTTCCTCCTGTCCTTCAGCTCTCTCCCGGACTTGAGCCCAACCAAAACCTAGGATGCCCAACTTCAGGACCTAATGAAGTTCAGGCTCTGATGTCTCATTGCAAAAATTCACTGAGAGACAAAGCCATAAGTGAGAAGTGGATTTGTTAAGATTCAAAGAGAAGTGCCTCACTCTGCAGGGTACAGGCCAAGGAATGTGGCTTGGCTACCTTTGGCTAGCAGGGTGAATTCATATGCTAATAAGTAGGAGGATCATCCCAGCTATTGGGGAACCACCCACTCCTCTGTCTTTTGATAGTGCCTTAGAGCTGTTTAAGCTGATTTTAGAAAAGGCAGAGGAACCAGAGATCAAATTGCCAACATCCGCTGGATCATAAAAAGAGCAAGAGAGTTCCAGAAAAACATCTATTTCTGTTTTATTGACTATGCCAAAGCCTTTGACTGTGTGGATCACAATAAACTGTGGAAAATTCTGAAAGAGATGGGAATACCAGACCACCTGACCTGCCTCTTGAGAAACCTATATGCACGTCAGGAAGCAACAGCTAGAACTGGACATGGAACAACAGACTGGTTCCAAATAGGAAAAGGAGTACGTCAAGGCTGTATGTTGTCACCCTGCTTATTTAACTTCTATGCAGAATACATCATGAGAAACGCTAGGCTGGAAGAAGCACAAGCTGGAATCAAGATTGCTGGGAGAAATAGCAATAACCTCAGATATGCAGATGACACCACCCTTATGGCAAAAAGTGAAGAGGAACTAAAGAGCCTCTTGATGAAAGTGAAAGAGGAGAGTGAAAAAGTTGGCTTAAAGCTCAACATTCAGAAAACGAAGATCATGGCATCTGGTCCCATCACTTCATGGGAAATATATGGGGAAACAGTGGAAACAGTGTCAGACTTTATTTTGGGGGGCTCCAAAATCACTGCAGATGGTGACTGCAGCCATGAAATTAAAAGATGCTTACTCCTTGAAAGAAAACTTATGACCAAAGAAGAAAGCTGAGCACCGAAGAATTGATGCTTTTGAACTGTGGTGTTGGAGAAGACTCTTGTGAGTCCCTTGGAATGCAAGGAGATCCAACAGTCCATTCTAAAGATCAGTCCTGGGTGTTCTTTGGAAGGAATGATGCTAAAGCTGAAACTACAGTACTTTGGCCACCTCATGCAAAGAGTTGACTCATTGGAAAAGACTCTGATGCTGGGAGGGATTGGGGGCAGGAGGAGAAGGGGACGACAGAGGATGAGATGGCTGGATGGCATCACCAACTCGATGGACGTGAGTTTAGTGAACTCCAGGAGTTGGTGATGGACAGGGAGGCCTGGCGTGCTGCAACTCATGGGGTCTCAAGGAGTCGGACACGACTGAGTGACTGAACTGAACTAGAGCTGTTTTGCCACCTCTGGGTGTGTCTTTTGGCTTACAGATGGGAGATTTAGGTTTGCTTGAATTTGACTTGTCTTCTTGCATCCAGTTGATTTTAATCAGTTTACACTATGCCCTTGTGCTATGTCATTCTTTGAAAGGTTGTGCTCTGTCCCCTTCCCTCCTGTTTCATGCTCTTTTCCTCAGCCCCATCTGGGCCCACAATGTTGCCTTTACAATCTTCTGGAAAGACAATGAGAAAATAGCTGGCCCTTGGGAGGGAAATACTATATAATATCCAACCCCTCAAGATATTCAGGCTCTCATCTTTCATGTTTCCTTCAACATGTACAACATCAACATCTCTCAGTGAACCCACTAAGGTGGCCGACAGGCATGTTGGAGGAAGGGGGACCCTTTCCAGGGCCTGAAACTGGGCTCTTGTCTAACACTGGGAAAAGAATTGTCCAAGGAGACACATGTACTGACAAAGCAAGAGACTTTTTTGGGAAAGGGCACCCAGGTGGAGAGCAGTAGGGTAAGGGAACCCAGGAGAACTGATCTGCCACGTGGCTCACAATCTCTGGTTTTATGTTGATGGGATTAGTTTCCGGGTGGTCTTTGGCCAATCATTCTAATTCAGAGTCTTTCGTGGTGAGAGCACGCATTGCTCAGCCAAGATGGATGCTAGCAAGAGGGATTCTGAGGAGTTGATGGACACTGGTGTCTTCTTTCAAGCTTTCCCGAACTCTTCTCGTTCAGTTCAGTTCAGTCGCTCAGTCGTGTCTGACTTCTTGTGACACGCCAGGCCTCCCTGTCCATCACCATTTCCTGGAGTTCACTCAGACTCACGTCCATCAAGTCAGTGATGCCATCCAGCCATCTCATCCTCTGTCGTCCCCTTCTCCTTCTGCCCCCAAACCCTCCCATCATCAGATTCTTTTCCAATGAGTCAGTTCTTCACATGACATGGCCAAAGTACTGTAGTTTCAGCTTTAGCATCATTCCTTCCAAAGAAATCCCAGGACTGATCTCCTTTAGAATGGACTGTTGGATCTCCTTGCAGTCCAAGGGACTCACAAGAGTCTTCTCCAACACCACAGTTCAAAAGCATCAATTCTTTGGTGCTCAGCTTTCTTGACAGTCCAACTCTCACATCCATACATGACTACTGGAAAAACCATAGCCTTGACTAGGTGGACTTTTGTTGGTAAAGTAATGTCTCTGGTTTTCAATATGCTATCTAGGTTGGTCATAACTTTTCTTTCAAGGAGTAAGCATCTTTTAATTTCATGGCTGCAGTCACCATCTGCAGTGATTTTGGAGCCCCCCAAAATAAAGTCTGACACTGTTTCCACTGTTTCCCCATATATTTCCCATGAAGTGATGGGACCAGATGCCATGATCTTCGTTTTCTGAATGTTGAGCTTAAGCCAACTTTTTCACTCTCCTCTTTCACTTTCATCAAGAGGCTCTTTAGTTCCTCTTCACTTTTTGCCATAAGGGTGGTGTCATCTGCATATCTGAGGTTATTGCTATTTCTCCCAGCAATCTTGATTCCAGCTTGTGCTTCTTCCAGTCCAGCGTTTCTCATGATGTATTCTGCATAGAAGTTAAATAAGCAGGGTGACAATATACAGCCTTGACGTACTCCTTTTCCTATTTGGAACCAGTCTGTTGTTCCATGTCCAGTTCTAACTGTTGCTTCCTGACGTGCATATAGGTTTCTCAAGAGGCAGGTCAGGTGGTCTGGTATTCCCATCTCTTTCAGAATTTTCCACAGTTTATTGTGATCCACACAGTCAAAGGCTTTGGCATAGTCAATAAAGCAGAAATAGATTTTTTTCTGGAACTCTCTTGCTTTTTCCATGATCCAGCGGATGTTGGCAATTTGATCTCTGGTTCCTCTGCCTTTTCTAAAACCAGCTTGAACATCTGGAAATTCATGGTTCATGTATTGCTGAAGCCTGGCTTGGAGAATTTTGAGCATTACTTTACTAGCATGTGAGATGAGTACAACTGTGTGGTACTTTGAGCATTCTTTGGCATTGCCTTTCTTTGGAATTGGAATGAAAACTGACCTTTATCAGTCCTGTGACCTCTGCGGAGTTTTCCAAATTTGCTGGCATATTGAGTGCAGCACTTTCACAGCATCATCTTTTAGGATTTGAAATAGCTCAACTGGAATGCCATCACCTCCACTAGCTTTGTTCATAGTGATGTTTTCTAAGGCCCACTTGACTTCACATTCCAGGATGTCTGGCTCTAGATGAGTGATCACACCATCATGATTATTTTGGTCTTGAAGATCTTTTTGTACAATTCTCCTGTGTATTCTTGCCACCTCTTCTTAATATCTTCTGCTTCTGTTAGGTCCATACCATTTCTGTCCTTTATCGAGCCCATCTTTGCATGAAATGTTCCCTTGGTATCTCTAATTTTCTTGAAGAGATCTCTAGTCTTAGCCTTTCCCATTCTGTTCTTTTCCTCTATTTCTTTGCGTTGATCACTAAGGAAGGCTTTCTTATCTCTTATTGCTATTCTTTGGAACGCTGCATTCAGATGCGTATATCTTTCCTTTTCTCCTTTGCTTTTTGCTTCTCTTCTTTTCACAGCTATTTGTAAGGCCTCCCCAGACAGCCATTTTCTTTTTTGCATTTCTTTTCCATGGGGATGGTCTTGATCCCTGTCTCCTGTACAATGTCATGAACCTCATTCCATAGTTCATCAGGCACTCTATCTATCAGATCTAGACCCTTAAATCTATTTCTCACTTCCACTGTATAGTCATAAGGGATTTGATTTAGGTCATACCTGAAGGTCTAGTGGTTTTCCATGCTTTCTTCAATTTAAGTCTGAATTTGGCAATAAGGAGTTCATGATCTGAGCCACAGTCAGCTCCTGGTCTTGTTTTTGTTGACTGTATAGAGCTTCTCCATCTTTGGCTGCAAAGAATATAATCAATCTGATTTTGGTGTTGACCATCTGGTGATGTCCATGTCCAGAGTCTTCTCTTATGTTGTTGGAAGAGGGTGTTTGCTATGACCAGTGCATTTTCTTGGCTAAACTCTATTAGCCTTTGCACTGCTTCATTCCGTATTCCAAGGCCAAATTTGCCTGTTACTCCAGGTGTTTCTTGACTTCCTACTTTTGCATTCCAGTCCCCTATAATGAAAAGGACATCTTTTTTGGGTGTTAGTTCTAAAAGATCTTGTAGGTCTCCATAGAACCGTTCAACTTCAGCTTCTTCGGCATTACTGGTTGGGGCATAGACTTGGATAACTGTGATATTGAATGGTTTGCCTTGGAGGCGAACAGAGATCTATCTGTTGTTTTTGAGATTGCATCCAAGTACTGCATTTCAGACTCTTTTGTTGACCATGATGGCTACTCCATTTCTTCTAAGGGATTCCTGCCTGCAGTAGTAGATATAATGGTCATCTGAGTTAAATTCACCCATTCCAGTCCATTTTAGTTCGCTGATTCCTAGAATGTTGACGTTCACTCTTGCCATCTCTTGTTTGACCACTTCCAATTTGCCTTGATTCATGGATCTGACATTCCAGGTTCCTATACAATATTGCTCTTTACAGCATTGAACCTAGCTTCTATCACCAGTCACATCCTCTACTGAGTATTGTTTTTCTATGGCTCCATCCCTTCATTCTTTCTGGAGTTATTTCTCCACTGATCTCCAGTAGCATATTGGGCACCTACTGACCTGGGGAGTTCCTCTTTCAGTATCCTATCATTTTGCTTTTCACACTGTTCATGGGGTTCTCAAGGCAAGAAGAGTGAAGTGGTTTGCCATTCCCTTCTCCAGTGGACTACATTCTGTCAGACCTCTCCACCATGACCCGCCCGTCTTGGGTGGCCCCACGGGCATGGCTTAGTTTCATTGAGTTAGCCAAGGCTGTGGTCCTCGTGTGATTAGATTGACTAGTTTTCTGTGATTATGATTTCAGTGTGTCTGCCCTTGATGCCCTCTTGCAACACCTACCGTCTTACTTGGGTTTCTCTTACCTTGAACGTGGGGTATCTCTTCACGGCTGCTCCAGCAAAGTGCAGCCACAGCTCCTTACCTTGGATGAGGGGTATCTCCTCACTGCCGCCCCTCTTGACCTTGAATGTGGAGTAGCTCCTCTAGGCCCTCCTGCACCCTCTTCTGGTTGGTGGTGTCTTATTAGTTCTGTATTCCTTATCAGGATCTCCTGTCATAAAACAACTCATGCAAATAGTTACTGTGGTGCCTGGCCAGGGTGGGCAGTTTCAATCAGTGTGTTTCCCCTAACAGGCACACAATGCCTACTAGAAGTTCATCAGTTGGCATCCCTTCAAAGGCAATTGGGCTTCCAGGGATAATGTTTGCCACTTTGAGAGTTAGCTCTGCATGCTATTTGGGCCCAAACCCTTACCACCCTTCTCCTAAAGTTAAAAACATATCCCTGGATCAAATCTCCACTCCACTTTTATGGAACATTTGATCAGTTGCCTCTTAGCAATTTGTTCTTGAGCCAATTACTAACACCTACAATCAGGACCCTGCCCCCTTGTAGGCAACATTGCTCCACCCAGCCTACTATTAAAATACCTTAATGTCCCTAACTGGGCCAGATAACCCACTCCTTTGTCACTATTTCTGTTATTAACTAAAGTGGGTCTATGACAATGAAGTGTTTACCATTGGAAACACTCTAACCTGCTCTTATGGAGGACCAGGGAAAGAAATCAGTGACTTAAAATCCCTTAGAGTAAGAGGATAAGACTTATGACTGTTACACTGTTTCCCAGTTTCAGGGCACAGGCTTGGATTGCTTTACATCATGATATCTATTCCCATCCACGGTGGACAAACCAGCAGAGTTAAGATTACAACCCCTTAATCTTGGAAGGAAAGTTATGACCAACCTAGATAGCATATTGAAAAGCAGAGACATTACTTTGCCAACAAAGTTCTGTCTAGTCAAGTCTATGGTTTTTCCAGTGGTCATGTATGGATGTGAGAGTTGGACTGTGAAGAAAGCTGAGCACCAAAGAATTGATGCTTTTAAACTGTGGTGTTGGAGAAGACTCTTGAGAGTCCTTTGGACTGCAAGAGATCCAACCAGTCCATTCTAAAGGAGATCAGTCCTGGGTGTTCTTTGGAAGGAATGATTCTAAAGCTGAAACCCTAATACTTTGGCCACCTCATGTGAAGAGTTGACTCATTGGAAAAGACTCTGATGCTGGGAGGGATTGGGAGCAGGAGGAGAAGGGCACAATAGAGGATGAGATGGCTGAATGGCATCATCGACTCGATGGATGTGAGTTTGAGTGAACTCTGGGGGTTGGTGATGGACAGAGAGGTTTGGCATGCTGCAATTCATGGGGTCGCAAAGAGTCGGACACGACTGAGTGACTGAAATGAACTGAACTGAATCCTACCCAGCACTGGTCACACTGGAGATCTTGGGGATGCCCAACTCCAGTCTGGGGGTCCCAGGAGGTCGTCATGCCTCGACCTGCCCAGGGACCCAATTCTCAGGAGACTGTCATGCCTCGGCCTCCCTGGGGATTCGATCTCTAGGAGGCTGTCACGCCTCAGCCTGCCTGGCGATCTTCACTATGACCCAGGGATGCCCGACTCTCAGGTTGCAACAGTACTGAGTAGGAAAAGCTTCAAAAAGACTCAACCCTAAGGAAATACACCCATGGAAATAGAAGGAGGCCTATTAATTTTTTTTCTTTTTCCTTTTCTCCCTGTCATGACTGTCTTTCAGATGGGAAATAACCAATCCACTTCCCAACAGACGCCCTTGAGATGCATCCTTGATAACTGGAAGCTGTTCGATCCTCTAACTGTAAGGAAAAGTTGCTTAAAATTCTTTTGTGCCACTGTGTGGCCACAGTATCCACTGGGGAAGGAGGAACACTGGTCTGAGGATGGGAGTTTAAATTACAATACCATCCTGCAATTAGAATTATTCTGCAAAAAGACAAGGAAAATGGACAGAGATCCCCTATGTTCAAATTTTCTTTCAACTAAGAGATATGAAGGAACTCTGTCTTAAGTATGGGATTGTTTTATGCCCTAAAAGTGAGCCCACTAGGCAAAAGGTGTTAGGCACAGGCAACCAAGAAAAGGACCCCCACCCCCCCTATGAAGGCTCACCTCCCACAGCTCCCGAGTTGCCTGGTGTTCCTTCCTTGTATCCAAACACGCCACCATATCCGGGAGCACCCCCTCCACAAAAGCCAGCTCGAGTATGTCCCTTAGTTGAAACTGTAGGAGAATTCGGACCAACCCAGGTCCATAAGCCCTTCTCCCTCTTAGAACTAAGACAGATCGAACAAGACCTGGGAAGCTATACAGATGACCCAGGCAAATATATAGATACATTCCAACATATTACCTTGGCCTTTGACTGACGTGGAAAGACATCATGGCCATATTTAGTCAAACTTTATCTGACCCTGAATATATTAGGGTCTTAAAGGAAGCCTGAAGGTATGCAACAGGGCTTCACATGTCAAGTGATATATATCCAGTAGGGGAAACTGCAGTCCTTTCCTCCGATCCTAATTGGAATTATAATGACCCTGAGCACATCTGGGAAAGGGATTATTTTCTAATCTGTGTGAAGGCAGGACTGAAGGCAGCCCAACAAAAAGTAATTAGCTATGCCTGGGTCTCAGCAATAACTCAGGAGCCCAGTGAGAACACCATTGCTTTTCTGGAAAGGGTAAAAGAGGCCCTCCAAAAGTTTACCAATCTGGACTTAGACTCTTACGAGGGACAGGTGATTTTAAAAGACAAATTCCTGTCCTAATGTGCATCAGATATCAGAATTAAGTTACAACAGCTACAGCAGCAGGACCCTGCTGCCTCTTTAGATGAGACGATCCAGACAGCCACCAATACCTTTTATAACAGAGAACAGGAGAAGGAAGCCAAGGCCCAGGAGAGGGAGAGAAGGAAAGAGACAAGGCATGCCCAGATGCTGGCTGCCCTCCAGAGAAGCCCTATAGCAAACCCCAAGTCCTTGAAGGACAAGGCACTAGGCAAATGCCTAATCTGTAGACAGGCAGGGCATTAGGCCAAAGAGTGTCCAAACCGTGACAAGTCTCCTAGAACAGCTTGCTACAAATGCCATCAACTGGGACATTGGGTGGCACTCTGCCCTCGGGACCCAAGAGCCTCAAGGTCAAGCGCCAAGCCTTCCCTCATAATGGTTCAAGAGGACTGAAGCAGCCTGCTCCAGCCAGCCCACCTGTCACAGATAACCATCACAGTGCTGGAGCCAAGGGTGCAACTGAATGTGGCCGGTAGGTCTGAGAATTTCTTGGTCGACACGGGGCTACCTACTCTGTCTTGATCTCCTACTCCAGAGCCTTCTTCTCCCAAACCTATACCATTTGGGGTGCTACAGGAAAAGCAACTACTAAAAGATTCACCCAAGCACATCTTTGTTGCTGAGATGGACAAATATTTTCCCACCAGTTTCTGGTGGTTCCTGAGTGTCCTACTCCCTTAATGGGAAGAGACATACTCACTAAACTGGGGACCACCTTTGTGATGGGAAGCTTTTCAGCCCCTAGAGCCCTACAGCTCCTGGTTACTACTGAAGAACCCATTACACCCTCTCCAATAGAGAGGGACCAAAAACTATGGGAGGACAAAATTAACCCCTAGGTGGGGACCAAAGAATTCCTAAACAAGCCCACCAAGCTGAACTGGTCATCATTGTCCTCCTAGAACCCACTCGGTTTCCTAACTGGAAACACCCTCAAAAGAGAGGCTCAGGAGGGACCTTTAATAAATTCCTTGCTTGTGGGCTATTGGTCCCCACCAATTTGCCATGTAACACCCCAATCCTCTCAGTAAAGAAAAAGGATGGAACCTGGCGAATGGTTCAAGATCTCTAGATCATAAATGAAGCTGTAGTCCCCCTCCATCCCACAGTACCCAATCCCTATGTAATCTTGGGAGAAACCTCATCCAGTGCCAAGTGGTTTACAGTCTTGGATCTCAAAGATGCATTTTTTTGCATACCACTGGCTAAAAAATCCCAATATCTTTTTGCCTTTGAGTGGGAGACCCCAGGAGAAAAACACCAACAGATGACTTGGACAGTATTACCCTCAAGGATTCAGAGATAGTCCCCACCTGTTTGGACAGGCCCTTAGCTGGGACCTCCTAGATCTGGACCTGGGACCTAATAGGAAAATATTACAATATGTAGATGACCTACTAATCTGCTCTCCAGATGAGAAATATGTCAAACAATATGCAATTCAGGTTCTAAACTTTTTGGCAGAAAGGGGATATAAAGTCTCCCATGCTAAGGCACAGATGATCAAGACAAAGGTCACCTACCTGGGAGTTCAGATTACACCTGGGTCCAGGAGTCTGTCTTCTGATCGGGTACAGGGAATCCTCCAGTTGCCCTCCCCCATGACTCAAAAACAATTGCGGGCTCTCCTGGGGCTAACTGGGTATTATAGAATCTGGATACCCAACTATGGCCTAATTGCCCAGCCCTTGTTTGAAAGCTTAAAGAGACGGGATGATTCAACCCCACTGATGTGGGGAACTCCTCAAAAGAAGGCAGAGGCTACACTAAAATAGGCCTTAACTCAGGCACCTGCCTTGAGGTTGCCAGACCCAGAAAAAGTATTCCAATTTTATGTCCATGAAAGAGAGGGAATAGCCTTGGAAATGTTAACTCAAAGGTTGGGATCCGAGCCCCAGCCTGTAGCTTACTTATCCAAGAGGCTCGATCCAACTGCCTGAGGCTGGCCCTCCTGCCTTCGAAATCTTGCAGCTATTGCAATCATGATAGAAGATGCTTTGAAACTCTCCTTTGGGAACAAATTAACTATTTTTACCAGCCACCAAGTAAAACAACTCCTAAATGGGAGAGGCCATTTATGGATGTCTGGTCAAAGAATCCTCAGATATCAAGTAATGCTGAACGAAAATCCAGGCCTCACTATATCCCCTTGTGAGGTTCTTAACCCAGCCACCCTCCTGCCTACCCCCAAGGACTCTCTCCCCTTTCACTCTTGTCTAAAAACCTTGGACCACTGGACAAAACCCTGAGAGGGATTGTCAGAAGATCCTCTGACCAATCCTGAGGAAATCTGGTACATTGATGGAAGCAGCTTTGTCTTGGATGGAAAAAGAAGAGCTGGATATGCAGTAGTCTCCAATTTTGAGATCATAGAGACTAAGCCTCTATCACCAGGTACTTCACCCCAATTAGCTGAGCTCATAGCCCTGACTCAAGCTTTAGAGCTGGGAAAAGGGAAAAGATAGCCGTTTGCACTGACTCCAAGTATGCCTTTCTGGTGTTACATGCACATCCTGCTATTTGGAAAGAAAGGGGCCACTTGACCACCCAAGGGTCCCCAGTCAAATATGGTGATCAAATTCTTAGACTATTGGAGGCAGTCCACTGCCCACTGAGGTTTTAGTCTCCCACTGTAAAGGACATGAAAAAGGAAGCACTGAAGTGGCACAAGGAAACCAAGCAGCTGATTAGGCAGCTAAGAGAGCAGCATTAAAGAACAATGACCTAATAGGGGTTGCCACCCTAGTTCCACCGACTAATTTGCCAAAAACTCCTTCATATACTGAAGGTGAGACTCTTAAAGCTAAGAGTGAGGACTTTCAAGAACATATGGGGTCGTTCCAAAAGGAGGGACTCCTTTTTCTGCCTGGGAACCTCCAATGGAAGTTGGTTAACTCCTTACATGCCACCACTCATTTAGGGGAAAGGATCCTCCAAAGATTACTAGAAAGGTCCTTCAGAGGAACAGGCTTCCAAACAACTATAAGACAAGTGGTTTCCTCTTGTCCCACTTGCCAATTAAACAACCCCCAAGGAGCTCAAAGACCCCAGCTGGCCCAGCCAGTCCAACAACATGGGGCCTACCCAGGAGAGGATTGGCAGATGGACTTCACCCAGATGCCAGTTTCTCAAGGGCATAAATACCTATTAGTCATGATAGATACATTCACAGGATGGATTGAAGGCTTTCCCACCCAGACTGAGAAGGCTGAGGAGGTGGTAAAACAAACAAACAAACAAATAAAAAACTGCTCCATGAAATCATTCCAAGATTTGGTCTGCCCAGGTCATTACAAAGTGACGATGGGACATCATTTACTTCTAAGGTCACCCAAGGGGTCTCTAAAGCATTTGGCATTACTTACTATCTCCATTGTGCCTGGAAGCCTCAGTCTTCAGGAAAAGTAGAAAGAGCCAACCAATTCTTAAAATCAGTGATAAAAAATATAACCCAGGAGACCTCCCTGGGATGGAAGGAGGCTTTACCAATAGCTCTCCTCCGCACCCGTATTGCCCCTAAGGAACAGGTTGGTCTTAGTCCTTATGAGATGCTACATGGGAGACCTTTTGTTTATGTCAATGACCTCTTCCTAGATCCAGAGGTTCAGACCCTCCAGTCTTATACCATGGCCACTGGGCAATTCCAACAGAATATACACTTGTGGTATGTCAACCAGGACCCAAAAGAGTCTAAGGAATCACCCCTATATGCTCCAGGGACTCAAGTCCTACTTAAAGTCTGGAAAGATGGGTCCCCAAAGGCTCAACTCCAGCCCACATGGAAGGGCCCCTATGCTGTAATACTTTCTACCCCCACAGCAGTCAAGGTACCAGGACATGACTGCTGGATTCACTACTCACGAGTCAAGCTGTGGAAGAAAACAGAAGAGGACACTCAATACACCTGTGAGCCCCTGGGAGATCTCAGATACTTATTCAAAACTACAAATGAGTGCCATTCTAATAACAACCCCAAAATCTGGTCTCTGGGGATAAGATTTCTCAGGATAACTCTAAAGAGCCAACACAGTTTGGCAGGAATAGTACTCCAAAACAGACAGGAGATAAATCTTCTGATCCCTAAACAAGGACGGACTTGAGCCATCCTGGCGATGTGAATTTGGAATTGGCAAATGCCCCTACTAGTCCTTGTTATGCCATATTGATGATGCTTATCATTGTTCCATGTACTATCAATTGACTAACCTGTTTGTCTCTGCCCAGGTCAACAAGCTACAACATGCAATTCCAGTTCAGCAAAGATATAAAACTACAGCCGACCTTGAAAAATACCACTCACCCTTAGATGGACACCGCTATAAGGACTTTGAGGCCTGAGACTAGCAAGAAGGGGAGGCCCAATACCCCTCGCTGTCCCAGTTCAGCAGGAAGTAGCCAGAAAGACCTCAACGCCCCTATTCCCAAAGAATTGGGCCTCCCATCTCTTGAGAGGGGAATGTTAGGTAGTTAGAATAGGGGGAAAGAGTCCAGAATGGTGGTGGCTAAAAGATAAGGAAGAGAAAAGCCCACAAAAATAGAACAAAGGAAGGTCCGAGGACCGGAGTGAGGACCTCAGGTAGAACAAACAACACTCCTGGCTAACCCAATTTACATAGGGCAGGCCCAGGGGGAAAAGAAAAACATATAAAAGGAGGAGCCAAAGGGCTCTCTGTCTCTCTCTCTTCCATGTGCTGGGTCACTCTCCTCTTCGCATCTTTGAGTTGACATGCCCTCACGCCTCAAGGATGGATTTTCCTGTTATTATCTAAATAAGATAGAGCTGTAACATGGAGCTGTAACACTGATTTGTCTAAGAGCTATCAGTTCAGTTCAGTTCAGTCGCTCAGTCGTGTCCGACACTTTGCGACCCCATGAATTGCAGCATGCCAGATCTCCCTGTACATCACCAACTCCTGGAGTTCACTCAGACTCGCGTTCATCGAGTCAGTGATGCCATCCAGCCATCTCATCCTCGGTCATCCCCTTCTTCTCCTGCCCCCAATCCCTCCCAGCATCAGAGTCTTTTCCAATGAGTCAACTCTTCACATGAGGTGGCCAAAGTACTGGAGTTTCAGCTTTAGCATCATTCCTTCCAAAGAACACCCAGGACTGATCTCCTTCAGAATGGACTGGTTGGATCTTCCTGCAGTCCAAGGGACTCTCAAGAGTCTTCTCCAGCACCACAGTTCAAAAGCATCAATTCTTCAGTGCTCAGCCTTCTTCAGAGTCCAACTGTCACATCCATACATGACTACTGGAAAAGCCATAGCCTTGACTAGGTGGACTTTTGTTGGCAAAGTAATGTCTCTGGTTTTCAATATGCTATCTAGGTTGGTCATAACTTTTCTTCCAAGGAGTAAGCGTCTTTTAATTTCATGGCTGCAATCACCATCTGCAGTGATTTTGGAGCCCCCCCCCCCCAAAAAAAAGTCTGACACTGTTTCCACTGTTTCTCCATCTATTTCCCATGGAGTGATGCGACCTGATGCCATAATCTTCCTTTTCTGAATGTTGAGCTTTAAGCCAACTTTTTCACTCTCCTCTTTCACTTTCATCAAGAGGCTTTTTAGTTCCTCTTCACTTTCTGCCATAAGGGTGGTGTCATCTGCATATCTGAGGTTATTGATATTTCTCCCAACAATCTTGATTCCAGCTTGTGTTTCTTCCAGTTCCAAGTTTCTCGTGATGTATTCTGCATAGAAGTTAAATAAGCAGGGTGACAATACACAGCTTTGATGTACTCCTTTTCCTATTTGGAACCAGTCTGTTGTTCCATGTCCAGTTCTAACTGTTGCTTCCTGACCTGCATATAGGTTTCTCAAGAGGCAGGTTAGGTGGTCTGGTATTCCCATCTCTTTCAGAATTTTCCACAGTTTATTGTGATCCACACAGTCAAAGACTTTGGCATAGTCAATAAAGCAGAAATAGATGTTTTTCTGGAACTCTCTTGCTTTTTCCATGATCCAGCAGATGTTGGCAATTTGATCTCTGGTTCCTCTGCCTTTTCTAAATCCAGCTTGATCATCAGAGAATTCACGGTTCACGTATTGCTGAAGACTGGCTTGGAGAATTTTGAGCATTACTTTACTAGCATGTGAGATGAGTGCAAATGTGTGGTAGTTTGAGCATTCTTTGGCATTGCCTTTCTTTGGGATTGGAATGAAAACTGACCTTTTCCAGTCCTGTGGCCACTGCTGAGTTTTCCAAACTTGCTGGCATATTGAGTGCAGCACTTTCACAGCATCATCTTTCAGGATTCACAGTCTATTTGAGACCTGAGAGCTATAACACAGTCTGTCCAAGACCCGAGAACTGTGACATGCCGAGGGGTTTAATGTCCGTCACTTCAAATCTTTGTTGTGGATGAGACAGAACCGAGGAGCATACACTTGTGTGACAACATGATGTATTCTGCGTATAAGTTAAATAAGCATGGTGATAATAAACAACCTTGATGTACTCCTTTTCCAATTTGAACCAGTTCGTTGTTCCATATTGGCTCTAACTGTTGCTTCTTGTCATGCATACTCCTCTTGAGAACGAGACAAGTAAAGTGGTCAAGTATTCCCATCACTTTAAGAATTTTCAACAGTTTATTGAGATCCACACAGTCAAAGGCTTTAGTGTAGTCAATGAAGCAGAAGTAGGTGTTTTTCTGGAATTCTCTTTCTTTTTCTATGATCCAATGGATGTTGGCAATTTGATCCCTTCTTCCTCTGCCTTTTCTAAATCCAGCGCATCCATCTGGAATTTCTCAGTTCACATACTGCTGAAGCCTAGCTTTCAGAATTTTGAGCATAATCTTGCTAGCATGTGAAATGAATGCAATTGTGTGATATTTTGAACAGTCTTTGGTATTGACTTTCTTGGGGACTGGAATGAAAATTGACCTTTTCCAGTCCTGTGGCCACTGATGAGTTTTCCAAATTTGCTGGCATATTAAATGCAGCACTTTCACAGCAACATCTTTTAGGACTTGAAATAGCTCAGCTGGAATTCCATCACCTCCACTAGGTTTGTTTGTAGCAATGCTTCCTAAGGCCCACTTGATTTTACAATCCGGATATCTGGCTCTAGGTGAGTGACCACACCATCATGGTTATCCAAGACATTAAGACCTTTTTGTATAGTTCTTCTGTGTGTTCTTGCCAGCTCTTCTTAAGCCCTTCTGCTTCTGTGAGGTCTTTGCAATTTCTTTCCTTTATTGTGCCCATCTTTGCCTGAAATGTTCCCTTTATATCTCCAATTTTCTTAAAGAGATCTCTAGTCATTTCCCTTCTATTTTTTTCCTCTACTTCTTTTCATTGTTCACTTTGGAAGGCTTTCTTATCTCTCCTTGCTGTTCTCTGGAACTCTGCATTCAGTTGGGTATATCTTTCTCTTTCTCCCTTGCTTTTTGCTTCTTTTCTTTCCTCAACTATTTGTAAAGGCCTCCTCAGACAAGCATTTACCTTGTTGCATTTCTTTTTCTTGGTCATGGTCTTGATCACTGTCTGCTGTACAATGTTATGAACCTCTGTCCATAGTTCTTCAGGCACTCTGTCTACCATATTTAATCCATTGAATGTACTTGTCATCTCCACTGTGTAATCATAAGGGATTTGATTTAGGTCACACCTGAATGGCCTAGTGATTTCCCTTATTTTCTTGAATTCAAGCCTGATTTTGCAATAAGCAGGTGATGATTTGAACCACAGTCAGCCTTAGGTCTTGTTTTTGCTGACTGTATAGAGCTTCTCCATCTTTGGCTGCAAAGAATATAATCAATCTGATTTTGATATTGACCATCTGGTGATGTCCATGTGTAGAGTTGTCTCTTGTGGTGTTGGAAGAGGGTGTTTGCTATGACCAGCACGTTATATTGGCAAAACTCTATTAGCCTTTGCCTTGCTTCATTTTATATTCCAAAGTCCATAGTTTACATTAAGATTCACTTTTTTTGTTTTACATTCTATGGGTTTTGGCAAATATATAATGACATGTATCCACCACTACAGTATCGTACAGAGTAGTTTCACTGCTCTGAAATTCCGCTCTTCCATTCATTTACCCCTTCCTTCTTTTCCCTGAACCCCTGATTTCTTTACTGTCTTCATGCTTTGCCTTTTCAGAATGCCATATAGTTGGAATGATACAATGTGTAGTCTTTTCAGATTGGCTTTTTTCCCTCAGTAATATGCATTTAAGGTTTCTCTGTGTCTTTTCATGGCTTAATAGCCCATTTTTTAGAATCACTGAATGATATTTTATATAATGTTATGAACCTCTGTCCATAGTTCTTCAGGCACTCTGTCTACCAGATCTAATCCGTTGAATCTGCTTGTCATCTCCACTGTATAATCATAACGGATTTAATTTAGGTCACACCTGAAGAAATTAAGAAGAAGTGTCAAGAATACACAGAAGAACTATACAAAAAAGATCTTCATGACCCAGATAATCACAATGGTGTGATCACTCACCTTGAGCCAGACATCCTGGAATGTGAAGTCAAGTGGGCCTTAAGAACCATCACTACGAACAAAGCTAGTGGAGGTGATGGATTTCCAGTTGAGCTATTTCAAATCCTAAAAGATGATGCTCTGAAAGTACTGCACTCAATATGCCAGCAAATTTGGAAAACTCAGCAGTGGCCACAGGACTTTCAAAGGGCAGTTTTCATTCCAATTCCAAAGAAAGGCAATGCCAAAGAATGCTCAAACTACCACACAATTGCACTCATCTCACATGCCAATAAAGCAATGCTCAAAATTCTCCAAGCCAGGCCTCAACAGTACATGAACTGTGAACTTCCAGATGTTCAAGCTGGATTTAGAAAAGGCAGAGGAAGCAGAGATAAAATTGGCAACATCTGCTAGATCATCAAAAAAGCAAGAGAGTTACAGAAAAAACATCTACTTCTGCTTTATTGACTATGCTGAAGCCTTTGACTGCATCGATCACAACAAACTGTGGAAAATTCTTAAAGAGATGGGAATACCAGATCACCTGATCTGCCTGCTGAGAAATCTGTATACAGGTCAAGAAGCAACAGTTAGAACTGGACATGGAACAACAGACTGATTCCAGACTGGGAAAGGAGTACGTCAAGGCTGTATATTTTCACCCTGCTTATTTAACTCATATGCAGAGTACATCATGAAAAATGCTGGACTGGATGAAGCACAACTGGAATCAAGATTTCTGGGAGAAATATCAATAACCTCAGATATGGTGATGATACCACACTTAAGGCAGAAAGCAAAGAAGAACTAAAGAGTCTCGATGAAAGTGAAAGAGGAGAGTGAAAAAGTTGGCTTGAAACTCAACATTCAGAAAACTAAAATCATGGTATCTGGTCCCATCACTTCATGGCAAATAGATGACAGCTTTTATTTTGGGGGGGCTCCAAAATCACTGCAGATGGTGACTGCAGCCATGAAATTAAAAGATGTTTGCTCCTTGGAAGAAAAGCTATGACCAACGTAGACAGCATACTAAAAAGCAGAGACAAACAAAGGTCTGTCTAGTCAAAACTATGGTTTTTTCAGCAGTCATATATAGATGTGAAAGCTGGACTGTAAAGAAAGCTGAGTGCCAAAGAATTGATGCTTTTGAAGTGTGATGTTGGAGAAGACTCTTGAGAGTCCTTTGGACAGCAAGGAGATCAACCAGTCCATCCTAAAGGAAATCAGTCCTGAATATTCATTGGAAGGACTGATGCTGAAGCTGAAACTCCAATACTTTGGCTACCTGATTCGAAGAACTGACTGATTTGAAAAGACCCTGATGCTGGGAAAGATTGAAGGTGGGAGAAGAAGGGAACGACAGAGGATGAGATGGTTAGACGGCATCACCAACTCAATGGACATGAGTTTGAGTAAATTCCAGGAGTTAGTGATGGACAGGGAGGCCTGGTGTGCTGCAATCCATGGGGTTGCAAAGTCAGACACAACTGAGCAACTGAACTGCACTGATATTTTATTGTCTGGATGTGCCACAGTTTATTTATTCAATCACATACTAAAGGATATTTTTGTTGCTTCCAAGTTTTTTCAGATATGATAAATAAATTTGCCATAAACATATATGTGCCAGTTTTTATGTGGACACAAGTTTTCAGTTCATTTGGGTAAATACCAAGGAGTACAGTTGCTGGATTGTATTGAGGCAGTGGACAGATGAGCCCCACCCCACCCCAGGGTAAAGTAATAAGAGATTTCATTGCTTGGACTGAAACTCCAAGAGAAGAATAGCAGGACAATTAAGACAGAAGACTGGGCCCTGCCCAGACCGTATGTTTCTCATTCTCAAAGTCAGGAGACCTCCCCAACCAGACATGTGCAGATAGGCTCCTTGGAGGTCAAAGGGAGTGATGCTAAGTGATGCCAAGCTACCCATTGGCCTCTTCAGTGGAATCCATCTTGACTAAGAGATGCGTGCACACTCATGGGAGGACCTTGAGATATACCTAATAGGGACTATGAACCAGGCAAATCAAAATGATTGTCCAAAGGAAACCTGGAAGTTATGCCCCATAAGACTAATTCAAACAGCCATGAGGGCTTGACTCAGGGACTCTACCTCTGAGTTTGCCCGTATGTCTATCCACACACACTGTACTCTTTATCCTCCTAATAAACAGTTTACTTATTTTATTACTTTCCGTCTTTGTGGGAATTTTTTTCTGCAGAGCTGAAGGGCCAGAGCCAGGTCACTGACCACTGGTCTAGTGGCTAGGATTTGGTGCCCTCACCACCATGACCTGGCCTCAATCTCTGGCTGGGGAATTGAAGTCCTGCTTCAAGCTGCTGCAGACCAAGCCCACCTGAGATTAGTATGGTAAAAGTATATTTAGTTTTGTAAAAAAAAAAACTGGGAAACTGTCTTCCAAAGTGACTGTTATGTTACATTCCCACCTGTGATGAATGAGCATTCCTGTCATGCTACCTCCTCGCCAGCACTTGGTGGTGGTGTTATTTCAGATTCTAGCTGTTCTCATAAGTCTATTTGTTGTTGTTGTTCAGTAGCTAAGTCGTGTCTGACTCTTTGTGACCCCATGAACTGCTGCACAACAGGCTTTCCATCATTTACTATTTCCATGTGTTTGCCCAAACTCATGTCCATTGAGTCAGTGATGTCATACGTATATGGTGGTATCTTATTTTTTTAATTTTCATTTCCCTAATGACATAGATGGATCTTCTTTGTGAGGTGTCTATTGAGATCTTTTGTCCATTTGTAAATTGGATTATTTTTCTTTTCTTTAGTTTTTTGAGTCTCAAGAGTTCTTTGTATATTCTGATTACCTGCTTTTTATCAAATATGTGGATTTTTAAATTTTATTTTTCATCCATGCTGAGTCTTTTTTGCTATGCGGGCCTTTAATTTTGGTGAGCGGAGTCTACTCTTCATTGTGATGCATGGACTTCTCATTGTGTTGGCTTCTCTTGTTGCTGAGCACAGGCTCTAGGGTGCTTGGGCTTTGGTAGTTGCAGTTCCCAGGCTCTAGAGCACAGGCTCAATAGTTGTGGTAAATGGGTTTGGTTGCTCTGCAGCATGTGGGATCTTCCTGACCAAGGGTCGAACCCATGTCTCCTGCATTGGAAGGGGGATTCATCATCACTGAGTCACCAGGGGAGCTCCCACATATGTGTTTTGCAAACATTTTCATCTGTTCTCTGGCTTGTCTTTTCATTCTTTGTGTCTTCCACTGATAATGAAGCTCAATTTATTAAATTTTTCTTCCATGGGTTGTGCTTTTGGTGTTGTTTTTAGTCATTGCCAAACTCAAAGTTACATAGATTTCTCCTCTGTTATCTTCTAAGAATTTCAGTTTTACATCTTACACGTAAGCCTATAATCCATTTTGAGTTTATTTTTATAAAGGGTTTAAAGTATTTTGTCTAGATTACTGTTTTTGCATGTGGATATCCAGTTGTTTCAGCACTATTTGTTGAAAAGACTATCTTTTCTCCATTGAATTGCCTTTACTCCTTTGTCAAAAATTAGTTGACTTGGGACTTCCCTGGTGGTTCAAAGGCTAAGACTCTGTGCTCCCAATGTAGGGTGTCCAGGTTTGATCTCTGCTCAGGAAACTCGATCCCACATGCCACAACAGAAAAAGATCCCGCAAGTCGCAACCAAGACCCAACACAGCCAAAGAAATTAAATAAATAAATAAATATTTTTAAAGAGATTGGTTGGCTGTATTTGTGTGGATCTATTTCTGGGCTCTCTATTCTATTCAATTTATCTATTTGTCTATTGGGTTTCCCTGGTGGCTCAGATGTTAAAGCGTCTGCCTCCAACGTGGGAGACCCTGGTTTGATCCCTGGGTCAGGAAGATTCCCTGGAGAAGGAAATGGTAACCCACTCCAGTATTCTTGCCTGGAGAATCCCATGGACGGAGGAGCCTGGTAGGCTACAGTCCACGGGGTCACAAAGAGTCGGACATGACTGAGTGACTTCACTTTCTTTCTTTCTTTCTATTATTTCACCAGTACCATATTGTCTCAATTACTGTAGCTTTATATCAAGAGAAAGTCTCAAAGTCCGGTAGTGTCAGTCTTCAGACTTTCTTTTTTCTCTTTCAATATTGTGTTGGCTATTCTGAGTCTTTTGCATTTACAGATGAACTTTAGAATTAGTTTGTCAGTATCCACAAAATAAACTGGTGGGATTTTGCTTGATATTGCATTGAATCTATAGATTAAGTTGGGAAGAACTGACATCTTGATAAAATTGTCTTCCTACCCATGTACATGGACTATGTCTCCATTTATCATCTTTGATTTCTCTTATCAGAGTTTTATAAATTTTTTATATAGATCTTGTACATATTTTGTTAAGTTTATACCTAAGTATTATTTTATTAAGTTTTATGGTGCTAACATATGTGGTATTTTGCTTTTTATTTTAAATTCCAATTGTTCATTACTGGCACGTAAGAAAGCAATTGGCTTTTGTACATTAACCTTGTAACTTACAAACTTGCTGTAATAGCTTATTAGTTCTAGCTATCTTTTTGTTGGCTCTTTATGATTTTTTACATAGACAGTTATACCATCTGTGAACAATGACAGTTTTAGTTCTTCCTTCCCAATCAGTATACCTTTTATTTCTTTCTCCTGCCTATAGCATTAGCAAGGACTCCCAGTGTGATGTTAAGAAGGAGTAATGAAAGCAGACATCCTTGCCTTGTTCTTGATCTTAGTAGAAAAAAAAATCTAGTTTCTCACCATTGAGTATAATACTAACTCTAGTTTTTTGTAAATATTTTTTAACTATGTTTTTTAAGCTAGAATTTTTTTCTCTTAGATTTTTGTTCAGATAATTTCAGTCTTAAAAGAATTCCAAGAATAGTACAAAGAAAACTGCCTTATATTCTTAATCCAGATTCCTCAAATGTTAACATTTTACTACACTTATCTTACATATATATACATATATCAGGTTTCCCTCGTGGCTCAGATGGTAAAGAATCTGCCTGAAAAGCAAGAGACCAAGGTTCGATCCCTGGGTCTGGAAGAGTCCCTGGGAAAGGGAATGGCTACCCACTCCATTATTCTTGCCTGGGAAATCCCATGGACAGAAAGCCTGGCAGCTATAGTCTGTGGGGTTGCAAAAAGTTGAACATGACTGGAGATATATATATATATGTGTATGTGTGTGCTTGATCTCAAGCTTTCACCCACCAGTTTTAGCATTCACCAATGGCTCTTGAGGTTGCTAAATGGTAACTGTCCAATGCCATCATTCTTTAGACTTGTATCAGTTGGCTCTCCAGTGTAAAGCAGAGCTTTCCCTTCTCCTACATTTATGTATCTATATCCTCATGGACCTGTGGTTGTCTATCATATTCAGTGGGTTAGTACTATTCTTTATTTTGATGCTCAAAATATTCCGTGTTTGGCCAGCAGGAAGATGACTCCTGTGCCCTTTTGACAGGTCTCCATCTTTGCTTGAGCACTTCCTTGTTTTTTGATTCTGCAAAATGCTCATCTTGTATTTTCTCTGCCTCGGTCCTGAAATCAGCTACGTTTTCCAAGGAGACTTAGTCCTTTTTAGTTGAGAATGGCATTTAGGAACCAAGATCTGAGCATTAGGTATTATATCCGTATTTTAAAAGTTTGGTTTTTTATTTAAGGGGAAAGAAGGCTGAAGCTACACCACTGTCAACCAGATACTTTTTGTTGGAAGTGTTCGTATATGGGCAATGACTGCCTGTAAAAGTTGTTGAGTATTGGGGAGGGAGATGGGAGGGAGTATGGGAGGGAGGGGACAAGGGTGTTCCTATGGCTGATACTTGTTGATGTTTGACAGAAAGCCACAAAATTCTGTAAAGCAATTATCCTTCAACTAAGGAAATTAAGTGGCAAAAAAAGTTGTTGAGTATTGATGTCTTTTGAAAGCAATTTTTTCCTTGAGATGTGGTACTACAGAGATTCATGGGAAAGAGCAGAATTGAAGATGAATGGCAATGAGACTGGCTTGGAAGAATTGAAAAAATAGTAGCAGTTAATAGCTTCCATTTAGGGAGAACTTATTGTGTGCCAGACAGTGGCACAACATTACCTCTGATCCCCACAGTAATTATTGAAGGTACAGCAAGTTTGACTGACTGGCTAATAATAACTGAGCCACAATGAGAACGCAGAGAAGGAGGAAGATGGTAGGAGAGGCTTTTGAAGAGGAAAAACAGGACATCTTTGTGTATTTAGAGAAAGCATTCTGTTGTAACAGGCTAGGAATTTGTATACTGGAGCTCCAGTCTCAGCTCCACCACCCATTGACTGAATAAAGGTTGTTGTGATTATTTGTTGCTCAGCAATAGAAAACTTAATACGGTAACCATCTTTTTTACAAGCTCATTTAATCATGTGTTATTACCTTACATGGAACATAGGACTTTTGCAGATGTGATTAAGTAAATGATGTTGACCTTCTAAAATTCTTCCAAAAAATTGAAGAGGGAATACTCCCAATTCATTTTACAAAGCCAGCATTACCACCATACCAAAGCCAGATATGACACTACAATAAAGAAAATACAAGCCAATATTCCTGATGAATTTTAAATGCAAGCATCCTCAACAAAATACCAGTAAATCAAATTCAACAGCACATTGAAAGGATCATACACTATGATCGAGTGGAAGTTATCTTTGGGATACAGCGATGGTTCAACATATGTAAATCAATAAATGTGATACAACACATTAAGAGAATGAAAGATAAATTCATATGATCATCTGAAGTGAAGGACAAAAAGCAATGGACAAAATACAACATTTCATGATAAAAATTACTCCAAAAGTGGTATATAAGAAACATATCTCAACATAATAAGGACCTCATACGACAGCCCACAGATAACATCATACTCGAGTGAAAAGTTAAAAGTTTTTTCTCTAAGAACAAAAGCAAGATAGACGGGAACAAGATGGAGGAGGAGCAGTTGGACATGGAGTACATCTCTCTCCATGGATACATTAGGAATACACCTACAGAGACAGAAGTGCTTGCAGAACACCAGCCAAGAGCAGCAGAAGTACCTGACCACCAGAAAAGAATATATAGAACCACACAAAACTCAGTAGCATGAAGGAACAAGAGGGAAAAACAGGAGAGTTAGTAGACTGGACCTGCCCTCAGCAGGTGGGGGAATTGAAGCAAGGGTCCGATCCCCACATCTGGGCAATTGTTTGGGTCAGGGGAGAAACATTTGAGGCTGAGAGTGAAGCAGCTGATCAGTGACAGCATAAATGGAATGAGAATCACACAGACAATCCTTGCTGCAGTCATACATACCCCAGACAGGGACACAGGTCCCTAGAAGGTGCAGTGGCTGGGAGCTAGAGCATAGGGATTCTGGGGCAATCACAGGGTGAGATTTGCTGTTGACTGCAGGGAAATGGCCCGAGAGGATGTGAGGGAAGAGATTGTGGCAGGAAATTCCTGTTGGAGAAAAGCCAGGCAGCCATGGAGGCAAGGTGATACTTCTGAGTCATGCATAGGGGATGGAGCCATCACCATAGCCTCTCTCTCCCCACACACCAACACCAGCAGCTGAACAATAGAGAGGCTGGCCTTTCAAGCGCCTGACACATGGAAAAACAGAGAAGGATCCCACTCACAGTGCCCCTTTAAGTGCCTGATGCACCAAACACCAAAGTAGGACCCATGGTGTGTGTGTGGGGGGGGCTTTATGTGCCTGATGTGCACTGAGCAACAGAAAAGGACCCCAGGCAAGGGAGCCCTCTAAGTGTCTGAACGGGTGGCGCAATGGAAAAAAACTAGCCAAAGAGGCTTTCTGATTGCCAGTTGCTAGTTGCCAAAAGCTAGAAAAAGACTCTGATAGTGCCATTGCTCCTGTGGCTGAGGCAACCCAAGGTCCCACACATTTGGTGTCACCAGGGCCCCCATGACCCAAGCAGCTGTGCCACGTTCACGCAAATTCTCACTGGGGTTTAGTTCAGTTCAGTTGTTCAGTCGTGTCCAATTCTGCAGACCCCATGGACTGCAGCATGCTAGGTTTCCCTGTCCATCACCAACTCATGGAGCTTGCTCAAACTCATGTCCATCAAGTTGGTGATGACATCCAACCATATCATCCACTGTCATCACTTCTCCTGGCATCACTCTTTCCCAGTATCAGTCTTTTCCAATGAGTCACTTCTTCTCATCAGGTGGCCAAAGTATTGGAGCTTCACCTTCAGCATCAGTCTTTCCAATGGATATTCAGAACTGATTTCCTTGAAGATTGACTGGTTTGATCTCCTTGCAGTACAAGGGATTCTCAAGTATCCTCTCCAATACCACAGTTCAAAAGCATCAAATCTTCGGCACTCAGCTTTCTTTATGGTCCATCTCTTACATCCATATATGACTACTGGAAAAATCATAGCTTTAGATATACAGACCTTTGTTGGCAAAGTAATGTCTCTGCTTTTTAATATGCTGTCTAGGTTGGTCATAGATTTTCTTTCAAGGAGTAAGCATTTTTTAATTTCATGGCTGCAGTCACCATCTGCAGTGATTTTGGGGCCCAAGAAAATAAAGGCTCTCATTGTTTCCCCATCTATTTGCCATGAAGTGATGGGACCGGATGCCATGATCTTCGTTTTTAAAATTTTGAGTTTTAAGCCAGCTTTTTCACTTTCCTCTTTCACTTTCATCAAGAGGCTCTTCAGTTCCTCTTTGCTTTCTGCCATAAGGAAGATGTCATCTGCATACCTGAGGTTATTGTTATTTCTCCCAGCAATCTTGATTGCAGCTTGTGCTTCACTGAGCCTGGCATTTCACATGATGTACTCTGCATATAAGTTTAATAAGCAGGGTGACAATATACAGCCTTGACGTACACCTTTCCCGATTTGGAACCAGTCCATTGTTCCATGTCTGGATCTAACTGTTGTTTCTTGACCTGCATCGAGATTTTTCAGGAGGCAGGTAAGGTGGTCTGGTATTCCCATCTCTTTAAGAATGTTCCAGAGTTTGTTGTGATCCATGCCATCAAAGGCTTTGGCATAATCAAGGCAGAAGTAGATGTTTACCTGGAACTTTTGGTTTTTCTATGATCCAGTGGATGTTAGCAATTTGATCTCTGTTTCCTCTGCCTTTTCAAAATCCAGCTTGAACATCTGTAAGCTCACTATTCACATACTGTTGAGGACTGGCTTGGAGAATTTTGAGCATTACTTTGCTAGTGTGTGAGATGAGTGCAATTGTGTGGTAGTTTGAGCATTCTTTGGCATTGCCTTTCTTTGGGATTGGAATTAAAACTACCCTTTGAAAGTCCTGTGGCCACTGCTGAGTTTTCCAAATTTGCTGGCATATTGAGTGCAGCATTTTCACACCATCATCTTTTAGGACTTGAAATAGCTCAGCTTAAATTCCATCACCCACACTAGCTTTGGCTTTGTTCCTAGTGATAATTCCTAACACCCACTTGACTTCACAATCCAGGATGTCTGGCTCTAGGTGAGTGATCACACCATCGTGGTTATCTGGGTCATGAAGATCTTTTCTGTATAGTTCTTTTGTGTATTCTTCCCACCTCTTCTTAATATCTTCTGCTTCTGTTAAGTCCATACTGTTTCTGTCCTTTATTGTGACCATCTTTGCACGAAATGTTCCAGTATTTCTGACTTTCTTGAAGAGGTCTCGAGTCTTTCCCCTTCTATTTTTTCCCTCTATTTCTTGGCATTGATCATGGAGGAAGGCTTTTTTAAAATCTCTCCTTGCTATACCTTGGAACTCTGCATTCAGATGGGTATATCTTTCCTTTTCTCCTTTGCCTTTCACTTCTCGTCTTTTCTCAGCTATTTGTAAGGCTTTGCCAGACAACCGTTTTGTATTTTTGCATTTCTTTTTCTTGGGGATGATCTTGATCACTGCTTCCTGTACAATGTCATGAATCTTTGTCCATAGATCTTTAGGCACTCTGTCTATCAGATCTAATCTCTTGAATCTATTTGTAATTTCCACTGTATAATTGTAAGGAATTTAATTTAGGTCATACCTGAATGGCCTAGTGGTTTTCCCTATTTTCTTCAATTTAAGTCTGAATTTGCAATAAAGAGTTCATGATCTGAGCCACAGCCAATTCCCAGTCTTCTTTTTGCTGACTGTATGGAGCTTCTCCTGGAGAAGGAAAGGCAATCCACTCCAGTATTCTTGCCTAGAGAATCCTGTGGACAGCGGAGCCTGGTGGGCTACTGTCCATAGGGTCACATGGAGTCAGACATGACTGAAGCGACTTAGCCTGCATGCATGCATTGGAGAAGGAAATGGCAACCCATTCTAATATTCTTGCCTGGAGAATCCCAGGGACAGAGGAGCCCGGTGGGCTGCTGTCTATGGGGTCGCACAGAGTCAAACACGACTGAAGCGACTTAGCAGTAGCAGCAGCAGAGCTTCTCCATCTTTGGCTGCAAAGAATATAATCAATCTGATTTCAGTATTGACTGTCTGGTGATGTCCATGTGTAGAGTCATCTCTTGTGTTGCCAGAAGAGTGTGTTTGTTATGACCAGTGTGTTCTCTTGGCAAAATTCTGTTAACCTTTGCCCTGCTTCGATTTGTACTCCAAGGCCAAACTTGCCTGTTACTCCAGGTATCTCTTGACTTCCTACTTTTGCATTCCTGTCCCCTATGATGAAAAGGACCCCTTTTTTTTTTTGGTGTTAGTTCTAGAAGGTATTGTAGGTCATCATAGAACCGTTCAACTTCAGCTTCTTCAGCATTAGTGGTTGGGGCATAGACTTCGATTTCTGTGATATTGAATGGTTTGTCTTGGATATGAACAGAGATCAGTCATTTTTGAGATTTCACTCACTGGGGTAGAGCTTCCATAGGCTAGAAAAATTCCTGTGTACGTGGGGTCACTTTGGTCATATCCAACTCCTTGCAACCCTGTGGTCTGTGACCTGCCAGGCTTCTCTGTCTGGGGGATTTTCCAGGCAAAAATACTGAAGTGGATTGCCATACCCTTCTAGGGCACCATATTTCCTGCTGCCTTAGCCACCAACTCCCCTGAGTACTTGGTGCTGCCAGGGCCCCTGCACCCCAAGCAGCTGCACCACCTCCACACCTGGAACTCACTGGAGCAGACCCAAGTCCTCCAGGACAGCCTCTGGAGCAAAACCCTGTGATGACCAACAGGCAGAGGTAAAGATTAAATCACAATTGAAACGAGGGGCAATGTGCTAAAGAAGAGGACACAAAACCTTCCCACCAGCTGCAGATTAAATCCACATGATCAACTAGGCAGAATCTGTGTCTGTGAAATATATAAAAGGACATTGTGAATTCTCACAAAATAAAATGCATTAGTTCTGATAGCTGTGGACATTGGAGGCAAGAACACACAGAAGATTAGAGTCTGAATTGCCTGCACAGCAGGTTCAGAGACCAGCCCAGTGTTGGAGGGCATCCTAGGGAGGCGAGGTGGACTGTGACTCCCAGCAAGGAAAAGGACGCTGACAGCACAGACTCAAGAAAAACATTTGTTATTCTTATATTTTGACTTGTTCTGTAGTTTCTCCTGGATTTTTTTTTCATTTTTTCTCCCTTTTTAAAAACTCTCTTGTTGTAGTTGTCAATTTTATTTGTGCTATTTAAATCTGTTTAAGCTTTTGAGAATTTTTTTCATCACGCTTTTTATTCTATTATAAACTTCTGCCCCTATGTTGGCTTTTTGCAGTTGTGTGGAGTTTTCCTTTTTTTTTTCTTTCTCTTTACTCTTAATTTAAATTTTTAAAATTTATTATCATTTTTTCTACATTTATTCTTTTGTTTGCTTTTCCTAGGTTCTTTTCCCCTTGCAGTTAATCTTTAATATATATATATAAATCTTCTTTATTTACCTCTATTTAACTTTGTGTTTTTATTCTTTCTTTCCTTTCTTTTTCTCACCATATTTGTTAGTTTGCTTTGTTTTTGTCACTTTATTCCTCAGTTGGCACCTTGCTTTATTTTGTTTTCCAGTTTGTGCTTCAGTTAGCTTTGTTTTTAAGTGGTGGATATCTTTCCATTGTTCGCCAGGTCAATCTATTGTACTTTATTTATTTTTTTGGGGGGGGGGCTGCTTTGATTTTGTTTATGGGTGTATATGTATGTGTGTATATTTCATTATTTTAGTTATTATGTGCCTGATTTTGTAATTGCCATTTATCTAGGGGTGTGTCTTTTGTTTCTCTTTTTGGGTATTTGTTTTAATCCCATTTACTGCCATAACAAACCACCTGTGGAATCTCCATTCATGACCAGAGATCAAGCCCTGAGCCTCTGAGTGAGAGTGCTGACTCCAAGACCCTAGGCTACCAGAGGACTCTTAACCCTAGGGAGTATCAAATACTGAGAACTCCCACAAAGGCAACCACTTGTATACAAGACCTGGCATCACCCAACTGCCAGTAGGACCTTGTGCAGGACTCCTCATACAAACAACAAACAAGACAAAAATGCAGACACAATCATCAGCAGACAAGTTTACCACCTCACTCAGCCCTGACCATCAGAGGAAAAGAAAACTCACTTCCTCCCACCAGGACAGAAGCACAAGTCACACCCTACACAAAGCTAACACAAACCTCTGGACCAAACTTAGGAGGGCAGAGACTAAAAGAAAGAAAGGATTCAACCTTGAAGCCTGAGAAAAGGAGACCTCAAACACAATAAGTTTAAAAAAAGATAATGAAAAGGCAGAGAAATACAGCAAAAATGAAGGAACAACCTAGAAACACACAAGTCCAAATAAGTGAAGGGGAAATAGGCAAACTAACTGAAAAAGAATTCAGAATAATGATAGTAAAGATGATGTACAATCTTGAAAATAGAATGGAGAAAATGCAAGAATCAGTTAAGAAAGACCTAGAAGAATTAAAGAATAAGTATACAGAGACAAACAATACAATTACTGAAATTAAAGATACTCTAGAAGGAATCAATAGGAGAATATCTGAAGCAGAAGAACGAATCAGTGAGCTGGAAGATAGAATGGTAGAAATAATTGCTGAAGAGCGAAATAAAGTAAAAAGAATGAAAATAACAGATGAGAGTCTCAGAAACCTCTGGAACCATATTAAACACACCAACATTCGAATTATAGGGGTCCCAGAAGAAGAAGAGACAAGGAAAGGGTATAAGAAAATTTTTGAAGAGATTGTAGATGAAACTTTCCCCAACATGGAAATGGAAATAGTCAATCAAGTCCAAGAAGCTCAGAGTCCCATACAGGATAAACCCAAGGAGAAACACACCAAGACATACACTAATCAAACTAACAAAGATTAAACACAAAGAATATTAAAAGCAACAAGGAAAAAGCAACAAGTAACATACAAGGGAAACCCCATACAGTTAACAGCTGATCTTTCAGTGGAAACTCTGCAGGCCACAGGGGAATGACAGGATATATTTAAAGTACTGAAAGGGAAAAATCTACAACAAAGATTACTCTACTCAGCAAGGATTTCATTCAAAATTGATGGAGAAATCAAAAGCTTTACAAACAAGCAAAACTTAAGAGAATATAGTACCACAAAACCAGCTTTATAACAAATGCGAAAGGGACTTATATAGTCAGGAAATACAAGAGAAGACAAAAATCTACAAAAACAAGCTGCAAACAATTAAGAAAATGACAATCAGTTCAGTTCAGTTCAGTCGCTCAGTCGTGTCCAACTCTTCGTGACCCCATGAATCGCAGCACGCCAGGCCTCCCCCAACTCCCGGAGTTCACTCAGACTCACGTCCATTGAGTCAGTGATGCCATCCAGCCATCTCATCCTCTGTCGTTCCCCTTCTTCTCCTGCCCCCAATCCCTCCCAGCATCAGAGTCTTTTCCAATGAGTCAACTCTTCCCATGAGGTGGCCAAAGTACTGGAGTTTCAGCTTTAACAATAGGAACATATATATCAATAATTACTTTAAATGTAAATGGATTAAATGCTCCAAACAAAAGACACAGACTTGCTGAATGGATACAAAAACAAGACCCATATATATGCTGTCTATAAGAAACCCACCTCAGACCTTAACATACATGTAGACTGAAAGTAAGAGGATGGAAAAATATATTCCATGCAAATGGAAATAAAAGAAAGCTGGAGTAGCAATCTTCATATCAGACAAAATAGACCTTAGAATAAAGATTACAAGAGATAAGGAAGGACACTACATAATGATCAAGGAATCAATCCAAAAGGAAGACATCACAATTGTAAATATCAATGCACCCAACATGCAAGTACCTAAATACATAAGACAAACACTAACAGACATAAAAGCAGAAATTGGCAGTAACATAATGATAGCAGGAGATTTTAACACTCACTTACACCAATGGACAGATCATCAAAAGAGAAAGTTAATAAGGAAACACAAGTCTTAGATGACATATCAGACCAGATGGATCTCATGGATATCTTTAGGACATTCTATATAAATGCAGAAGACTACACCTTCTTCTCAAGTGCACATGGAGCATTCTCCAGGAGAGACCACATCTTGGGTCACAAATCAAACCTCAGTATATTTTAAAATTTGAAATCATATCAAGCATCTTTTCTGACCACATCACTGAAACTAGATACCAATTACAAGAAAAACTGTTTAAAAAGAACACAAACACCTGGAGATTAAACAATATATTTCTTTTTACTTTATTTTATTTATTTATTTTAATTGGAGGCTAATTACTTTATGATATTGTAGTGGTTTTTGCCATACATTCACATGAATCAGCCATGGGTGTACATGTGTTCCCCACCCTGAACCTCTCTCCCACCTCCCTCCCCATCCCATCTCTCAGAGTCATCCCAGTGCACCAGCCCTGAGCACCCTGTCTCATACATCAAACCTGGACTGGCGATCTATTTCACATATGATAATATAAATGTTTCAATGCTTTTCTGTCAAATCATCCCACCCTCGCCTTCTCCCACAGAGTCCAAAAGTTTGTTCTTTACATCTGTGTCTCTTTCACTCTCTTGCAATAGGGTCATTGTTACCATCTTTCTAAATTCCATATATACGTGTTAATATACTGTATTGGTGTTTTTCTTTCTGACTTACTTCACTCTGTATAATAAGCTCCAGTTTCATCCACCTCATTAGAGCTGATTCAAATGCATTCATTTTAATAGCTGAGTAATATTCTATTGTGTATATGTACCACAGTTTTCTTATCCATTTGTATTTATAAATAACAAGCATGTTACTGAAGAAATCAAAAGGGAAATTTAAAATTTCTAGAAACAAATCACAATGAAAACACAACAACTAAAAAACCTATGGGATGCACCAAAAGCATTTCTAAGAGGGAAGTTTATAGCAATACAATCCTACCTCAAGAAACAAGAAAAATATTGAATAGAGAAACTAACTACACCTAAAACAAAAAGCCCAAAGTTAACAGGATAGAAATTATAAAGATCAGAGCAGAAATAAATGAAAAGGAAATGAGAGAAATAATAGTCAAGATTAAGAAAACTAAAAGTTGGTTCTTTGAGATGAACAAAATTGACAAACCTTTAGTCAGACTCATCAAGAAAAAAAGAGAAAAGAGTCAAATCAAAAAAAAAAATAGAAATGAAAAAGGAGAGGTTACAACAGACAATGCAGAAATACAAAAGGATCATAAGAGACTATTATGAGCAACTATATGGCAATAAAATGGATATCCTGGAAGAAATGGACAGATTCTTAGAAAAGTTCAATCTTCTAAGACTGAACCTGAAGAAACAGAAATTATGAACAACCTAATCACAAGCACAGAAATCAAAACTGTGATCAAAAATCTCCCAAAAAACAAAAGCCCAGACAAGATGGCTTCACAGGAGAATTCTAACAAACATTTAGAGAAGAGCTAATGCCTAGCCTTCTGAAACTCCTTCAAAAAATTGCGAAGGAAGGAATACTTCCAAATTCATTCTATGAGGCCACCATCACCCTGAAACCAAAGCCAGACAAAGACAACACAAAAAAAAGAGAATTGCAGGCCAATATCACTGATGAACATAGATGCAAAAATCCTTGAAAGGTAAAAACCATATGATCATCTCAATAGATGCAAAAAAAGCCTTTGACAAAACTCGGCACCCATTTATGATTAAAACTCTTCAAAAAATGGGCATAAAGGAAATTACCTCAACATAGTTAAGTCCATATATGATAAGCCCACAGCAAACATTATTCTCAATATTGAAAAACTGAAAGAATTCCCTCAAAGATCAGGAGCAAGACAAGAGTGTTCTCTCTCACCACTACTATTCAAATAGTTTGGGGAGTCCTAGCCATAGCAATGGGGGAAGAACAAGAAATAAATGGAATCCAGATCAGAAAAGAAGTAAATTTCTCACTGATTGCAGATGACATGATACTATACATGGAAAACCCTAAAGATAGTATCAGAATATTACTAGAGCTAATCAGTGAATTTAGCAAAGTTGCAGGATACAAAATCAATACACAGAAATCACTTGCATTCCTGTATACTAACAATGGAAAATCAGAAAGAGAAATTAAGGAGTCAATCCCATTCAGCATTACAACAAAAAGAATAAAATATCTAGGAATAAATCTACCTAAGGAGACAAAAGAATTGTACACAGAAAAGTATAAGATACTGATTTAAAAAGTCAAAGATGGCATAAACAGATGGAGAGATATTCCATGCTCCTGGGTACAAAGGATCAATATTGTGAAAATGACTATACTACAACATGCAATCTATAGATTTAATGCAATCCCTATCAAATTACCAATGGCATTTTTCACAGAACTAGAACAAAAAAATTTCACAATTCATATGGAAACAGAAAAGACCCCAAATGACTAAATCAGTCTTGAAAAAGAAGAGTGGAGCTGGCGGAATCAACCTTCCTGACTTCAGATTATATAACAAAGCTACAGTCATCAAGGCAGTATGGTACTGGCACAAAAACAGAAATAGAAACCAATGGAATGAGACAGAGAGCCCAGAAATAAAGCCATGCATCTATGAATACCTTATTTTTGACAAAGGAGGCAAGACTATACAAGGGGGAAAAGACAGCTTCTTCAGTATGTGGTACTGGGAAAACTGGACAACTATGTGTAAAAGAATGAAATTAGAACACTTTCTAGCACCACACACAAAGATAAACTCAAAATGGATTAAAGACCTAAATGTAAGACCAGAAACTATAAAACACTTCGAGGAAAATGTAGGCAGAACACTCAATGACATAAATCAAAGCAAGATCCTCTATGACCCACCTCCTAGAGTAATGGAAATAAAAGAAAAATAAACAACTGGGACCTAATTAAACTTAGAAGCTTTTGCACAGCAAAGGGAACTATAAGCAAGGTGAAAAGACAAACCTCAGAATGGGAGAAAATAATAACAAATGAAACAAATGACAAAGGATTAATTTCCAAAATATAGAAGCAGCTCATACAACTCAATACCAGAGAAACAAAAAACCCAATCAAAGAGTGGGGAAAAGACCTAAATAGACTTTTTCTCCAAAGAAGACATATCAGTCAGTTTGGTTGCTCAGTCATACCCGACTCTTTGCAATGCCATGAACTGGAGCACGCCGGGCCTCCCTGTCCATCACCAACTCCCAGAGTTTACCCAAACTCATGTCCATTGAGTCGATGATGCCATCCAACCATCTCATCCTCTGTTGTCCCCTTCTCCTCCTGCCTTCAATCTTTCCCAGCATCAGGGTCTTTACAAATGAGTCAGCACTTCATATCAGATGGCCAAAGTATTGGAGCTTCATTCTCAACATCAGTCTTTCCAATGAACACCCAAGACTGATCTCCCCCAGGATGGACTGGCTGGATCTCTTTACAGTCCAAAGGACTCTCAAGAGTCTTCTCCAACAGCACAGTTCAAATGAAACAAATGACACTTCTTCGGCACTCAGCTTTCTTTATAGTCCAACTCTCACATCCATACATGACTACTCGAAAAACGATAGCCTTGACTAGACGGACTTTTGTTGGAAAAGTAATATCTCTGCTTTTTAATATGCTGTCCAGGTTGGTCAAAACTTTCCTTCCGAGGGGTAAACATCTTTTAATTTCATGGCTGCAATCACCATCTGCAGTGATTTTGGAGCCCCCAAAAATAAAGTCTGACACTGTTTCCACTGTTTCCCCATCTATCTGCCATGAAGTGATGGGACCAGATGCCATGATCTTCATTTTCTGAATGTTGAGTTTTAAGCCAACATTTTCACTCTCCTCTTTCACTTTCATCAAGAGGCTCTTTAGTTCCTCTTCACTTTCTGCCATAAGGGTGGTGTCATCTGCATATCTGAGGTTATTGATACTTCTCCCGGCAATCTGGATTCCAGCTTGTGCTTCTTCCAGCCCACCGTTTCTCATGATGTACTCTGCATATAAGTTAAATAAGCAGGGTGACAATATACATCCTTGACGTACTCCTTTTCCTATTTGGAACCAGTCTGTTGTTCCACCTCCTGTTCTAACTGTTGCTTCCTGACCTGCATACATATTTCTCAAGAGGTAGGTCAGGTGATTTGGTATTCCCATCTCTTTCAGAATTTTCCACAGTTTATTGTGATCCACACAAAGGCTTTGGCATAGTCAATGAAAAGGCAAAAAGGTAGGACACTGAAAGATGAACTACTCGGGTCGGTAGATGCCCAATATGCTACTGGAGATTAGTGGAGAAATAACTCCAGAAAGAATGAAAGGATGGCACTAAAGCAAAACAACACCCAGTTGTGGATGTGACTGGTGATAGAAGCAAGGTCCGGTGCTATAAAGAGCAATATTGCATAGGAACCTGGAATGTTAGGTCCATGAATCAAGGCAAATTGGAAGTGGTCAAGCAGGAGATGGCAAGAGTGAACATTGACATTCTAGGAATCAGTGAACTAAAATGGACTGGAATGGGTGAATTTAACTCAGATGACCATATTATCTACTGCTGTGGGCAGGAATCCCTCAGAAGAAATGGAGTAGCCATCATGGTCAACAAAAGAGTCCAAAATGCAGTGCTTGGATGCAGTCTCAAAAACGACAGAATGATCTGTGTTCATTTCCAAGGCAAACCATTCAATATCATGGTAATCCAATTCTATGCCCTGACAGTAATGCTGAAGAAGCTGAAGTTGAATGGTTCTATGAAGACCGACTAGACCTTCTAGAACTAACACCCAAAAAAGATGTCCTTTTCATTACAGGTGACTGGAATGCAAAAGGAGGAAGTCAAGAAAAATCTGGAGTAACAGGCAAATTTGGCCTTGGAATGTGGAATGAAGCAGGGCAAAGGCTATTAGAGTTTTGCCAAGAGAATGCACTGGTCATAGCAAACACCCTCTTCCAACAGCATGGACTCTACACATGGACATCACCAGATGGTCAACACCAAAATCAGATTGATTATATTCTTTGCAGCCAAAGATGGAGAAGCTCTATACAGTCAGCAGAAACAAGACTAGGAGCTGACTGTGGCTCAGATCATGAACTCCTTATTGCTAAATTCAGACTTAAATTGAAGAAAGTGGGGGAAACCACTAGACCATTCAGGTATGACCTAAATCAAATCCCTTATGACTATACAGTGGAAGTGTGAAATAGATTTAAGGACCTAGATCTGATAGACAGAGTGCCTGATGAACTATGGAATGAGGTTCATGACATTGTACAGGAGACAGGGATCAAGACCATCCCCAAGAAAAAGAAATGCAAAAAAGCAAAATGGCTGTCTGAGGAGGACTTACAAATAGCTGTGAAAAGAAGAGAAGCGAAAAGCAAAGGAGAAAATGAAATATATATCCATTTGAGTGCAGAGTTCCAAAGAATAGCAAGAAGACATATAGATGGCTAACAAATACATGAAAAGATGCTCAACATCACTCATTATTCGAGAAATACAAACCAAAACTACAATGAGATATCACCTCACACCAATTCTAATGGCCATCATCAAAGAGTCTACAAACAATAAATGCTGGAGAGGGTGTGGAGAAAAGAGAATGCTCTTGCACTGTTGGTGGAATTGATACAGCCACTATGGAAGACAGTATCAGTCAGTCAGTTCAGTCACTCAGTCTTGTCCGACTCTTGTGACCCCCTGGACTGCCTGGCTTTCCTGTCCAACACTAACTCCCAGAGCCTACTCAAACTCATGTCCATCACTATGGAAGACAGTATGGAGATTCCTTTAAAGACTAGCAATAAAAGCACCATATGACCCAACAATCCTACTTCTAGTCATATACCCTGAGGAGACCAAAACTGAAATAGACATATGTATCCCAATGTTCATTGCAGCACTATTGCAATAACTAGAACATGGAAGCAGCCTACATGTCCATTGACAGATGAATGGATAAAGAAGCTGTAGTACGTATATACAATGGAATATTACTCAGCCATAAAAAGGAACACATTTGAGTTAATTCTAAATAGGTGGATGAACCTAGAGCCTATTATAGAGTGAAGTATGTCAGAAAGAGAAAGCTAAATGTCATACACTAATGCATATATATGGAATCTAGAAAGACGGTGCCAATGTATTTATTTGCAGGGCAACAGTGGAGAAACAGACATAGAGAACAGCCTTATAAACATGGGGGTAGGTAGAGGAGAGGGTGAAATGTATGGAGAGAGTAACATGGAAACTTACATCACCATATGTCAAATAGATAGCCAATGGGAACTTGCTGTATGACTCAGAGAACTCAAACAGGGGCTCTGTATAAACCTAGAGGGGTGGGATTGGAAGGGAGGTTCAAGAGTGAGGGGACATATGCATATATATGGCTGATTCATGTTGATGTTTGACAGAAAACAACAAAATTCTGTAAAGCAATTATCCTTCAACTAAAAATAAATAAATTTAAAAGAAACAAACAAAAAGACAAGATAAAGGTGCCCACTTTTCAATTCCTATTCAACTTTATACTGATGTCCTAGCCAGAGAAATTAGACCAGAAAAAGAAAAAAAAAAAGTATCCAAATCAGAGAGGCAATAGTAAAACTGTCACTTGAAGATGATATAGTACTTTATACAAAAAACCCTAAGGACACCACCAAAAAACTGTTAGAACAATAAACAAATTCAGTAAAGTTGTAGAAAACAAAACCAACACACAGAAATTAGTTGAATTTCTATACATTATCAATGAACTACCTCAGAAAGAAATAGTAAAAGGCACATTTACAGCAGTATTAAAAGGAATCCATATGTAGGAATAAACCTAACAAGGGAGATGATAGCTCTATACATTGAAAACTCTAAGAGTCTGATGAAAGTAACTGAAGGATGACATAAGTGGAAAGGTATTTCATGCTCATAGATTGGATAAATAATATTAAAGTGTCCATACTGTCTAAAGCAATCTACAAATTGAATGCAATCCGTATCAAATGAAAGTGGCATTTCTTCATAGAAATAAGAAAAACAATTCTAAAATTTGTGCAGAACCAGAAAACACCCCAAATACTAAAAGCAATATTAGTAAATAACAAATCTGGAAGAATAACACTCCAAGATTCCAAACTATATTACAAAACCATATCCTCAAGGACCATCCAATGTTAATAATAAAAACAGAATGATATTGACATAAAACAGATACATAGTTCAGTGAAACTAAACAGAGCCCAGAAATAAACCAAAGGTACACTATCAACTAATCTTTGACAAGAATGCCAAGAATACACAATAGAGAAAAGGTTGTTGTTGTTCAGTCACTAAGTTATGTCTAACTCTTTGCAACTCCATGAACTGCAGCACGCCAGGCTTTCCTATCCTTCACTATCTCCCTGAGTTTGCTCAAACTCATCTCCATAGTGTCAGTGAGGCCATCCAGCTCTCTCATCCTCTGTCGCCCTCTTCTCCTCTTGCCCTCAATCTTTGCCAACATCAGGGTCTTTTCCAATGAGTCAGCTCTTCTCATCAGATGGCCAAAGTATTGGACCTTCAGCTTCAGCACCAATCCTTCCAAAGTATATTCAAGGTTGATTACCTTCAGGATTGACTAGCTTGATCCACCTGTAGTCCAAGTGACTCTCAAGAGTCTTCTCCAGCACTACAGTTCAAAAGCATCAATTCTTCAGTGCTCAGCCTTCTTTATGGTCCAACTCTCACATGCATACATGACTAATGGAAAATACCATAGCTTTGACTAGATGAGTTTTGTCAGCAAAGTAATGTCTCTGCTTTTTAATACACAGTCTAAATTTGTCATAGCTTTCCTTCCAGGGAGCAAGTATCTTTTAATTTCATGGCTCAAGTCTGCAGTGATTTTGGAGCCCAAGAAAATTAAATCTGACACTGTTTCTAGTCTCTCCAATAAATGGTGTTGGGAAGACTATATATCTATATGCACAAGAAAGAAACTAGACACCTATCTTACACCACTCACAAAAGTTAACTCAAAATGGGTTAAAGACTTGAACTTAAGACCCAAAACCATAAAACTTCTTAAAAAAATATAGGGGAAAAGCTCCTTGGCATTCATCTTGGCAATGATTTCAAGAATATGACACCAAAAGCACAGGCAATAAAAGTTAAACAGGTTGAACCACATCAAACTAAAAGGCTCTGGACAGAAAAGAAACAATCAACAAAATGATAAAGCAAGCTTTGAAATGGGAGCAAGCTATCTATCTGATAAGAAGTCAATATCCAAAATATACATATAAAAAACCCATATAATTCAATAGCAAAATAATAACCCAATTTTTTGAATGGACTAAAGACCTGAATAGACATTTTTCCAATGAAGACATAAATGGCCGACAGGTATACGAAAAGCTGTTCTACATAGCTAATCATCAGGATAATGACACCTCACACATGTATGAATGACTATTACCAAAAACACAAGAGAGAACAAGTGTTGGTGAGGGTGTAGGGAAAAGCAAACCATTATATACCGTTCATGGAAATGTAAATTGATGCATCCATTATGGAAAATAATATGGAAGCTTCTCAACAAACTAAAAGTTGAATTACTGTATGACCCAACAATCCCACTACTGAGTATACATACAAAAGATATAAAAAAAATGAAATCATTATTTCAATGAGACATCTACACTCATATGTTCACTGTAGCATTATTTATCAAATGTGATATATATGTGGGTGAAAGTGAAAGTGAAGTCACTCAGTCGTGTCTGACTCTTTGTGACCCCATGGACTGTAGCCTACCAGGCTCCTCCCTCCATGGGATTTTCCAGGCAAGAGTACTGGAGTGGGTTGCCATTTCCTTCTCCAGGGGATCTTCCCGACCCAGGGATCGAACCCAGGTCTCCTGCATTCCAGGCAGACACTTTAACCTCTGAGCCACCAGGGAAGCCCATATATGTGGGTATACATATGTAAATACATACATATAAATTGTATGTTATTTAGCCTTATAAAAGAAGAAAATCTTGCCCTTGTTACAACATTGGTGACTTGGAGGATATTATAAAATATCTTAAATGAAATAAGCCAGAGACAGAAAAATACTGCATGACATCACTTATGTGTGGACTCTAAAACCATAGAACACACAATATCAGACAGTAGAACACTTATTTCCAGGGATTGGGGGGTGGGGAGATAGGGAGATGCCGGTCAAAGATTACAAACACTCAATTATCAGACGAGTAATTTCTGGAGATCTAACATACAACATGGTGACAATGATGATATTTAATAATTATTGTTTTAGTCACTAAGTCACGTCTGACTCTTTTGTGACCCCATGGGCTGTAGCTCACCAGGCTCCTCTGTCTGTGGGATTTCCCAGGCAAGAACAGTGGAGTGGGTTCCCTTTTTCTTCTCCAGGGGACCTTCCCAACACAGGGATCAAATCGGAATCTCCCTAATTGACAGGCGAATTCTTTACCACTGAGCCAACTGGGAAGCCCTATATTTAATAATACTTGATTGTACACTTGAAATTTGCTGAGAGAGTAGACCTAAATTGTTGTCACTACACACACACACAAAAAAAAATGATAACTAAAAGAAAACAAGTTTAAAAGATGTTGAGATGGGGGGGGCGATCCTAAGATGGTGGAGGAATAGAATGGGGAGACCACTTTCTCCCCCACAAATTCATCGAAAGATCATTTGAACACTGAGAAAATTCCACAAAACAACTTCTGAATGCTGGCAAAGGACACCAGGCACCCAGAAAAGCAGCCCATTCTCTTCGAAAGGAGGTAGGGCAAAATATAAAAGATAAAAAGAGAGACAAAGGAGTTAAGGATGGAGACCCATCCTGGGGAGGGAGTCGTGAAGGAGGAGAAATTTCCAAACACCAGGAAACCCTCTCACCGGTGGGTCTGTGGGGAGTTTTGGAATCTTGGAAGGCAACATAACTGGGAGGGGAAAAAAAAGAACCCACAGATTACATGCCTAGCAGCGACTCCCAATGGAGAGGCAGCCCAGAAGCTCGCATCCACCAGCAGCAAGGGAGGGCTGAACAGGGAGGCGTGGGCTGCATGCATAGGGTGGGGACCAGGCCTGAATGCCCTGAGAACAATCTGAGGGAGCTAACGTGAGACAGCAACCCAAACTGTGGGAATAACCAGAGACGGAAAAAAAGAGAGAGGGAGGAAAAAAAAAAAACTTTCCCGCAAAAAGCTCTGAGGCACAGCCTGGCCCGCTCACAGAACAAAGGACTGAGCGAATACCAGAGGAGAGCTAGCCAGCTGTGCACAGGCCCCTCCCCTCGCCGGAGGCAGAGAGGCAGACCGCTACAGCCAGAGCCGGAAGGCAAGGGCAATCTCAGCCCCAGAGATGGCCTCCTCCACCAAACTGTGAGCAGGCTCCCAATTACTAACGAAGTCTTCCTGGGATCCTGGATGGTTGGCATCCACCAGGAGGGTCGCAGTCAGAGATCAGCTCCCCAGAGGAGACACACGGCACACCTGAGATGACACTCTTGTGCACCCAGGAAACCAAGCAGCTGGGACTGGGAAGGTGATAAGATGCACCGCCCAGCTGGGAGAGTGCGCTCGCCAAGCACCTGGTCACCTGAGCCGCTTGGACCTGGGAAGGGCACAAAACGCAGGCCCAACCAAGTCTGTGTCTTTGTGGAGTACTCGAGAACCTGAACCTGAGTGGCTTAGACCTGGGAAGTGCATGCAACCCAGAGCCTGCTTTAGGCAGTTCCCCTGCAGAGCAACCTGGAGCCTGAGCAGTATAGCTGGGGAAAGCACACACGCGGTGAGCAGGGGCAAACCCAGTGTGGCCCAGACACTGCGAGCACTCCCCACACATGCCAGTGCTATTTGTTTGCAGTGTCCCTCCCTCCCCACAGCACAACTGAACAAGTGAGCCTAAATAAGTGATCACCTTCGCCCCTTGTGTCAGGGTGGAAATTAGACACTGAAGAGACTTGCAAACAGAGGAAGCCAAAATAAACAAAGAAGAGGGAACTGCTCTGGAAGTGACAGGTGCAACAGATTAAAACCCTGTAGTTAGCACTGACTACACTGGAAGGGGCCTATAGACCTTGAGAAGAAGTGTAAGCTGGAACAAGGAACTATCTGAAACTGAACTGACCCCACACTGCCCTCAACGGCTTCAGAGAAATTCCTAGATATATTTTACTATTAACATTTTTTTTTATTTTTTATTTTTAAGTTCCTTATTACTCCTTTAATTTTCATTTTTACAACCTACTATTACCTTGAAAAAAAGACCTTATTTTTAAAGCAAATTTCATATATATATATTTTTTATAATTTTTGTGTTTTTTTAAAAATTGTATTTTCGAGAGTCTAATCTGTCCTCTAGATTTTTCACCTTTGTTTTTGATTTTTGTTATCAATTTTGCACCTTTAAGAATCCAATCTTCAGTACCCATTTTTACTTAGGTGTGTGATTACTGGCTTGATTGCTCTTTCCCCTTTTTGACTCTTGTTTTTCTCCTCCAGGAAACCTCTATCTCCTCCCTCTCCCTTTTCTTCTCTACCCAACTCTGTGAATTTTGGGGGGTGCTCCAGGCTGTGGAGAACACTTAGGGAACTGATTGCTGGCTAGATTTGCCTCTCTCCTTTTGACTTCCCATCTTCTCCTCCTGGTCACCTCTATCTCCTTCCTCCCTCTTCTCTTCCCTATGTAACTCCATGAACCTCTCTGAGGGGTCCAGACTGTGGAGAGCACATAGGGAATTGATTACTGGCTAGATTGCTCTCTCCCCTTTTGATTCCCCCTCTTCTCCTCCTGTTCACCTCTATCTCCTTCTTCCCTCTTCTCTTCTCCATGTAACTCTGTGAACCTCTCTGGGTGTCCCTCACTGTGGAGAATCTTTTCACCATTAACCTAGATGTTTTATCATTGGTGCTGTATGGATGGAGAAGTCTCGAGGCTACTGCAAAAATAAGACTGAAAGCCAGAGACAGGAGGCTCAAATCCAAAACTTGTGAACACCAGAAAACATTTGGCTCCAGGGAAATTAATCAACAAGAGCTCATTCAAAAGCCTCCATACCTACACTGAAATCAAGCTCCACCTAAGAGCCAACAAGTTTCAGAGCAAGACACACAAAGCTAATTGGAACATAACCCTGAGCTTTAAAATACAAGCTACCAAAAGTCACACCAAACCCACAGACACCTCAAAATTCACTACTGGACAGTTTATTGCACTCCAGAGAGAGGAAATCCAGCTCCACCCATCAGAACACTGACACAAGCTTCCCTAACCAGGTAACATTGGCAAGCCACTCATCCAACCTCACCCACAGGGAGGAAACTCCACAATAAAGGGGAACCACAAACTACCAGCATACAGAAAGGCCACCCCAAACACAGCAATCTAAAGATCAAAAGGCAGAGAAATATTCATCAGGTAAAGGAACAAGACAAATGCCCACCAACCCAAACAAAAGAGGAGGAGATAGGGAGTTTACCTCAAAAAGAAATCAGAATAATGATAGTAAAAATGACCCAAAACCTTGAAAACAAAATGGAGTTACAGATAAACAGTCTGGAGTCAAGGTTTGAGAAGATGCAAGAAATGTTTAACAAAGACCTAGAGGAAATAAAAAAGAATCAGTCAATAATGAATAATGCAATAACTGAGATCAAAATCACTCTGGAGGAAACCAAGTGCAGAATAACTGAGGCAGAAGATAGGATAAGTGAGGTGGAAGATAAAATGGTGGAAATAAATGAAGCAGAATGGAAAAAAGAAAAAAGAATTTAAAGAAATGAGGACAACCTCAGAGACCTCTGGGACAATGTCAAATGCCCCAACATTCGAATCATAGGAGTCCCAGAAAAAGAAGACAAAAAGAAAGGCCATGAGAAAATACTTGAGGAGATAATAGTTGAAAACTTCCCTAAAACGGGGAAGGAAATTGCCACCCAAGTCCAAGAAACCCAGAGAGTCCCAAAAAAGGTAAACCCAAGGTGAAACACTCCAAGACACATATTAATCAAAATAATCAAGATTAAACACAAAGAACAAATATTAAAAGCAGCAAAGGAAAAACAACAAATAACACACAAGGGGATTATCATGAGGATAATAGCTGACCTTTCAATAGAAACTCTTCAGGCCAGAAGGGAATGGCAGGACATACTTAAAGTGATGAAAGAGAAAAACCTACAACCCAGATTACTGTACCCAGCAAGGATCTCATTCAAATATGAAGGAGAAATCAAAAGCTTTCCAGACAAGCAAAAACTGAGAGAATTCACCACCACAAAACCAGCTCTTCAACAAATGCTAAAGGAGCTTCTCTAGACAGAAAACACAGAAAAGGTTTATAAACTCAAACCCAAAACAACAAAGTAAATGGCAACGGGATCATACTTATCAATAATTACCTTAAATGTAAATGGGTTGAATGTTCCAACCAAAAGACAAAGACTGGCTGAAAGGATACAAAAACAAGACCCCTATATATGTTGTCTACAAGAGACCCACCTTAAAACAAGGGACACATACAGACTGAAAGTGAAGGGCTGGCAAAAGATATTCCACGCAAATAGAGATCAAAAGAAAGCAGGAGTAGCAATATTCATATCCGATAAAATACTTTGAAATAAAGGCCCTGAAAAGAGACAAAGAAGGAAATTACATAATGATCAAAGGATCAATCCAAAAAGAAGATATAGCAATTATAAATATATATGCACCCAACATAGGAGCACTGCAATATGTAAGGCAAATGCTAATAAGTATGAAAAGGGAAATTAACAATAACATAATAGTGGAAGACTTTAATACCCCACTAACACCTGGGATAGATCAACTAAACAGAAAATTAACAAGGAAACACAAACTTTAAATGATACAATGGACCAGTTAGACCTAGTTGATATCTATAGGATATTTCACCCCAAAACAATGAATTTCACCTTTTTCTCAAGTGTACCCAGAAACTTCTCCAGGATAGATCACATCCTAGGGCATAAATCCAGCCTTGGTGAATTAAAAAAAAAAATTGAAATCATTCCAAGCATCCTTTCTGATCACAGGGTGGTAAGATTAGATGTCAACTACAGGAAAAAACATTTAAAACACAAACATATAGAGGCTGAACAACACGCTGCTGAATAACCAACAAATCACAGAAGAAATCAAAATATGCATAGAAACGAATGAAAATGAAAACACACACAAAAAAACCTATGGGATTCAGTAAAAGAAGTGCTAAGGGGAAGGTTCATAGCAATACAATCTTACCTCAAGAAACAAGAGAAAAATTATATAAATAACCCAACCTTCCCTAAAGCAACTAGAAAAAGAAGAAATGAAGAACTCCAGGGTTAGTAGAAGGAATGAAATCATAAAAAGTAAGGCAGAAATAAATGAAAAAAAACAAACAAAGGAGACCATAGCAAAAATCAACAAAGCTAAAAGCTGGTTCTTTGAGAAGATAAATAAAATAGACAAACCATTAGCCAGATTCATCAGGGAAAAAAAGGAACAAGAATGAAATCAACAAAATTAGAAATAAAAATGAAGAAATCACAGCAGACAACACAGAAATACAAAGGATCATAAGTGACTACTTATCAGCAACTATATGCAATAAGAGGGACAACTTGGAAGAAATGGCCAAATTCTTAGAAAAGTACAACTTTCCAAAACTGAACCAGGAGGAAATAGAAAACCTTAACAGACCCATCACAAGCACGGAAAACAAAAGTATAATAAAAAAATCTTCCAACAAGCAAAAGTCCAGGACCAGATGGCTTCACAGCTGAATTCTAGCAAAAAATTTAGAGAAGAGCTAACACCTACCATACTCAAACTCTTCCAGAAAATTTCAGAGGAAAGTAAACTTCCAAACTCATTCTATGAGGCCACCATCATGCTAATACCAAAATCTGACAAAGATGCCACAAAAAAAGAAAACTACAGGCCAATATCACTGATGAACATAGATGCAAAAATCCTTAACAAAATTCTAGCAATCAGAATCCAACAACACATTAAAAAGATCATGACACATCATGACCAAATGGGCTTTATTCCAGGGATGCAAGGATTCTTTAACATTTGTAAATCAATCAGTGTCATACACCACATTAACAAATTGAAAGATAAAAAATATATGATTATCTCAGTAGATGCAGAGAAAGCCTTTGAAAAAATTCAGCATCCATTTATGGTAAAAACCCTCCAGAAAGCAGCACTAGAAGAAACATACCTCAACATAATATATGATATATCTGACAAACCCACAGCAAACATTATCCTCAATGGTGAAAAATTGAAAGCATTTCCCCTAGAGTCAGGAACAAGACAAGGGTGCCCACTCTCACCACTACTATTCAACAAAGTTTTGGAAGTTTTGAGCACAGCAATCAGAGCAGAAAAAGAGATAAAAGGAATCCAGATTGGAAAAGAAGAAGTAAAACTCTCACTGTTTGCAGATGACATGATCCTCTACATAGAAAACACTAAAGACTCCACCAGAAAATTACTAGAGCTAATCAATGAATATAGTAAAGGTGCAGGATGTAAAATCAACACACAGAAATCACTTGCATTCCTATACCCTAACAATGAGAAAACAGAAAGAGAAATTAAGGAAACAATTCCATACACTATTGCAACGAAAAGAATTAAACACTTAGGAATATATCTACCTAATGAAACAAAAGACCTATATATAGAAAACTATAAAATACTGATGAAAGAAATCAAGGAGGACATAAATAGATGGAGAAATATACCATCTTCATGGATTGGGAGAATCAATATAGTAAAAATGAGTATACTACCCAAAGCCATCTATATATTCAATGCAATCCCTATCAAGCTACCAATGGTATTTTTCACAGAACTAGAAAAAATAATTTCACAATTTGCATGGAAATACAAAAAACCTCGAATAGCCAAAGCAATCTTGAGAAAGAAGAATGGAACTGGAGGAATCAACCTGCCTTACTTCAGGCTATACTACAAAGTTAATATTAAGACACTATGGTACTGGCGCAAAGACAGAAAAATAGATCAATGGAACAAAATAGAAAGCCCAGAGATAAATCCATGCACCTATGGACATCTTATCTTTGACAAAGGAGGCAAGAATATAGAATGGAGAAAAGACAATCTCTTTAACAAGTGGTACTGGGGAAATGCAAAAGAATGCTCAAACTACCGCACAATTGCACTCATCTCACATGCTAGTAAAGTAATGCTCAAAATTCTCCAAGCCAGGCTTCAACAATATGTGAACCGTGAACTCCCTGATGTTCAAGCTGGTTTTAGAAAAGGCAGAGGAACCAGAGATCAAATTGCCAACATATGCTGGATCATGGAAAAAGCAAGAGAGTTCCAGTAAAACATCTATTTCTGCTTTATTGACTATGCCAAAGCCTTTGACTGTGTGGATCACAATAAACTGTGGAAAATTCTCAAAGAGATGGGAATACCAGACCACCTGACCTGCCTCTTGAGAAATCTGTATGCAGGTCAGGAAGCAACAGTTAGAACTGGACATGGAACAACAGACTGGTTCCAAATGGGAAAGGAGTACGTCAAGGCTGTATATTGTCACCCTGCTTATTTAACTTATATGCAGAGTACATCATGAGAAACGCTGGACTGGAAGAAACACAAGCTGGAATCCAGATTGCCGGGAGAAATATCAATAACCTCAGATATGCAGATGACACCACCCTTATGGCAGAAAGTGAAGAGAAGCTAAAAAGCCTCTTGATGAAAGTGAAAGAGGAGAGTGAAAAAGTTGGCTTAAAGCTCAACATTCAGAAAACAAAGATCATGGCATCCGGTCCCATCACTTCATGGGAAATAGATGGGGAAACAGTAGATACAGTGTCAGACTTCATTTTTTGGGGCTCCAAAATCACTGCAGATGGTGACTGCAGCCATGAAATTAAAAGAGGCTTACTCCTTGGAAGAAAAGTTATGACCAACGTAGATAGTATATTCAAAAGCAGAGACATTACTTTGCCGACTAAGTTCCGTCTAGTCAAGGCTATGGTTTTTCCTGTGGTCATGTATGGATGTGAGAGTTGGACTGTGAAGAAGGCTGAGTGCCGAAGAATTGATGCTTTTGAACTGTGGTGTTGGAGAAGACTCTTGAGAGTCCCTTGGACTGCAAGGAGATCCAACCAGTCCATTCTGAAGGAGATCAACCCTGGGATTTCTTTGGAAGGAATGATGCTAAAGCTGAAACTCCAGTACTTTGGACACCTCATGCGGAAAGTTGACTCATTGGAAAAGACTCTGATGCTGGGAGAGATTGGGGGCAGGAGGAGAAGGGGACGACAGAGGATGAGATGGCTGGATGGCATCACTGACTCGATGGAAGTGAGTCTGAGTGAACTCCGGGTGATGCTGAGGGACAGGGAGGCCTGGCATGCTGCGATTCTTGGGGTCGCAAAAAGTCACACACGACTGAGCGACTGAACTGACTGAACTGATGGAGAAGCTCTATACAGTCAACAAAAACAAGACCAGGAGCTGACTGTGGCTCAGATCATGAACTCCTTATTACCAAATTCAGACTCAAAGTGAAGAAAGTAGGGAAAACTGCTAGATCATTCAGGTATGACCTAAATCAAATCCCTTATGATTATACAGTGGAAGTGAGAAATAGATTTAAGGGTCTAGATCTGATAGATAGAGTGCCTGAGGAACTATGGAATGAGGATCGTGACATTGTACAGGATACAGGGATCAAGACCATCCCCATGGAAAAGAAATGCAGAAAAGCAAAATGGCTGTCTGGGGAGGCTTTACAAATAGCTGTGAAAAGAAGAGAGGTGAAACACAAAGGAGAAAAGAAAAGATATAAGGATCTGAATGCAGAGTTCCAAAGAACAGCAAGAAGAGATAAGAAAACCTTCTTCAGCGATCAATGCAAAGAAATAGAGGAAAACAACAGAATGGGAAAGACTAGAGATCTCTTCAAGAAAATTAGAGATACCAAGGGAACAAATATATTAGGGTATATGTATTTTTATGGATTATGGTTTTCTCTGGGTATATGCCCAGTAATGTGATTGCTGGGTCATATGGTAGTTTTATTTCTAGTTTTTTTTTTAAAGTAATCTCCATACTGTTTTCCATAATGGCTGTATCAATTTACATTCCCACCAACAGTACAAGAGGGTTCCCTTTTCTTCACATCCTCTCCAGCATTTATTGTTTGTAGATTTTTTGGTGATGGCCAATCTGACTGCTGTGAGGGATATCTCATTGTAGTTTTGATTTGCATCTCCCCAATAATGAGTGGTGTTGAGCATCTTTTCATGAATTTGTTTGGCCGCCTGTATGCCTTCTTTGGAGAAACGTCTGTTTAGGTTTTCTACCCTTTTTTTGATTGTGTTGTTTCTTTTCTGATATTGAGGTTTTTGTATATTTTGGAGATGAATGCTTTGTTAGATGCTTTGTTTGCAATTATTTTCTCCCATTCTGAGGGTTGTCTTTTCATCTTTTTATAGTTTTCTTTTCGACATAAAAGCTTTTCCACTAAATTGGGTCCTATTTGTTTATTTTTATTTTTATTACTCTAAGAGTTGGATCAAAGAGGATCTTGCTGTGATTTATGTCAAAGAATGTTCTGCCTGTGTTTTCCTCTAAGAGTTTTACAGTGTCTGACCTTACATTTAGATCTTTAATCCATTTTGAGTTTGTGTGTTCGGTGTTAGGAAGTGTTCTAATTTTATTCTTTTACATGTAGCTGTCCAGCTTTCCCAGAAATACTTATTGAGGAGGCTCTCTTTCCTCCATTGTATATTCTTGTCTCCTTTGTCAAAGATAAGTTGCCCAGAGGTGCGTGGATTTATCTCTGGGCTTTCTATCTTGTTCTATTGACCTATATTTCTGTTTTTGTGCCAGTACCATTCTGTCTTGATGACTGTAGCTTTGTAGTATAGTCTGAAGTCGGGAAAGTTGGTTCCTCCAGTTCCTTTTTTTTCTTTCTCAAGATTGCTTTGGCTATTAGGGATCTTTTGGGTCTCCACACAAATTGTAATTTTTTGTGTTCTAGTTCTGGTGAAAAATGCCATTGGTAATTTGATAGGGATTGCATTGAATCTGTAGATTGCTTTGGGTAGTATAGTCATTTTCACAATGTTGATTCTTCCAATCCATGAGCATGGAATATGTTTCTATTTATTTGTGTCTTCAATTTCTTTCATCAGTACTTCATAATTTTTAGTGTACAAATCTTCTACCTTCTTGGTTAAGTTTATCCATAAGTATTTATTATTTTTGATACTATTGTAAATGGAATTGTTTTATTTCTTTTTCAAGTATTTTGTTTCTTTTGTATAGAAATGCAACTGATTACTGTATGTTGATTTTTGTATTCTACAACTTTGCTGAATTCATTTATTAGTCCTAACAGTTTTTTGGTGCAGTCTTTAGGGTTTTCTACATATAAGATCATATTATCTGCAGCAGAGACTATTTTACTTCTTCCTTTCTGATTTGTATGTCTCTTATTTCTTCTTGCCCAATTGCTCTTTTAGGACATCCAGTAATATGTTAGTAGGAGTGGTTAGAGTGGGCACCTTTGTCTTATTCATGACCTTAGAGGAAAAGATTTCAACCTTTCAACCTTTCAACATTGACTATTACATAAGCTCTGAGTTTCTCATATGTGGTCTTTCGTATTATGTGGTACATTCCTTCTATATCCAAATTTTTGAGAGTTTTCATCATGAAATCATGCTGTATTCTGTCAAATGCTTTTACTTCATCTATTGACATGATCATATAATTTTTATATTTCATTTTATTAAGTAGTATATGACATATATTGATTTGCATATGTTGAACTATACTTGCATCCTAAGGATAAGTCCTACTTTATCATGGGGTATTGTCCTTTTAATGTACTGTGTAATTCAGTTTGTTGGTATTTGGCTGAGGATATTTATATCTATGTTTATCAGGGATATTAACCTGTGGTCTTCTTTTCTTGCAGTGTCCTTATCTGACTTTGGTATCAGGGTAATGTAGACATCATAAGTTGGATTTGGGGGTGTTCTCTTAAACTTTTTCAAAGAGCTTGAGAAGAGTTGGCCTTGATTTTTCTGTAAATGCTTGGTAGATTTCACCAGTGAAGCCATCTGGTCCTGAGTTTTTCTTTGTTGGGAGATTTATGATTACTGATTCAATTTCTTTACTCATTACTGGTCTGTTCAGATTTTCTATTTTTTCATGATTTAGTCTTGATAATTTCTATGTATCCAAAAATTTATCCATTTCTTTTAGATTTACCAAATTGTTGGCATGCAATTGTTCATGATCTTACATATTTCTGTGATATCAGCTGTAATGGCTCTTCCTTCATTTCTGATTTTATTATTTGAATCTTTTTTCTCAGTCTAGCTTCAAGTTTGCCAGTTTTTGGGTTTCCTTTTAGAAAAAACTGCTCACAATTTTGTTAATCTTTCAGATTGTTGTTCTGTTCTCTAGGTTTTTTAAAATTTATGTTTTAATCTTTATTTCCTTCCTCCTACTAACTTTGGACTTAGTTTATTCTTTTCCTAATTATTCAAGGGACAAGGTTATGTTGTTTTTTTCCTTAAATCCTTGTTTTTTCTTAATATAGATAGTCATTGCTATAAAATTTCTTCTTAGAACTGCTTTTGCTGCATTTCATGAGGTTTTCTATGTTGTTTCCATTGTCATTTGTTTCAATATATTTTTTATTTCCCTTTTGGTTTCCTTGGATCCATTATGTGATAAAGAATGTGCTTAATTTCCATGCATTTGTGAATTTTCCAGTTTTCCTCCTGCTGTTAGTCTCTAGTTTCATACCATTGTGATCAGAAAAGACAAGTAGTATGATATAAGTCTTCTTAAATTTGTTAAAGCTTGTTTTCTTAACTAATATATAATTATAGTGTAGGCCCTGACAGTTGTTGGATTTTTTCTTTTCCTTTTTTATAATGCAACTGCCTGACTTAAGCTTTGATTGCCAAGGTATCCACTTCAGAGGCATCCACTTCAAGGATGGCGATCTCAAATAAATACAATTGCCAGCCACATGACTAAAAAATCAGGCTGCCTCCCCCACTGAGGGTGAAAGAGGAGAATGAAAAAGCTGGCTTAAAATTCAGCATTCAAAGAACTAAGATCATGGCATCTGGTCCCATCACTTCATGACAAATGGGGGGAAAGTGGAAACGGTGACAAACTTTATTTTCTTGGGCTCCAAAATCAGTGCAGATGGTGCCTGCAGCCATGAAATTAAAAGACACTTGCTCCTTGAAAGAAAACCTAGACAGCATATTAAAAAGCAGAGATATCACTGCCGACAAAAGTCTGTCTAGTCAAAGCTATGATTTTTCCAGTAGTCATGTATGGATGTGAGAGTTGGACCATAAAGAAAGCTGAGCACCAAAGAATTGATGCTTTTGAACTGTGGTCTTAACACTCCTTTGGACTGCAAGGAGATCCAACCAGTCAATCTTAAAGAAAATCAATCCTGAATATTCATTGGAAGGACTGATGCTGCAGCTGAAGCTCCAATACTTTGGCCACCTGATGTGAAGGGCTGATTCATTAGAAAAGGCACCAATGCTGTGAAAGATTGAAGGCGGGAGGAGAAGGGCATGACAGATGATGAGATGGTTGGATAGCCTTACGGACTCGATGGACATGAGTTTGAGCAAACTCCAAGAGCTGGTGATGGACAGGGAAGCCTGGCATGCTGCAGTCCATGGGTTTCAAAGAGTTGAACATGATTGAGTGACTGAATGGAACTGAACTGATAGGTATGTTAGTATTTAATATATTTAGAAGCTCCAATTTTGGGTTCATATATATTTACAATTGTTATATATTTTTGATGAATTGACTACTTTATAATTATATAATGATGTTTTCTCTTGTTAGAGCTTTTGCATTAAAGTCTGTTTTGTTTGATGTAAATATAGCTACCCTATGCTCTCTTGATTACTTTTTGCATGAAATATCTTTTTCCATTTCTTCACTTTAAGCCTATGTGTGTCCGTAAAGCTGAAGTGAGTCTCCTGTTGGCATCATAGTGTTTGGTCTTGCTTTTTCTCTTTTTAAATCTATTCAGGTATACTGCCTTTTGATTGGAGAATTTAATCCATTTAAATTTAAAGTAATTATTGATAGGTAATGTTTAGTAATGACATCTTATTATTTTCCAGCTATTTTGTAGTCTCCTTGCTCCTTTCTTCCTCTCTTGCTGTCTTCTTTTGTGAATTGATGATTTCTATAGTGGTATGCTTTGATTATCTTTTATCATTTGTATTATATATCTTCTGTGGGTTTTTACTTTGTGATTACCATAAGGCTTACATAAAACATAGTTATAACAGTGGATTTTTAACTGATAACAACTTAACTTCAATCATATATAAGAATTGCTGTTGTTGTTTAATTGCTCAGTCATGTCTGACTCTTCAGTGACCCTATGGACTGAAGCCCACGAGGCTCCACTGTCCATGGGATTTCCCAGGCAAGAATGCTGGGGTGGGTTGCCACTTTCTCCTCCAAGGTATATTCTCTACCCAGGGATCCAACCGACATCTCCTGCAAGTCTCTTACATTGCAGGCAGATTCTTTACCACTGAGCCACTGGGGAAGCCCCCATATATAAGAATGCTACCTTTTTACTCTTCCCTCTTGTGTTTTTTGTTTTTGAGGCCATGACTTTCCTATCTTTATATTGTGTACTTATTAACAAATTATTGTGCATGCTAATTCGCTTGTTGTGTCTAACTCTTTGTGACGCTGTGAACTGTAGCTCGCCAGGCTCCTCTCTCCAAGGAATTCTCCAGGCAAGAACACTGGAAGGGTTGCCCTGTCCTCCTCCAGGGAATCTTCCTGTCCCAGGGATCAAACCCACATCTCTTATGTCTCCTGCATTGTTGGGTGGGTTCTTTACCACTAGTGCCACCTGGGAAGCCCAGCAAATTATTTTAACTATAGTTATTTTTAATACTTTTGTCCTTTAATCTTTATACTAGAGTGAAACGACATCACCATATTCAATATTAAAATATTCTCAATTTGACTATATTTATCTTTTACCAGTGTTATTGATATTTCCATATGAAAAATAGATATTTTCATGTTAATAATTAGTATCCTATCATTTCAGCTTGAAGAACCCCTTCTAGTATTTCTTGTAAGACAGGTCTAGTGGTGATGAACTCTCTCAGCTTTTGTTTATTTGGGAAAGTATTTATCTCTCCCTCAGTTCTGTATTCTTGGTTGGTAGTTTGTTGTTTTTTTTTTTTTTAATTTCTTTAAGCACTTCAAATATACTATCCCACTCTCCTGGCCATCAAGTTTTATCCTGAGAAATCCAGTGATAGCCTTGTAGGGATACTCTTGTATGTGAGGATTTTTTTCTCTTGCTTCTTTTAACATTCTCTCTTTAATTTTAGACAGCTTTATTTTAATATGTCTTTTTAAAATAAATTTATTCATTTTAATTGGACTCTAATTACTTTACAATATTGTAGTGGTTTTGCTATACATTGCCATGGGTGTACATGTGTTCCCCATCCTGAATCCCCCTCCCACTTCCCTCCCCATCCCATCCCTCTGGGTCATCTCAGTGCACCAGCCCCATACCTGTCCCATGCATCAAACCTGGACTGGTGATCTGTCTCACATATGATAATACACATGTCTCAATGCCATTCTCCAAAATCATCCCACCCTCTCCCTCTCCCACAGAGTCCAAAGATTGTTCTATATGTCTGTGTCTCTCTTGCTATCTCACATATAGGGTCATCATTACCATCTTTCTAAATTCCATCTATATGCGTTAGTATACTGTATTGGTGTTTTTCTTCCTGGCTTACTTCACTCTGTATAATAGGCTCCAGTTTCATCAACCTCATTAGAAATGATTCAAATGTATTCTTTTCAATGGCTGAGTAATATTTCATTGTGTATATGTACCACAGCTTTCTTATCCATTTGTTTGCTGATGGACATCTAGGTTACTTCCATGTCCTGGCTATTATAAACAGTGCTGTGATGAACATTGGGGTACACGTGTCTCTTTCAGTTCTGGTTCCCTCAGTGTGTATGCCTAGCAATGGGATTGCTGGGTCGTATGGCAGTTCTATTTCCAGTTTTTTAAGGAATCTCCACACTGTTCTCCATAGTGGCTGTACTAGTTTGCATTTCCACCAACAGTGGAAGAGGGTTCCCTTTCTCCACACCCTCTCTAGCATTTATTGTTTGTAGACTTTTGGATAGCAGCCATTCTGCCTGGCATGACGGTACATCATTGTGGTTTTGATTTGCATTTCTCTGATAATGAGTGATGTTGAGCATCTTTCAGTGTGTTTGATAGCTATCTGTATGTCTTCTTTGGAGAAATGTCTGTTTAGTTCTTTGGCCCATTTTTTGATTGGGTCGTTTATTTTTCTGGAATTGAGCTGCAGGAGCTGCTTGTATATTTTTGATATTAGTTGTTTGTCAGTTGCTTCATTTGCTATTATTTTCTCCCATTCTGAAGGCTGTCTTTTCACCTTGCTTAGAGTTTCCTTCGTTGTGAAAAAGCTTTTAAGTTTAATTAGGTCCCATTTTTTGGAGAAGGCGATGGCACCCCACTCCAGTACTCTTGCCTGGAAAATCCCATGGACGGAGGAGCCTGGTAGTCTGCAGTCCATGGGGTCGCGAAGAGTCAGACACAACTGAGCAACTTCACTTTCACTTTTCATTTTCATGCATTGGAGAAGGAAATAGCAACCGACTCCAGTGTTCTTCCCTGGAGAATCCCAGGAACGGGGGAGCCTGGTGGGTTGCCATCTATGGGGTCGCACAGAGTCAGACACGACTGAAGTGACGCAGCAGCAGCAACAGCAGCAGCAGCAGGTCTCATTTGTTTATTTTTGCTTTTATTTTCATTATTCTGGGAGGTGGGTCATAGAGGATTCTGCTGTGATTTATGTCAGAGAGTGTTTTGCCTATGTTTTCCTCTAGGAGTTTTATGGTTTCTGGTCTTACATTTAGATCTTTAATCCATTTTGAGTTTATTTTTGTGTATGGTGTTAGAAAGTGTTCTAGTTTCGTTCTTTTATAAGCGGTTGACCAGTTTTCCCAGTACCACTTGTTAAAGAGATTGTGTTTTCTCCATCCTATATTCTTGCCTCTTTTGTCAAAGATAAGGTGTCCATAGGTGCATGGATTTATCTCTGGGCTTTTTTTGTTCCTTTGATCTATTTTTCTGTCTTTGTGCCAGTACCATAGTGTCTTGATGGCTGTAGTTTTGCAGTATAGCCTGAAGTCAGGCAGGTTGATTCCTCCAGTTCGACTCTTCTTTCTCAAGATTTCTTTGGCTATTCGAGGTTTTTTGTATTTCCATACAAATTGTGAAACTATTTGTTCTAGTTCTGTGAAAAATACCATTGGTAGCTTGATAGGGATTGCATTGAATCTATAGATGGCTTTGGGTAATATACTCATTTTCACTATATTGATTCTCCCAATCCAAGAACATGGTACATTTCTCCATCTATTTGTGTCCTCTTTGATTTCTTTCATCAGTATTTTATAGTTTTCTATATATAGGTCTTTTGTTTCCTCAAGTAGATATATTCCTAAGTATTTAATTCTTTTCACTGCAATGATGAATGGAATTGTTTCCTTAATTTCTCCTTTTGTTTTCACATTGTTAGGGTATAGGAATGCAAGGGATTTCTGTGTGTTGATTTTATATCCTACAACTTTACTATATTCATTGATTAGCTCTAGTAATTTTCTGGTGGAGCTTTTAGGGTTTTCTATATAGAGGATCATGTCATCTGCAAACAGTGAGAGTTTTACTTCTTCTTTTCCAATCTGGATTCCTTTTATCTCTTTTTCTGCTCTGATTGCTGTGGCCAAAACTTCCAAAACTATGTTGAATAGTAGTGGTGAGAGTGGGCACCCTTGTCTTGTTCCTGACTCTAGGGGAAATGCTTTCAATTTTTCACCATTGAGGATAATGTTTGCTGTGGGTTTGTCAGATATAGCTTTTATTATGTTGAGATATGTTCCTTCTAGTCCTGCTTTCTGGAGGGTTTTTTTTTTATCATAAATGGATGTTGAATTTTGTCAAAGGCTTTCTCTGCATCTATTGAGATAATCATATAGATTTTATCTTTCAATTTGTTAATGTGGTGTATTACTTTGATTGATTTACAAATATTAAAGAATCCTTGCATCCCTGGGATAAATCCCACTTGGTCATGATGTATGATCTTTTAAATATGTTGTTGGATTCTGTTTGCTAGAATTTTATTAAAGATTTTTGCATCTATGTTCATCAGTGATATTGGCCTGTAGTTTTCTTTTTTTGTGGCATCTTTGTCTGGTTTGGTATTAGGGTGATGGTGGCCTCATAGAATGAGTTTGGAAGTTTACCTTCTGCAATTTTCTGAAAGAGTTTGAGTAGGATAGGTGTTAGCTCTTCTCTAAATTTTTGATAGAATTCAGCTGTGAAGCCGTCTGGTCCTGGGCTTTTGTTTGCTGGAAGATTTCTGATTACAGTTTCAATTTCCACGCTTTTGATGGGACTGTTAAGATAGAAGATCTTTCTGAGTTGAAATTTTGGAGGGACCTATGAACTACATGATTTAGATTACCAAATCTCTTCTCAGTCTTAGAATGTTCAGTTTTAATAAGCTGTCTGTACCTTTCTGCCTCTCTTTTTGTGGGACTCCAAATATATAATAGATTTTTCCCCTTAATGATATCCCATAGTCCACATAATTCTCATTTTTATTCTTTTGTGTCTCATTCTCCTCCTACTGGCTTTGTCTTATACTTCACAGATTCTTTCGTCTGCTTGTTGATGCTCTCTTTTACATTTTCCATTTCATTCCTTGTATTCTTTAGCTCCAGAATTTCTGTTTGGTTCTTTTCTATGATTTCTATCTCTCTGTTAAGTGTTATACTTTGTTCATATATTGTTGTCCTGATTTCATTGACTTGTCTGTCTGTGTTTTCTTGTAGCTCATTGAACTTCTTTAAAACAACCATTTTGAATTTTTATTTGGAAACTCACAGATCTCCATTTCCTTGGGATGTTTCCATTACTGGAAGAGTATTATTCTTTTTATGATATCATGTTTCCTTTGTTTTTCACGTTCCTTGAAATCTTGTGCTGTCTCTTTGTATTTGAAGAAGCAGAACCACCTTTATCCTTTAGTGATTTTCTTCCAAAATGCAATACTGCTCATCAGACCTGTTAGGAATTCCTGAACTTTTTCAGACCTATTCTACAGATATGCCTACTCTACATTTCTCATTCCCTCTTGGAGGAGGGAACAAGCAGGCATAAAATTCTATGCCTTCTCTTAGGCCTGAAAAATCAGTATGAGAGTGGAGAGCCTCCCATTTGCTCTCCCTGATGCAGTGTTGAATGCTCAAGCTTATGTGCTTTCTCCCAATCCTGTAGGGGAGGGCCAGCTTTCTGCTCATGCTAACTACCTGTCTAAAAAGGCTCACTTTAGTACCCACAGAAGTGTGCACAGGGAGCTGGATTCAGAGTGAGGAAGTATGTAAGCAAGGTATATGCAACACTGGAGAGTGCCTGTGGCCAGTTTTGGGGATCCACAAGTGAGGGATCCCCAGAAACTCATGGGCAGGCTTACTGATGTCATCCACTACATGGTTTATAGTATCTCTGTCCCTCTGATGCTCTCTGAGGGCCCTAGCTGCTGTTTTCTCAGCTGCTCCCTGACCTCAGTCATGATGCAGCACTTCAGTATTCTGGATGGGGTAAGAAAGAAAGCTTACCCTTCTTCAGTATTCAGAATGCTTCAGTATTCAGAAATCAGTATTCTGGATGGAGTAAGAGCTTCCCTGGTAGCTCAGCTGGTAAAGAATCTGCCTGCAATGCAGGACACCCCAGTTTGATCCCTGGGTTGGGAAGATCCTCTGGAGAAAGGCATGGCAACCCACTTTGGTTTTCTTGCCTGGAGAATCCCCATGGACAGAGGAGCCTGGCAGGCTATAGTCCATAGCGTCACAAAATGTCAGACACGACTGAATGACTAAGCACAGCACAGCACAAGAAAGAAATGAACTTCTTTCCAACTATCCTACACCATTCAGGAAGCCAGACACTCACTCACATGCTCTCACTTTCCCCATAGGAGAATTCACAACCAAGAAGATGTCTCTTGGCACTGAACTGTGCCACCTTGGGGAAGAGGTGAGGTGGACAAAGTGAAACTCTTTTTCTTACTCTCTTTAATGCATCCAGTCTTCGACATTTTTTTTACTCCAGTGATGTGCTGGGACTTCTCCTCTTGACTCCAGATTTCCACAAAGGCTTCACCCATGGGTGATTGTCAAAATCAGTGTTCTTTGAGGGGAAGATGGTAGAAAACATCTATTTTGCCTTTTTTTTTTTTTTATGTCACTGCTTTCTGTTAATTCTTCTTTAAACATTGGATGGAATGCACCAGTGATGTTATCTGGTCCTGGGCTTTTCTTGGTGGGAAGTTTTTTTAATCAATAATTTCTTTACTTGTTACAGGTTTATTCATATTCTATCTCTATTCTTGAGTGAGTTTCAGCAGTTTGTGTTTTTCTATATATTTACCCATTTACACAGATTTTTAAATTTGTTGGCATGTTTTCATAGTATTAATCTATAATCCTTTTTATTTTATGTAAGGTCCCCTCTTTCATTCTTGATATTAGTAATTTAAGTCTTCTCTCTTTATCAGTCTAGCTAAAAATTTGTCAATATTGTGGATCTTTACAATGAACAAATTTTTTGTTTTGTTGTCATTCTGTATTGTTTTTCTAGTCTCTATTTCATTTATTTCCACTCTAGTTTTATTATATTCTTTCTCTACTTGTTTTGGGTTTAGTTTGTCTTTCTTTACTTAGTTTCTTAAGTTGGAAGTTTAGGTTACTGCTTTGAGATCTTTCTTAATTTTTAATATAAGTGTTCACAGTTACAAATTTCCATGTAAGCACTACTTCAGCCATATCCTATATGTTTTGCTATTTTTTGTTTGTAATCTCAAAGTGTGCTCTAATTTCCCTTTTGATTATCCCTCTGTTATTTATATGTGCATTGTTTAATTTCCACATATTTGTGAATTTCACAAATTTCCTTCTGTTGTTGTTTTCTAATTTCATGCTTTATGATCAGAGAACATATGTTGTATGATTTTAATCCTTTTAAATCTATTGAGGCTTGTTTTATGGCCTGATGTATGGTCTATCCTGAAGAATGTTCAATGTGCATCTGAAAAGTATACATATTTTGCCATTGTTCTGGAGAGTATTCTACAGAAGTGCTGTTAGATTTAGTTAATTTAAAGCTTTAGTTAATTTAGTTAATTTGTTCAAGTGTTCTATTTCCTTTTTGATCTTCTGCCAAGTAGTTCTCTCCATTACTGAATGAGCAGTATTGAATTCTCCAATTATTATTTTCCAATTGTCTCTTTCCCCCTTCAATCCTGTGATTTTTTTTAATCTCATTAATTTTGGGATTCTGTTGTTAAGTGTATATATATTTATAATTGTTTGAGCTTTCTGATTGAACTTTTTCTTCATTATGAAATGTCTTTATCTCTAGTAATAATATATGTCTTAAAGGCTATTTTGTCTGATAATTGGATAGCCACTCTCAATAGGTGGTTGGTATACTTGATGGTTTTCCACAGACCCATGAGTCTGTATTCATTTTTCTCTATTCTTTTTTTCTCGTCTTCACAGTAGATAATCTCAATAGACCTATCTTCAAATATGCCAATTTGTTTTCTTGCCAGCACAAATTTTTTTTATTAAGTCTCTAGTGAATTTTTCAGGCTTCCCAAGAGGTTCAGTGCTAAAGAATCTGCTGGCCAATGCAGGAGATGGGGGTTCAATCCCTGGTTCAGAAAGATCCCCTGGAGGGGGAAATGGCAACACACTCAAGTATTCTTGCTAGGAAAATCTCATGGACAGAGGAGCCTGGCTGGCTACAGTCCATGGGGTCACAAAGAGTCAGACATGACTGAGTGACTGAATATGCACACACAAATCATTTTTCATTTTAGTTATTGGTGCCATTAAAATGTGAGAATTTCTGCATGGTTCTTTTTTTTAAATAATATCTACCTTTTCTCTCTAATTGATGAGATGTCATTTAGATAAGTTTCATACTTTTATTTAATTCTCTAGGCAAGTTTACTTTAGTTCTTTGAACATATTTATATTGCTGTCTCAAAATCTTTGTCTTATAAGGCCAATATCTGGGATTCCTTGGGTTGATGACTCTTCTTAACCTGTGATAGGCTATATTTTCCTGTTTCTTTATGTGTCCCATAATTTTTATTTTAAACTGAATACCTTAAATAATATAATATGGCAATTCATATATCCTCCTCCTCAGAGTTCGTTGCTGTTGTTGCTGCAGTTTTTGCTACTTTTTGTCTGTTTAGTGACTTTTCTGGACTAATTCTGTAAAGTCTGTGTTCTTTGTTATGTGTAGCCACTGAACTCTCTTCTCATTTAGCTTAGTGGTCAGCTAATGATTGGAAAGAGATTTTATTAAACACATTGAACAGTTAAATGTTCTATGATTTGCCAAGAGGATCTGTATATGTTGGAGCATGCCTTAAACAATCTGGCAGCTTAAAACTATGACTTAGCTTTCACTTCTTTCTTCTGCAGATTCTCAAGGCCAGCAGGAGTTGATCAACAATGGCTTTCTCAGATATTTCCTGGAAATGCTCACAGTCTTGGACATGAAGCTTACCTTCTAGATTCCTAGGAGTATGTTGGCACTTTTCAAACCCTTGTATGACATTTAAATAATTTTTATTGCAAGATTTTTGGCTAGCCCCTTATTTGCTGTAACTGGTAACTCATTCTTAGGTGTCTACAATATTAAACAATTGTCACTGATTATTGTCTAGAAAGGACCTCAGAATAGAGCTTTCCTCACTGAGTGAGTGAGATAAAATCAAGACAAATCCTGAAAATGAGGCTTTCCCAGGAAGCTGCTAAAAGGATCGAATAGTGACAATTTTGTCAAAATAGGGCTTTGAATGCATGAGGAAACCTGCTGAGGGGCAAAAATGTTCTAAAACTAATATATGGTGATGGTTGCAAACTCAGTAAAATTACTAAAAATCATTAAATTGTAAATTGAAATAGGTGAATTTTATAATATAAAATATAGCTCATTAAAAATGTTTAAAGTAGTCTAGATTAGCCATTAAAAGCAAAGACATGAGTGTATAACTTCCAATATTAGAAGTAAAATGGAATATCAAATGAAAAAAATATTTTTAACAAGTCCACAGCAAGGCAAACAACAATAGGAAAAAAAATCATTTAAAAGTTCAGTTTCAAATGGAGGGAGAGGCTATATCTTTAGGTGTAAAAAAGTAAGGACTTACTCCCAAAATGATGGTAAGATGTTGAAAGCACCCAAGAGCAAGCTTGAAAGAGCTCCCAATGTCCAAATCAGGGATAATTTGGGGGGTAGGGATGGGACAAATAATTATCTATGAGTAAATTTTGCCATGGGTTTCCCTGATGGCTCAAAGAATCGGCCTTTAATGAGAGAGACCCAGGGTCGATCCCTGGGTCAGGAAGATCTCCTGGAGAAGGAAATGGCTACCCACTCTAGTATTCTTGCCTGGAGAATTCCATGTACAGAGTGGGCTGTCGTTCATGGTGTCACAAAGAGTTGGACATGATTGAAGTGACTTAGCAAGCACTCAATCTTGCCATAAATAATTTAATAAACAAAGAAACAAGGTGGAAAGGAAAGCTCTTCCTTACAATAGAATTCCAGTTATTAATGAAGGCACAATAATAGAAGTAAAAGCCCACCACTTGCCAAATATCACAGAAACAATTGTTTCAGGCAAACACACTCAGCTGACCTCAGTGGATGCTAAAATTAATGGGCTTATGATGAGAAATAAGATATTTAGATAGTCTCAAATTATCTTTACACAAAATACTTATTAATTACAAAGGGAAACTTTTCAGGAGAGAATCCTGTCTGACACTGAGTTTAACTAAGTAGTCAAGATAATTAGCTATATGGAAAGCATGCATCCCTTTATAGTGATGTACTGAGAAGGGCATAACATCACTGCTATCACATTCTTGCCAAGCATATATAAGTTGGATTTAATCATGAGGAAATATCAGACAAACCCAAATTAAGGGACAGTCCACAAAATAATTGGCCAATACTTGTCAAAAGTATCAAAGTCATGAACTACAAAGAGAGACTAAAGAACTGTTAAAAAGCAGAAGACATGGACATTTAGGTTGCTTCCATGTCCTAGCTATTGTAAATAGTGCTGCAATAAACACTGGAGTGCATGTATCTTTTCAAATAATGGTTTTCTCTGGATATATGCCCAGGGGTGGGATTGCTGGCTCATATGGTAGCTCTATTTTTAGTTATTTAAGGAACCTCCATACTGTTCTCCGTAGTGGCTGTGCCAATTTACATTCCCACCAACAGTGTAGGAGAGTTCCCTCTTCTCCACACACTCTCCAACATTTATTGTTTGTAGATTCAACAGAATAATGGATAAGGAAGATGTAGTACATACATACAAAAGGTATTAATAATATTACTCAGCCATAAAAAGAACAAAATCATGCTATTTGCAGCAACATGGATGGACATAGAGATTGTCATACTGAGTGAAGTAAGTCAGACCAAGACAAATATATGATTTTGCTTATATGTGAAATACAAGAAAAAAAAGGAGTTACAAATGAACTTATCTATAAAACAGAAATACAATTACAAATATATAAAAGAAATTTATGTTTACCAGGGAGTGAGTTGGATGAGGGATAAATTGGGAGATTGGGAGTAACATATACACACTACTATAAATATAATAGATGACTAATAAGTCCTGGGTGTTCATTGGAAGGACTGATGTTGAAGCTGAAACTCCAATACTTTGGCCACCTGATGCAAAGACCTGACTCATTTGAAAAGACCCTGATGCTGAGAAGATTGAGGGCAGGAGGAGAAGGGAATGACAGAGGATGAGATGGTTGGATGGCATCACTGACTTGATGGACATGGGTTTAAGTGGACTCTGGGAGTTGGTGATGGACAGAAAGGCCTGGAGTGCTGCTGTTCATGGGGTCGCAAAGCGTCGGACATGACTGAGCGACCTAACTGAATTGAATAAGGACCTACTGTGTGGCACAAGGAACTTTACTCAATACTCTGTAATGGCTTACATGGGAAAAGACTCTAAAACGGAGTAGACATATATATATATATATGTGTGTGTGTGTGTGTGTGTGTATAACTGACTCACTTTGCTATACACTGGAAAGCAACACAACATTGTAAATCAACTATACTCCAATAAAAACCAATACAGAATTGTAAAGTAAAATAAAAAAAATAAAAAATAATTAAAATATGAACCCTTAAAAAAATTTTTAGTAAAAGTTAAAAAACCAGAAGACACTAAGAAGACAAGACTAACAAAATATGGAATCCTGGACCTCACATTAGTGGGACAATTGACAAAATTTGGATAAAGTCTACAGATCAGTTAATGATATTGTATCAATGCTAATTTCCTGTTTTCCAGAGTTGCACTGTGTTTATGTTAAGACATTAGCATTTAGGAAAGCTGGATAAAATGTATTCACAAATTCTTTGTACTAAATTTGTAACTTTTTCCCATATCAAAAATTATTTCAGAATGAACATTTAATTTTTTAATTAAAAATGAAGTAATGGGCTAACACTTGTAGTATAATAAGTAAGTAGGAGCTCTGAGAGGTCCTCTGCAAAAACTACACTCCAGATATGGTACACTGTGCCTCTAACAAAAGGTAAAGGAGCTTTCCAGCAATACTCCCACACTGCCACAACCAAGCAATATGAGCTATGCATGGGGCACAATTAGGAAATGTGTAGTCTTGGTGGCAATGCTCTGAAGTAATGGTAATATCCAGGAGTCATCCACTAAGGGACAAAGCCTCAGGGGCAAAGAGTTTGGCAAGGGCAAGAAGTCCAACATCTGTAGAGCCAGAGTGACAGGAACTAGGAAGGGCTTGATTTCCATGAAGCCCAAGTCCTCTAGCAATCATTGGTATGGATAATGATTACTGAAATAACAAGGAAATGGGAATCTGAGTCTCAGACTCCAGCTCAGAGCCAAACCTTGAAGAGAGCAACTGTGGTGATAATTTGTTCTGGGAAGAAAGTTTTCTCCAAGTTAGGCCTTACACAGATTAAATGGAGCATAATCTCACAAAGATTACCGAATACCAAACCTCATCCATTAGTAAAAACCAGTAGAAATAAATCAAAAGAAAAACACCTATAAATCCCCAAGACGATAAATGTTTGAACAATTGAACATGTAATAGTTATGTATGAAATGTTTAAAGAAATAAAGGATACAATTACAAAGATAAGTATACAATAAAAATCAATAATAAGTTAAGAGACTTGAAGAAAATAAGTTGAATTCTGAGCAATGAAAAATATAATAACTAAAATTTAAAAACAATGCATACAAAATGAGGGAGGTGGTCCTAAGATGGCAGAGGAATAGGATGGGGAGACCACTTTCTCCCTCACAAATTCATCAAAAGAACATTTCAACGCTGAGTAAATTCCACAAAACAACTTCTGAAAGCTGGAAGAGGACATCAGGCACCCAGAAAAGCAGATCATTGTCTTCAAAAACAGGTAGGAAAAAATATAAAATATGAAAAAAGAGGCAAAAGAAGTAGGGAGGGAGCTACGTCCTGGGAAGAGAGTCATAAAAAGAGACAAGTTTCCAAACACCAGGAAACACTCTCACGGCCAAGTCTGTGGTGAGCCTTGGAAGCACAGAGGGCAACATAACAGGGAGGAAAAATAAATAAATAATTAAAACCAACAGATTACGAGCCCAAAGGTAACTCCCCCAGCAGAGAAGCAGCGCAGACACCTGCATCCACCACTAGCAAGCGGGGGCTGGGCAGGGAGGCATGGGCTGCAGTGTTTTTTAAAAATCAGGCCATGGGATTTCCCTGGTGTTACAGTGGCTAAGACTCCACACTCCCAATGCAGAGGGCCTAGGTTCAATCCCCGGTCAGTGAACTAATCCCACATGCTTGCAACTAAGAGCCGGTGCAGTCAAGTAAATAAATAAATATATTAAAAAATAATAATAATAAAATAAAATAAAAATCTGGCCAGAATGCCCCAAATGTAACCAGAGCAAACTAACTTGGGCTAGCATACCAGACTGTGGGATAGCTACCATGCGAAAAGCTCCAACATAAGACACCGCCAGGACCGCGCACAGAACAAAAGATGGAACAGAATTAGCCAGCTACAGACCATCCCCCTCCGGCGACAGGCAGCCAGAGACGGAAGGGCTGGAAGGGGGCAATCACAGGCCCAGAGAGACATTAACTACCAAACTGCAAGCAAGCTTCTTTGCTAACTAAGACTTCTTGGGGTTCTGGACAGTCACCATCTGCCTGAGAAGTGGCTCCAGCTGTACACCCAGAAAACTGAGCAGCAGGGATGGGAAAGGTGATAAGTCACAGCGATCGTGCTCGCCAAACACCAGAGCTACTCGGACCTGGGAAGGGCACAAAACACAGGCCCAACAGAGTCTGCGCCTCTGAGGACTACCTGAGTGCCTGAGCCTGAGTGGCTTAGACCGGGGAGGTGCATGTAGCCCAGGGCCAGCCTCGGACAGTTTGCGGTGGAGCAACCTAGAGCCTGAGTGGTGTGCGCCATGAGTGGGGACAGACCCAGCATGGCTGAGACTCTGCGAGTACATGCCAGTGTTATTTGTTTGCAGCATCCCTCCCTCCCCACAGCACTACTGAACAAGTGAGCCTAAAAAAAAAAAAAAAAGTTTCCACCACCGCCCCCCTTGTGTCAGGGCGAAAATCAGACACTGAAGAGACCAGCAAACAGAAGAAGCTAAAACAGAGGGAACAGCCCTGGAAGTGACAGGTGCTATAGATTAAAACCCTGTCGTTAGTACTGACTACATAGGAAGGGGCCTATAGATCTTGAGAAATATAAGCCGGACCAAGGAACTATCCAAAAATGAACTGACCTCACACAGCCCACAACAACACCAGAGAAAGCCCCATCTTTAATATTTTTATGATCTTTCTTTTTGTTTTTTTTTCTTTTCTTTTTCTTCTTTTTTTAACATTTTTTAATTTTTAAGTCCTCTATTTCACCTTTAATTTTTATTTTTATAACCTACTATTACTTTTCAAAAAAAAAGACACTATTTTTAAAGCAAATGCAATATATGTGTTTTTTTTGTGGTTGTTGTTGTTTTTTAATAATTCTTGTGATTTTGTTTTTTTTCTTCTTCTTCTTTTCTTTAATATTGTATTTTTGAAAATCCAACCTCTACTCTACATTTTTAATCTTTGCTTTTTGGTATTTGTTATCAATTTTGTACCTTTAAAATCCCAATCTTCAGTATCCATTTTTACTTGAGACCAAGATTACTGGCTTGACCGCTCTCTCCTCCTTTGGACTCTCCTTTTTCTCCACCAGGTTAGCTGTCTCCTCCCTCCCCCTTCACTTCTCTACCCAACTCTGTGAATCTCTGTGTGTTCCAGACAGTGCAGAAAACTTAGGGAACTGGTTACTACCTGGATCTGTCTCTCTCCTTTTCATTTCCCTCTTTTATCCTCCTGATCACCTCTGTCTCCTTCCTCCCTCTCCTCTTCTCTGTATAACTCCATGAACATCTCTTAGCGGTCCAGATTGTGGAGTGCACATAAAGAACTGATTACTGGCTAGCTTGCTCTCTCTTCTTTTGATTTCACCTAATCTCATTGGGGTCACCTCTAACTCCCCCCTCCCTCTTCTCTTCTCCATGTAACTCTGTGAACCTCTCTGGGCATCCCTCAATGTGGAGAAACATTTCATCTTTAACCTAGATGTTTTATCATCGGTGCTGTATAGATGGAGAAGTCTTGTGGCTACTGTAAAAATAAAACTGAAAACCAGAAGCAGGAGGCTTAAGTCCAAATCCTGAGAACATCAGAGAACTCCTGACACCAGGGAACATTAATCAATAAGAGCTCATCAAACGCCTCCATACCTACACTGAAACCAAGCACCATCCAAGGGCCACCAAGTTCCAGAGCAAGACATATCACATAAATTCTCCAGCAACACAGGAACACACCCCTAAGCTTCAATATACAGGAAGCTCAAGTTACTCCAAAACCATTGACTCTCATAACTCATTACTGGACACTTCATTGCACTCCAGAGAGAAGAAATCCAGCTGCACCCACCAGAACTCCGACACAAGCTTCCCTAACCAAGAAACCTTGACAAGCCACTGATACAACCCCACCCATAATGAGGAAACTCCATAATAAAGAGAACTCCACAAACTGCCAGAATACAGAAAGGCCACCCCAAATGCAGCAACATAACCAAGATAAAGAGACAGAGGAATACCCAGCAGGTAAAGGAACAGGATAAATGCCCACCAAACCGAACAAAAGAGGAAGAGATAGGGAATCTACCTGATAAAGAATTCTGAATAATGATAGTGAAAATGATCCAAAATCTTGAAATCAAAATGGAATCACAGATAAATAGCCTGGAGACAAGGATTGAGAAGATGCAAGAAAGGTTTAACAAGGACCTAGAAGAAATAAAAAAAGAGTCAATATATAATGAATAATGCAATAAATGAGATCAGAAACTCTCTGGAGGCAACAAATAGTAGAATTATGGAGGCAGAAGATAGGATTAGTGAAGTAGAAGATAGAATGGTAGAAATAAATGAATCAGAGAGGAAAAAAGAAAAATGAATTAAAAGAAATGAGGACAATCTCAGAGACCTCCAGGACAATATGAAACACTCTAGCATTTGAATTATAGGAGTCTCAGAAGAAGAAGACAAAAAGAAAGGCCATGAGAAAATACTTGAGATAATAGTTGAAAACTTCCCTAAAATGAGGAAGGAAATAATCACCTAAGTCCAAGAAACCCAGAGAGTCCCAAACAGGATAAACCCAAGGCAAAACACCCCAAGACACATATTAATCAAATTAACAAAGATCATACACAAAGAAGAAATATTAAAAGCAGCAAGGGAAAAACAACAAATAACACACAAGGGGATTCCCATAAGGATAACAGCTGATCTTTCAATAGAAACGCTTCAGGCCAGGAGGGAATGGCAAGACATACTTAAAGTGATGAAAGAAAATAACCTACAGCCCAGATGACTGTACCCAGCAAGGATCTCATTCAAATATGAAGGAGAAATCAAAAGCTTTACAGACAAGCAAAAGCTGAGAGAATTCAGCACCACCAAACCAGCTCTCCAACAATTGCTAAAGGATATTCTCTAGACAGGAAACACAGAAAGGGTGTATAAACCCGAACCCCAAACAATAAAGTAAATGGCAATGGGATCATACTTGTCAATAATTACCTTAAATGTAAATGGGTTGAATGCCCCAACCAAAAGACAAAGACTGGCTGAATGGATACAAAAACAAGACCCCATACATGTTGTCTACAAGAGACCCACCTCAAAACAAGGGACACATACAGACTGAAAGTGAAGGGCTGGAAAAGATATTCCATGCAAATAGAGACCAAAAGAAAGCTGGAGTAGCAATACTCATATCAGATAAAATAGACTTTAAAACAAAGGCTGTGAAAAGAGACAAAGAAGGACACTACATAATGATCAAAGGATCAATCCAAGAAGAAGATATAACAATTATAAATATATATGCACCCAACATAGGAGCACCACAACATGTAAGACAAATGCTAACAAGTATGAAAGGGGAAATTAACAATAACACAATAGTGGGAGACTTTAATACCCCACTCACACCGATGGACAGATCAACTAAACAGAAAATTAACAAAGAAACACAAACTTTAAATGATAAAATAGACCAGTTAGACCTAATTGATATCTATAGGACATTTCACCCCAAAACAATGAATTTCACCTTTTTCTCAAGCACACACGGAACATTCTCCAGGATAGATCACATCCTGGGCCATAAATCTAGCCTTGGTAAATTCGAAAAAAAATTGAAATCATTCCAAGCATCTTTTCTGACCATAATGCAGTAAGATTAGATCTCAATTACAGGAGAAAAACTATTAAAAATTCCAACATATGGAGGCTAAACAACACGCTTCTGAATAACGAACAAATCACAGAAGAAACCAAAAAAGAAATCAAAACACGCATAGAAAAGAATGAAAATGAAAACACAACAACCCAAAACCTGTGGGACACTATAAAAGTAGTGCTAAGGGGAAAGTTCATAGCAATACAGGCATACCTCAAGAAACAAGAAAAAAGTCAACTAAATAACCTAACACTACACCTAAAGCAATGAGAAAAGGAAGAAATGGAGAACCCCAGGATTAGTAGAAGGAAAGAAATCTTAAAAATTAAGGCAGAAATAAATGCAAAAGAAACAAAAGAGACCATAGCAAAAATCAACAAAGCCAAAAGCTGGTTCTTTGAAAGGATAAATAAAATTGACAAACCATTAGCCAGACTCATCAAGAAACAAAGGGAGAAAAATCAAATCAATAAAATTAGAAATGAAAATGGAGAGATCACAACAGACAACACAGAAATACAAAGGATCATAAGAGACTACTATCAGCAATTATATGCCAATAAAATGGACAACGTGGAAGAAATGGACAAATTCTTAGGAAAGTTCAACTTTCCAAAACTGAACCAAGAAGAAATAGAAAATCTTAACAGACCCATCACAAGCATGGAAATTAAAACGGTAATCAGAAATCTTCCAGCAAACAAAAGCCCAGGTCCAGACCGCTTCACAGCTGAATTCTACCAAAATTTTAGAGAAGAGCTAGCACCTATCCTACTCAAACTCTCTCAGAAAATTGCAGAGGAAGGTCAACTTCCAAATTCATTTTATGAGGCCACCATCACCCTAATACCAAAACCGGACAAAGATGCCACAAAAAAAGAAAACTACAGGCCAATATCACTGATGAACATAGATGCAAAAATCCTTAACAAAATTCTAGCAATCAGAATCCAACAACATATTAAAAAGATCATACATCATGACCAAGTGGGCTTTATCCCAGGGATGCAAGGATTCTTCAATATCTGCAAATCAATCAATGTAATTCACCACATTAACAAATTGAAAAATAAAAGCCATACGATTATCTCAATAGATGCAGAGAAAACCTTTGACAAAATTCAACATCCATTTATGATAAAAAAAAAAAAACTCTCCAGAAAGCAGAAATAGAAGGAAGATACCTCAACATAAATAAAAGCTATATATGACTAACCCACAGCAAATATTATCCTCAATGGTGAAAAACTGAAAGCATATCCCCTAAAGTCAGGAACAAGACAAGGGTGCCCACTCTCACCACTACTATTCAGCATAGTTTTGGAAGTTTTGGCCACAGCAATCAGAGCAGAAAAAGAGATAAAAGGAATCCAGATTGGAAAAGAAGAAGTAAAACTCTCACTGTTTGCAGATGACATGATCCTCTACATAGAAAATCCTAAAGGCTCCACCAGAAAATTACTAGAGATAATCAATGAATATAGTTAAGGTGCAGGATATAAAATCAACACACAGAAATCCCTTGCATTCCTATACACTAATAATGAGAAAACAGAAAGAGAAATTAAGGAAACAATTCCATTCACCATTGCAATGAAAAAGGTAAAATACTTAGGAATATACCTACCTAAAGAAACTAAAGACCTATATATATAAAACTATAAAACACTGGTTAAAGAAATCAAGGAGGACACTAGTAGATGGAGAAATATACCATGTTCATGGATCGGAAGAATCAATATAGTGAAAATGAGGATACTACCCAAAGCAATCTACAGATTCAGTGCAATCCCTATCAAGCTACCAGTGGTACTTTTCACAGAGCTAGAACAAATAATTTCAAAATTTGTATGGAAATACAAAAAACCTCGAATAGCCAAAGCAATCTTGAGAAAGAAGAATGGAACTGGAAGAATCAACCTGCCTGATTTCAGGCTATACTACAAAGCTACAGCCATCAAGACAATATGGTACTGGCACAAAGACAGAAATATAGATCAATGGAACAAAATAGAAAGCCCAGAGATAAATCCACACACCTATGGACACCTTATCTTCAACAAAGGAGGCAAGAATATACAATGGATTAAAAACAATCTCTTTAACAAGTAGTGCTGGAAAAACTGGTCAACCACTTATAAAACAATGAAACTAGAACACTTTCTAACACCATACACAAAAATAAACTCAAAATGGATTAAAGATCTAAATGTAAGACCAGAAACTATAAAACTCCTAGAGGAGAACATAGGCAAAACACTTTCCAACATAAATCACAGCAGGATACTCTATGATCCACCTCCCAGAATACAAAAATAAACAAATGGGATCTAATTAAAATTAAAATCTTCTGCACAACAAAGGAAACCATAAGGAAGGTGAAAAGACAGCCTTCAGAATTGGAGAAAATAATAGAAAATGAGGCAACTGACAAAGAATTAATCTCAAAAATATGCAAGCAACTTAGGCAGCTCAATTCCAGAAAAATAAATGACCCAATCAAAAAATGGGCCAAAGATCTAAATAGGCATTTCTCCAAAGAAGACATACAGATGGCTAACAAACACATGAAAAGATGCTCAACATCACTCATCATCAGAAAAATGCAAATCAAAACCACAATGAGGTACCATTTCACACCAGTCAGAATGGCTGCGATCCAAAAGTCTACAAGCAATAAATGTTGGAGAGGATGTGGAGAAAAGGGAACCCTCTTACACTGTTGGTGGGAATGCAAACTAGTACAGCCACTATGGAGAACAGTGTGGAGATTCCTTAAAAAACTGGAAATAGAACTGCCTTATGACCCAGCAATCCCGCTGCTGGGCATACAAACCAAGGAAACCAGAATTGAAAGAGACACATGTACCACAATGTTCATCACAGCACTGTTTATAATAGCCAGGACATTGAAGCAACCTAGATGTCCATCATCAGATGAATGGATAAGAAAGCTGTGGTACATATACACAATGGAGTATTACTCAAGCATTAAAAAGAATACATTTGAATCAGTTTTAATGAGGTGGATGAAACTGGAGCTGATTATACAGAGTGAAGTAAGCCAGAAAGAAAAACACCAATGCAGTATATGCATATATATGGAATTTAGAAAGATGGTAATGATAACCCTGTATGTGAGACAGCAAAAGAGACACAGATGTATAGAACAGACTTTTGGACTCTGTGGGAGAGGGAGAGGGTAGGATGATTTGGGAGAATGGCATTGAAACATGTATACTGTCATGTAAGAAACGAATCACTAGTCTAGGTTTGATATAGGATACAGGATGCTTGGGGCTGGTGCACTGGGATGACCCAGAGAGATGATATGGGGAAGGTGGTGGGAGGGGGGTTCAGGGTTGGCAACTCATGTACACCTGTGGTGGATTCATGTCAATGTATGGCAAAACCAATACAGTATTGTAAAGTTAAAAAAAAAAAAGCAAAACTGATTGAAAGTTATTTATGGATTACTGGGGTTTACCTTTTTATGGGCCTCACTGTAGGGTGACCATTTGTTTTGTTTTGTTTTTTCCACTAGGAGACTGCCAAATGTTAGTAGGTCTTTTCAAAACAATATAGCTTTCTATGAAAAAAAAAGAAAGAAAGAAAATAATCAAAAATTGGCCTTCACCAAAATTTTAAGCTTTTGCTCTGCAAAAGACCTTGTTAAGATGATGAAAAGATAAACTATATACTAAGGAGAATACATTTGAAAACCACATATCTGATAAAGAATTTCTGTCTAAGATTTATAAAGAAATTTCAGAACTCAACAAATAGAACCGACAATCCAATTAGAAAATAGTCAAAGACATGAAGCGACAGTTTACCAAACAGGACACATGAATGGCACATTAGTTTATGAAAAGATGTTTAGCACCATTAGCCATTAGAGAAATGAAGATTAAGATCATAAAGGGATACCGCTGAAAGAAAGTGAAAGTGAAAGTTGCTCAGTCCTGTCTGACTCTTTGCAACTCCATGGACTATACAGTCTGTGAAATTCTCCAGGCAAGAATACCAGAGTGGGTAGCCGTTCCCCTTCTCCAGGTGATCTTCCCAACCCAGGGATCGAACCCAGGTCTTCCCCATTGCAGGTGAATTCTTTACCAGCTGAGCCACAAGGGAAGCCCAAGACTATTGGAGTGGGTAGCCTATCTCTTCTCCAGTCGATCTTCCCAACCCAGGAATCGATCCAGGGTCTCCTGCATTTCAGGCAAATTCTTTACCAACTGAGCTATGAGGGAAATCTTCATAAAACAACTAAAATAAAAAATAGTGGCAAACCCAGTGCTGGGATGGATGTGGAGAAACGATCTCTTATACATCCTGGTGGGAATGTCAAATGGTAAAGCCACTCCTGAAAATAGTTTGACAATTTCTAATAAAACTAAACATACTATTAACATGACCACATGATTCAGGAATTGCACCCTTGGACATTTATCTGAGGAAAATGAAAACTTATGTTCACACAAAAACCTGTACACTAATGTTCCTAAGAGCTTTAGTCCTAATAGCAAATATATTGGCAACAACCAAAACATCTTTCAGTGAATGAATGACTGAGCAAACTCTGATACATCCATGTAATGGGCTAATACTAAACAATAAAAAAGCAGTGAAATATTGATACATGCAAAAATTTGGATAGACCTCAAGGGCATTATATTGAATGAAAAAAAAAAAAAAAGCTAATCCCTAAATGTCATACACCATATGATTCCTTTTATATCACATTCTTCAAATGACAAAATGATAGAGATGGAGAAGAGACTAGAGGCTACCAAGGGTTAGAGACAGTAGAGGGTGGAGAAGGGATGGACGTAAAGACATCAGGGGGTCACTGGGGTTATAGAATAGTACTGTCTGTTGACTGCAGTGGTGGTTAGACTTATCTAGGTGTGCATGTGTGCTCAGTCACTCAGTCGTGTCTGACTCTTTGTGACTCTGTAACCCAACAGGCTCCTCTCTCCATGGGATTTTCCTGGCAATGATACTGGAGTGGGTTGCCACTTCCTCCTCCAGGGGATCATCCCAACCTAGGGATCAAACCCACATCCCCTGCACCTCCTGAATTGTCAGGTGGATTCTTTACCACTGAGCCATCTGGGAAGCCCACACATATCTAGGTACTTTATACTAAAGCACATTAGGGGAACTGGGTGAAGAGTAAACTTGACCTCTTTGTACTATCTTTTTAATTTTCTGTGAATCTATGTTATTGTTTTTGTTCATTTGTTCAGTCGTGTCCAATTCTTTGCAACCCCATGGGCTCCAGCACACCAGGCTTCCCTGTCCTTCACTATCTCCTGGAGTTTGCTCAAACTCATGTCCACTGAGTCAGTGATGCCATTCAAACATCTCACCCTCTGCCACCTCCTCTCCTTTTGCTTCCTATCTTTCCCAGCATCAGGGTCTTTTCCAATGAGTCCACTCTTCGCATCAGGTGGCCAAAGTATTGGAGCTTCAGTTTCAGCATCAGTCCTTCCAATGAATATTCAGGTTGATATCCTTTAGGATTGATTGCTTTGCTCTCTTTGCAATCCAAGGGACTCTTTAGGTCTTCTCCAGCACCACAATTCAAAAGCATCAATTCTTCAGCACTCAGCCTTCCTTATGGTCCAACTCTCACATCCATATATGACCATTGGAAAAACCATAGCTCTGACTATACGTTGTGCCTTTGTCAGCAAACTGATGACTCTGCTTTTTAATATGCTGTCTAGGTTTCTCATAGCTTTCCTTCCAAGGAGTAAACATCTTTTAATTTCATCGATACTTAGTTCAAAATAATTTCTTTAATAAACAAATCAGGTTGTTTACAAGTCAAGCTGACCTTCCCTGTAACACTAATTGCCAAAAGACAATACATCTATTAATATATCTGTAGTTTTGAATGGAAATGTTTGTAACCAAAGAATTTTATACTTAAGCAAGTTGCCTTTCACATGTGAAGGAAATATAAATACGTGTTCAACTTCACTCATTTGTTCTAAAAGCTATTTTGAGCTCAAGACTTGCCTGATGGCCCAATGGTTAAGAATCCACCTTCCAATGCTGGGTACACAGGTTTTGTTTCCTGGTAGGGAAACCTAAGATCCCACATGGTGAGAGGCAACTGAGCCCTCCAGCTGCAATTACTGAGCCGTGCACTCTAGATTCTATACATGCCACACTAGAGAGAAACCCATGTGCCACAACTAAGACCTGACACAGCTAAATAAATAAATATTTTAAAAGATATTTTGAGCTCCTATTCTTAACAGGCAATGTTCTATGTGCTGAAGATTAAATAGTGAAAATAAAGATATGTTTCTTGCCCTCATGAAGTCCCCTAAAAGTACTGTGCAGTAGGGTCAGAATAAATAAGTGAAGAAATACTTTAAAAATCAGATAAATTCCATAAAGGAAAAAAATAGAGTGTCATGATTCAAAATAATATCAGTCCAGTTCAGTTGCTCAGTCATGTCTGACTTGTTGTAACCCCATGGACTGCATCATGTCAGGCTTCCCTGTCCATCACCAACTCCTAGAGCTTGCTCAAACTAATGTCCATCAAGTCAGTGATGCCATCCAACCATCTTATCCTCTGTTGTCCCCTTCTCCTCCTGATGTTAATCTTTCCCAGCATCAGGGTCTTTCCTAATGAGTCAAACAGGGGCTAAGTATCAACCTAGAGGGGTGGGATGGGGAGGAAGATGGGAGGGAAGTTGAAAAGGGAGGGGATATATGTATATCTGTGGCTGATTCATGTTGAGATTTGACAGAAAACAGAAAAATTCTCTAATGCAATTTTCCTTCAATTAAAGAAAAAGACTAACTGCAAGGGGAAAAGAACAGTAGGAAAAGCAAACAAAGGAATAAATGTATAAAAATATTAATAAGTTTTAAAATTAAAATTAAAAAAGAGAAAAGGAAAAAAAAGGTAAATTCCACAGAACTGCAAAAGCCAAACATAGAGGCAGAAGATTATAACAATAAAAAGTGTGACTGAAAAAAAAAAGTGTGACAATATACACATATACATATGCACCCATAAGCAAAATCAAAACAGTCCAACAAAAATAAAGTACAACAGACTGACCCAGCAAATCAAGGAAACCAAACATTATATCTACCAGTTAAGAAAAAACTAACTGACGTACAAACTGGAAAACAAAACTAAAGCAAGGTGCCAAGTGGGGAATAGAGCAATGAAAATAAAACTAACAAATATGTTGAGAGGAAAGGAAAGAAAAGAAAGAAAGAATAGATATGCAAAGTTAAATAGAGGTAAAGAAGATTTATATACATTAAAGATTAACTGCAAGGAGAAAAGTATAGTTGGAAAAGTAAACAAAGGAATAAATGTAGAAAAGAATAATAATAGGTTTAAGAATTAAAATTAATAAAGAGAAAAGAAAAAAAAAAGGAAAACTCCATAGAACTGCAAAAGCCCAACGTAGAGTTAAAGGTTTATAACAATAAAAAAATGTGACTGAGGAAAAAAAACTCAAAAGCTTAATTAGATTTCATAGTGCTAATAAAATCGACAACTACAATGGGGAGGTGGGAGGAAAAAAAATCCAAAAGAATCTACAGAACAAGTCAAAACATAAGGATAATAAATGTTTTTCTTGACTCACTGCTGTCAGAATCCTTTCCCTCATTGGGAGTCACAGTCCACCTCACCTGCCTAGGATGCCCTCCAACACTGTGCTGATCTCTGGACCTGCTGTAGGGGCAGATCAGATTCTAATCTGGTCCTACACCTGTGTGTTCTTACCTTCAATGTCCACAGCTATGAAACCTAGTCGTTTTGTTTTGTGGGTGCGCTCAATGTCCTTTTATATATTCCATAGACACAGAGTCTGCATAGTTGATTGTGTGGATTTAATCTGCAGCTTGATGAAAGTGAAACAGGAGAGCAAAAAAGTTGGCTTAAAGCTCAACATTCAGAAAACGAAGATCATGGCATCCGGTCCCATCACTTCATGGGAAATAGATGGGGAAACAGTGGAAACAGTTCCAGACTTTGTTTTTTTGGGTTCCAAAATCACTGCAGATGGTGACTGCAGCCATGAAATTAAAAGACTCCTTGGAAGAAAAGTTATGACCAATCTAGATAGCATATTCAAAAGCAGAGACATTACTTTGCCGACTAAGGTCTGTCTAGTCAAGGCTATGGTTTTTCCTGTGGTCATGTATGGATGTGAGAGTTGGACTGTGAAGAAGGCTGAGTGCCGAAGAATTGATGCTTTTGAACTGTGGTGTTGGAGAAGACTCTTGAGAGTCCCTTGGACTGCAAGGAGATCCAGCCAGTCCATTCTGAGGGAGATCAACCCTGGGATTTCTTTGGAAGGAATGATGCTGAAGGTGAAACTCCAGTACTTTGGCCACCTCATGTGAGGAGTTGACTCATTGGAAAAGACTCTGATGCTGGGAGGGATTGGGGGCAGGAGGAGAGGGGGACGACCGAGGATGAGATGGCTGGATGGCATCACAGAGTCGATGGACATGAGTCTGAGTGAACTCCGGGAGATGGTGATGAACAGGGAGGCCTGGTGTGCTGCGATTCATGGGGTCACAAAGAGTCGGACCCGACTGAGCGACTGAACTGAACTGAACTGAACTTGTATAGCTGGTGAGAAGGTTTTGGGTCTTCTTCCTTAGCCACACTGCCCGTGGGTTTCAATTGTGGTTTTATTTCCATCTCTGCATGTGGGTCATCCATGGGGGTTTGCTCCTGAGGCTGCCTTGGAGGACTTGGGTTTGCCCTGTGAGGGCCAGGTGTAGAGGTGATGCAGCTGCTTGGGTCACAGGGGTTCTGGCAGCACCAGGTACTCAGAGGAGTTAGCAGCTAGGGCAGCAGGAAATATAGTGCTCTAGAAGGGTATGGCAACCAGTATTGGCCCATGTGCTCCAGTATTCTTGCCTGCAGAACCCCCCTGACAGAGAAGCCTGGCAGGCCACAGTCTACAGGGTCGCAAAGTGTTGGACATGACTGAACCAACCCTGTGTATATAGATGCAATTTTTTTGTGTGTGTGTGCCTGTGGCAGGTCTGCCCCAGTGAGAGTTGAGCATGAAGGTGGTGCAGCTCTTTGGCTTGTGGAGACCCTGGCAGTGCCAAGTGTCCAAGGACACAGACTGCCTCTGCCGCAGAAGTTATGGCCCTATCAGAGTCTTTTTGTGAGCCTCTTGTAGCTGGCAATCAGAAGGCCTCTTTGGCCAGTCTTTCTCTGTAGCTTTGCCTGTTCAGGGACATAGAGGGCCCCCCCTGCTGGGGTCCTACTCTGTAGATCAGCGTGTCAGGCACTCAAAGGGGCACTGAACTACACACTCTGTAGTTCAGTGCGTCAGGTGTTTGATGGGCCAGCCTCTCTATTGTTCAGCTGCCAATGGTGGATGGTGGCATGTGGGGAGAGAGAGGCTATGGTGATGGCTCCACCCCATACGTGCGACTCAGCAGTATCGCCTTGCTTCCATGGCTGCCCGGCTTTCCTCCACAGGCATTTGCCACCACAGTCTCCTCCCTCACATGCCTCGATCCATCTCTCCACAGTCAACAGCAGCCCTCACCCTGGGATTGCTCCACAGTCCCTAAATTCCAGCCCAGGGTCACACAGGATCGGACACAACTGAAGCGACTTAGCAGCAGCAGCAGCAGCTGCTGCTGCATCTTGCAGGGAACCTGTGTCCCTGTCCGGGATGTGTATGGCTGTGACCAGGATTGTCTGATTCTCATTCCATTCAGGTTGCCACAGATCAACTGTTTCAGACTTAAATGTTTCTCCTGTGATTCAGACAATTGCCCGGATGTGGGAATCAGACCCCTGCTTCAGTTCCCCCACCCACAGAGGGCAGATCCAGTCCTACTAACATTCCTGTTTTCCCCCTAGTTCCTTTGTCCTATTGAGTTTTCCATGGTTCTATATATTCTTTTCCACTGGTCAGGTACTCCTGTCCACTCTCAGCTGGTGTTCTGCATGCACTTCTGTGTCTGAAGGTGTATTCCTGATTATCCATAGAGAGAGATGTACTCCTCATCCACTTATTCCTCCAGCATCTTGTTCTCTCCCTGTATTACGTTTTAATGCACTTCAAAGTAAGTTAGAGGCATCAATATACTTTAGCACAAAGTACTTCAGTATGCATAAAAGATAATGATTTCAGCACATGCATTTAAGACTTTTTTCATAATTTCATTGAAACAACCCAAGAACTATAAAAATAGGAAGAAGTCTTTATGAATTATTAATAACAGTGAATAAATAAAAAACTTTTAAAAACAGCTACAAGACAGTTCAATAAGTGAGTAACCTACAATTCAATTCAGGCAAAGTAGTAAGAAGTAAGATAGATATTCCCCAAAAGAGCCTTGGAAAGATCCAAAGTCAGCAGCAGGGACTAGGAACAGAGACAGGCCATAGGACAGATGTCAGGGAGAAAAGCCAAAGGACTGATGTAGCTGTTCCAGCATCTCACATGTGAACGAACAGGTTGAAGTCAGACCCCAGCCTTCATTTGCTGCAGATGGCAAGCAAAATGGAAGGCATCACCATAGCAAGATTCTAAAATAGGTAGTTGAACCAGTTAGAAAAGGGCTGTTGTGCCCCAACTAGCTTCAGGCTATCATGATAAGCATTGGCACACCAGGAACGTTCCTTGTTGTACTTTAGGTTCCCTATTTTATATGGGCAATTAGACTTATGACCAGTCACAGGTGTCCCAAATCTCAGAAAGCAGGAGCCTGAAGTGAGGGGAAAGAAAGGTCAGGCTAGGGAGAAAATTCAAGTCATGAGAGACATTAGAACATTGTGCTGGCACATGGAATGGTTGGGGAGAAAACTGATCATTTTACAAAACAGTTTACTTCCTTGGTATACTCGTGTCCCATTTGAATTCCCCCCAATATAACAAAATAAAATTACAAGAAATATAAACTTTCTTGTTTCCCCTTGATTTAGGGAATCTATCTGTAATGTCAGGAATAGACAAATATGGGCCCGCTCTTCAGAATAAGCAGTCAGAGACAAGGAATGAGCTTACAAAAAGATTCAACAATTTAAGAGAGGCGAACATTCTAAGGAATTGTTTTTCTTTGCTTCAGTTCAGTCGCTCAGTCCTGTCTGACTCTTTGCGACCCCATGAACTGCAGCACGCCAGGCCTCCCTGTCCATCATCAACTCCCAGCGTCCACCCAAACCCATGTTCATTGAGTCGGTGATGCCATCCAACCATCTCATCCTCTGTTGTCCCCTTCTCCTCCTGCCCTCAATCTTTCCCAGCATCAGGGTCTTTTCAACTGACTCAGCTCTCCCCATCAGGTGGCCAAAGTATTGGAGTTTCAGCTTCAACATCAGTCCCTCCAATGAACACCCAGGACTGATCACCTTTAGGGTGGATGGACTGGTTGAATCTTCTTGCAGTCCAAGGGACTCTCAAGAGTCTTCTCCAACACCATGGTTCAAAAGCATCGATTCTTCAGCACTCAGCTTTCTTCACAGTCCAACTCTCACATTCATACATGACTACTGGAAAAACCATAGCCTTGACTAGACGGACCTTTGTTATCAAAGTAATGTCTCTGCCTTTTTTTTTTTTTTTTTTTGTCTCTGCTTTTTAATATGCTATCTAGGTTGGTCATAACTCTCCTTCCAAGGAGCAAGCATCTTTTCATTTCATGGCTGCAATCACCATCTGCAGTGATTGTGGAGCCCAAAAAAATAAAGTCTGACACTATTTCCACTGTTTCCCCATCTAGTTCCCATGAAGTGATGGGACCAGATGTCATGATCTTCATTTTCTGAATGTTGAGTTTTAAGCCAACTTTTTCACTCTCCACTTTCACTTTCATCAAGAGGCTCTTTAGCTCCTCTTCACTTTCTGCCATAAGGGTGGTGTCATCTGCATATCTGAGGTTATTGATACTTCTCCCAGCAATCTTGATTCCAGCTTGTGCTTCCTCCAGCCCAGCGTTTCTCATGATGTACTCTGCATATAACTTAAATAAGCAGGGTAACAATATACAGCCTTGATATACTCCTTTTCCTATTTGCAACCAGTCTGTTGTTCCATGTCCAGTTCTAACTGTTGCTTCCTCACCTGTATACAGGTTTCTCAAGAGGCAGGTCAGGTGGTCTGGTATTCCCATCTCTTTCAGAATTTTCAACAGTTTATTGTGATCCACACAGTCAAAGGCTTTGGTATAGTCAATAAAACAGAAATAGATGTTTTTATGGAACTCTGTTGCTTTTTTGATGATCCAGCAGATGTTGGCAATTTGATCTCTGGTTCTTCTGCCTTTTCTAAAACCAGCTTGAACATCTGGAAGTTCACGACTCACGTATTGCTGAAGCCTGGCTTGGAGAATTTTGAGCATTACTTTACTAGCGTGTGAGATGAGTGCAATTGTGTGGTAGTTTGAGCATTCTTTGGCATTTCCTTTCTTTGGGATTGGAAGGAAAACTGACCTTTTCCAGTCCTGTGGCCACTGCTGAGTTTTCCGAATTTGCTGGCATATTGAGTGCACCACTTTCACAGCATCATATTTTAGGGTTTGAAATAGCTGAACTTGGATTCCATCACCTCCACTAGCTTTGTTTGCAGTGATGCTTCCTAAGGCCCACCTGACTTCACATTCCAGGATGTCCAGCTCTAGGTGAGTGTGAGTGATCACACCTTCATGATTATCTGGGTTGTGAAGGTCTTTTTTGTACAGTTCTTCTGTGTATTCTTGCCACTTCTTCTTCATATCTTCTGCTTCTGTTAGGTCCTTACTATTTCGGTCCTTTATTGAGCCCATCTATGCATGAAATGTTCCCTTGGTATCTCTAATTTTCTTGAAGAGATCTCTAGTCTTTCCCATTCTATTTGTTTCCTCTGTTTCTTTGCATTGATCCCTGAGGAAGGCTTTCTTATCTCTCCTTGCTATTCTTTGGAACTCTGCATTCAAATGGCTTTATCTTTCCTTTTCTCCTTTGCTTTTTGCTTCTCTTCTTTTCACAGCTATTTGTAAGGCCTCCCCAGACAGCCATTTTGCTTGCATTTCTTTTTCTTGGGGATGGTCTTGATCCCTGTCTTCTGTACAATGTCATGAACCTCTGTCCATAGTTCATCAGGTACTCTATCTATCAGATCTAGTCCCTTAAATCTATTTCTCACTCCCACTGTATAATCATAAGGGATTTGATTTAGGTCATACTTGAATGGTCTAGTGGTTTTCCCCACTTTCTTCAATTTAAGAGTGAATTTGGCAATAAACAGTTCATGATCTGAGCCACAGTCCACTCTCAGTGTTGTTTTTCCTGACTGTATAGATCTTCTCTACCTTTGGCTGCAAAAGATATAATCAATCTGATTTCGGTGTTGACCATCTGGTGATGTCCATGTGTAGAGTCTTCCCTTGTGTTGTTGGAAGAGGGTGTTTGCTATGACCAGTGTGTTCTCTTGGCAGACAAACAGGTGACAACTTCAGAAAATGCAAAAAATATTCTCAATGAGATTTGAGAGGACATTTCAAAACCATGTCAAGCTTACTTTCAAATGAAAAAAAGTAATCATCAAATTTGAAAACACAATGGAGATAATGAACAGTACGTTGGATTTGCTGCAAACTAAGTTAGTTATTGAGAATAAAGACCAAACAAATTCTTCTATAACCTAAAAGAATGAGAAGATGACAATAATGAGTAAAAAGAAAAGCAGTATGAAAGCATTTCATGAGTAAGGAAAGAAATCTTGTAAGAATCCAGAAAGAAAAAAGCAAGCCAACCACAAAGGGGTAAATATCAGGTCACCCTCAGATTTTCTTTCACATCACAAAATATGAGAGGACAATTGAGCCATACCTATGGAATTTTAGGGGAAACCAAGGTTGTGACACCAGAATTCTATAACCCACCAAGTTATCACTCACATATGAGGGCAGAGAAAGAGACATTCCCAGATATGCAGGGACTCAGAAGGGACACATTCACTTCCTCTAGGCCCAATCCTGCTTGTCAGAAACTGCCCTGTGCACATCATGGAAAGTGGCCCCAAACAACTGGCCATAGCTCTTTGGACCAGTGCTGGACACATGCCCAAAACTGAGCCAATCAGGTTATTCTGAGAGCTGGAAATGAGACCCTGAGGTCAGGCATTTGAATCAAAAGGTCATTTAGAGTCAGGGTGGGAGTCACCAGCATTGTAAACCTGCAAGTTGAAGCTCCCATACTTTGGTCACCTCATGTGAAGAGCCAACTCATTAGAAAAGACACTGATGCTGGGAAAGACTGAGGGCAAGAGGAGAAGGGAGCAACAGAGGATGAAATGGTTGAATGGCATCACCAACTCACTGGATATGAGTTTGAGCAAACTCCAGGAGATAGTGAAGGACAGGGAAGCCTGGCATGCTGCAGTCCACAGAGTTGCAAAGAGTTGGACACAACTTAGCAGCTTAACAAGTTGAAATTATGGTGGTGCAGTGGGGATCTGAGAGGGAGGAAGACTCTGACTTGCAGAAGGAAAAAGAATGGAGTGGACTCAGAGAGAAAAAGGAAAGAGAAACCATGATTTATTTTCCTGTCCTTGATTAAAGAGGCTAGCTGTTGTTTTTGTTTTATAAAATACCTTATGTTTTATTTCTGTAGTAATATTCTTTTGGTTGCAAGTAACAGAAACAAATTCAATTTAGCCTATAAAGATACTACAGTGGCTAGAGAAATCCAAAGACAGAAAGAAACTGGGCCTCAGTAAGAAATCAAAGTCTCAAACACCCAGGAAGTCCTCTCTTTCCATCTCTAATCTCTGTTAATATATATTTGCTTCATTCTCTTTTTTTAACTGGAGTATAATTGCTTTACACTGTTGTATTGGTTTCTGCTGTACCACAGTGTGAGTCACCTATGAATCCCTCTTGAGCCTCCCTCCCATCCCCCATCCTACCCTTCTAAGTTGTCACAGAGCACAGAGCACAGAGATAGTTGAGCTTCCTGTGCTTTACAGTGGCCTCCCACTAGCTATCTATTTTACATATGGTAGTGTATGCATGTCAATACTACTCAATTCATCCCACCCTCTCCTTCCCCACTCTGTATACATACAAGTCTGTTCTCTACATCTGTGTCTGTATTCCTGCCCTGAGAATAGGTTCATCTGTACCATTTTTCTAGATTCCATATATATGTGTTAATATATGATATTTATTTTTCTCTTTCTGACTTACTTCACTCTGCATGACAGACTCTAGGTTCATCCACATCATTACAAATGACCCAATTTCATTCCCTTTTATGGCTGAGTAATATTCCATTGTATATATGTACCACAACTTCATTATACATTCATCTGTTGGTGGATATTTAGGTTACTTCCATGCCTTGGCTATTGTAAATAGTGCTGCAATAAACACTGGGGTACATGTGTCTTTTTGAATTATGGTTTTCTCAGAGTATAAACCCAGGAGTAGGATTTCTGGACCAAATGGTAGTTTTATTCTGAGTTTCTTGAGCAATCTCCATACTGTACTCCATAGTGGTTGTATCAGTTTGCATTTCACCCAACAAAGTGAGATGGTTTCCTTTTGCTTCATTCTTCTCTTTCTTACTGCCAATTGATTCTCACTGCTTCCCGGTCCACAAGGAGGGAAATTATTACCAACAGTTTCAGAGTTTCCATCTCCTCCACAGTTTAAGAGAGTTATCAAACTGAGACTGGGACCTCTTAGTCTCAATTCCAAGGGCCCTACAGAAAGGGCTTATTGATTCTGTTTGGATCAGATGCCTACTCCCAGTCCAAGCCTCTGTGGCCAGAAAATAGGGTCATGTTTATAAACTTGGTGTCTGAAAGCCCACACCTGTGTATCTAGGGTGGTTCCCAAAGTCCTTCTTGGAGTTGTCCACTGTAGATTATTTTAATAACAAAAATGAATACGTTGGACAATAACAAATGCTGGTGAGGAGTGGAGAAATCAGAACCCTCATACATTGCTGGTGGGAATGTAAATGGTGCAACTGCTTTGGAAAATTGTTTGGCAGTTCCTCAAATAGTGAAACAGAATCACCATATCACCCAGAAATTCCACTTCTAGGTATATACTCAAAAGAATTGAGAATGTATGTCCACATGAATGCTTGTACAGAAATGTTCATAGGAACATTATTTGTAATAGCCCCAAAGTAGAAACAACTCGAGTATCAACTGACTGATGAATAGACAGACAAAATGTGATATATTCTTACAATTTAATATTATTCAAACTTAAAAATTGAAGTGTTAATACATGTGACAACGTGGAAAACTGCTGAAAACATGCTGCTGCTGCTAAGTCACTTCAGTCGTGTCCGACTCTGTGCGACCCCATAGACAGCAGCCCACCAGGCTCCCCTGTCCCTGGGATTCTCCAGGCAAGAACACTGGAGTGGGTTGCCATTTCCTTCTCCGCTGAAAACATGCTAAATAAAAGAAATTAACATAAAAAGCCACATGTTGTATAATTGCTTTTATATGAGATGTCTAGAAAAGGCAAATCTATAGAGAGTAGAAGTGGTTGCCTGGGGGAAGGAGAAATGGGGCATGACTGCTAAGGAGCATAGAGTTTCTTCATGGGATGAAGAAAATATTCTAGAACATTCAATACTTAGAATTAGATACTAGTGATGATTATACAACCTTGTGAATACATCAAAAATCATTAAATTGTACACTTTAAAGTAATGAATTTTTGATATGTGAATAATTCAACAAGATCACTTTATGAGAAAAAAAATAATGAAAGAAACCTTTAAAAAAACAAATACCTTTTTAAAAAAATCTAAATAATAAATAATTCCACAATGTAAAAAAGTATAAGTAGTTTCCTGATCACCTCTAAGGAATAACCACTGTCAATTGGCTGCTGTATATTTTTCCAGATCCTTTGTTTTGTTTTTGTTTTTTTGACTGCCACCCTACAGCATGTAGAATCTTAGTTTCCCAACCAGAAATCGAACCTGTGCCTCTGTTTTGTTAGCACTGAGTCTTAACCACTGGATCACCAGGGAATTCCCCAGACCCTTTGTCATGCACATAAAATGTATATATATTTAATATTCTCCATAAATAGGTTTGATGAGTTTTTTCCCTTTTCACAATGATCAAATAGATGTAATCATATTATATGTTGATTTCAAATTTTCTCTGAATCTTGCATGAGTGCTACATTGTGTTAACCAGAGCCTGCACTCAGTGTTGGAGAAAGGGTCAGGGTCCTGCAGGACAGAGTTCACTCCTAGGTAGCCTTCTGGAGGTAGGAGAATTTCTTGCCTGCTAAGGGACATCAGCTGTCTGGATACTGCCTTACCTCTGCAGCCTAAATGCTTCTCCTCATACAGCTGTCCTTGTTTCATCTTTCAAGCAAATGCCCTTGACTCTCTTTTGCTACATGTTTCCATTACCTCTAAGCTTGGAACATCTTCTCTTATAAGATGTCCCCACCTTTTGCAGCAATTTTTGCCTATTTTTGTGACTCAAGGGTTTAGTTTCCTTTATCTTTCCAACCACATTTTCCTTCCATCTTCCACAGGTTCCTCACAATTCTGGGTCTACTGGGAGTACTTCTTTCAGTTTTCAAACACAATGTGTGTGTTAGTCACTTGGTCATGTCTGACTCTTTGCAAACCCATGGACTATAACCTGCCAGGCTCCTCTATTCATGGGATTCTCCAGTCAAGAATACTGGAGTGGATACCCATTCCCATTTCCAGGGTTCAAGCACAATATCTCCTTTAAAAATATATCATTTCTGTCCTTTCCAATTATTTAGAATAGAAGCAGAATACTAGAGTGTGTGTTTAGTCCTCCATCTTGATCTACTCTCCTTCATAGTACTTTATGACTTGCCTTTTTCACTCAGCAATATATACTGGAATATTAGTTAAGGTTCCTTGATTGTAAGCAACCAAAGCTAATTTATTCTAACAAAAGAACCAAAGGAATTTACTGGAAGAAGAATGAGATAACTCACAGAATTAATTGAAAAATCCCAACAACTGAATCTCAAGAAGGACAAGAATCAGGACAACTCCTAGGATCTAGGTAGTCAGTTCTAAATGACAAAGTGCCATTGTCAAGATAGATCTACTCCAATGATGTTTTTTCCTATCTTTGTATTATTACACAAAGGTTTAAGTTCCTGAGAGTCTTACTGGCTAAACTAAGTCACTTGCTCACCCCTTTTCCATAGGAAATAAGAGGACTTAAATGGTAGTTTTGTCAAGAATGTGTGTAGATACATATACACAATGGGATATACATATACAATGGGATATTACTCTTTATTACCATAAAGAGGAATGAAATTATGCTAGTTACAGCAACATGAATGGACCTAGAAGTTATACTAAGTAAAATAAGTCAGAAAAAGAAAGACAAATACCATAAGAGTGTGTGTAATTATTGGAGTGGGATAGTTCCCATAGGAAAAAGGAGGAGTTATTACTAAAAGAAGGATGCTGCACAAGCAAAAGCAATTGCTGTCCACCACAGGCCACTCCTTGTCCACCCAATAGCCATTTCCTATAACTATAATTTCAAAATTTGCATAATGCAACCCCTTACATAATGGAACTATTCCATGTACAACTTAAAGTATACTTACTCTTTCCTCATAGACAGTCAACAAAGGTCTCACTAGTTATTACATTCAGATCCAAGTTCAGGATCTCTATGTGATGTCTTTCCTTCTCCAATTCCATCCTGATCTTAATAGTCTGTAACCTGTAGACTAAATGATGAAGCTCACCATCACACCCATCATATCTACATACAGCAATGGATGAGAGTGAAAGAAAAATAATTTTAAAACATATATAAATATGTACATATATGTGTAACCTATAAAGATATTCAAATGGAAATATTCACTTCTATAACTGGTCAGGAGCTTGTGCCTGGTATTTATGACTTCCCTTCCCAAATATCCATCCTAAATTCTTAGCCCTTGGTGGTCCTGCCTATATCGAGTTGCTTTAGTCTTCCACTAGCTTTTATTTCTGGACATGGTAGTAGCAGGAAATGCTCCAGAAGAACCTCTTCAGGTGCCATCAATACTCATCTTTGCCCCATTTATTAGTAGCAACCTTATTTCCCCTTGACAGTGTCAATAATTCCAACCTAATCAGTAACTCCCTCTCTTTTTTCTGGCCTGCTTTCCAAATGGCATGAGAAGCTTGAAAATGACAAGGTGGCTATTGTCAAATATACCTCAGGGGAAGCATTCTTCTCCTCAGTATTAAAACCTATTAACTGGGAAATTTCAGAGTAACAGAGATAGGAAGCAAACATTTTATAATTCATGAAGTGTAATAATGATAGCGATCACCCCTCTCTTCAATCTTTGATTGCTGAATCCATGTATTCTGGCTATAAGAAATAAGCACCATATATTTATCAGTTACTGTAGAATGGCACACCAACCTAACAAGGTGCTGCCTCCCAACTAGTGCCATAACTTCCCTTCCCATTCTATAAGGCCAGTTGCTTTGGGGTGATGGGATATGTGGTTAAGACCAGTGAACATCAGTTCATTGCCTGGCTTTTCTGCTATAAGATGAATTCCTTGGCCAGAACAATGTTTTATATAATATCATAATGGTGAATGAAGTATTCAATATACCCATGGATAGTGAGAATTGCAGATGCACCGTGGGCAAGAAAAGTAAATTCGTTTCCAGAATAATATGACATTTCAGAGACAACAAATCACTGCCTGCTGCATAAGGTAAGGAGTCTAGTATAATCAACATGCCACTGTGTGGCTGGTTTGTCCTCACTAGCCATAATTGCTCATTGGAAGCTCATGGCAAGCAATCAGGATTAACAAAATAGTAACTCAGCAAAGACAAGTTCAGGTTTATGAGGAGAAGTTGGCCTTTGATCATGAGTACATTGAGCAGGCATGGGTTTTTGGGAAGAGAGGTTGACCAGTGTTCACAGGATGGATCATATTGTATGATCTTTGAGAGCCTCTTCTGTAGCTAGGGGCTTTGGTATTATCAAGTTATATATACAGTCCTAAATTCTGGGACCATTTAGAGGGTTCATTTAGAGGTGGGCATGCTTCTTCCCCAGGTCTTTATGCCATTATACTTCTAATCTTGTTCCTTTCCAGTTCCCAAGCCTCTAACCAAAACATTTGAAATTGTCTGTGATTTAGTGTACATCTCACACCTTTATCTCTCTTTCCTGGCAATTAAACAACCCCTGATAAATTGTTCCCTCACCACTGTCTTTCAAGGCCATCAGTTAGTGGAACTGCAACACTGTAGCAGTCTACTTCCAACTAGTAACAGCAAACTTCACATGGAACAATCTGTAAACTATGCCAAATAGTTTTTTATTCTTCTATAATCTGGCCATAGATAATTCTTATTGATCTCATTGGTGTGGGATCCAAGAAGTATGAAACAACATTTATGCAACTTGCAACCATATAACTTACTTCTGTCTATAGTATCTGCTTGGATGCAATCTTGTATTTACTTCACTTTCATTTTGGAATACTTGTAGGAAAGTCATATGCTATCATTTAGTAGATTAGAAGAAAATTCATGATAGACGACTTAAGTTGTACGCCTAGGTGTATTGTATGCCTAGGGTCAAGGCATTCAGTCTCCACCAGAGTAAACCAAAACATGTTACTCAAAAAAAGATCAGTGCTTGAGGAAAGGGGCACAGATTACAAACCCTGAGAGATCTTGGTTATGATTCCCCTAAAAGGGCCTTCCATGGGATCTCTACATGCTACAGATTAAGTTCTTTGTTCTGTAAAGGAGACATGGGCAAGAGTCTGGGTGGGTTTTGGACATAGCAGAGGCTGCTGTTCCACTCCCCTAGCCAGTACCACAGAAGGAAAGAGAGGAGAAAGGGAACTTCTGATTCTCTCCATTCTATTGTAAGAACCCGGGGTGGAGGGATTCCTGGAGGAAAATGCAGCAAGAAGTTGAGAATGCTGCTGTCACTACAGCTCCTAAGAGATCCATACTATCACACTAGCTCACACACCAGCAATTGCCTCCAGCAATTCATCAAAATTTCTAGTTCAATGTTCTTACTGGCTTCAATTCAGTTCAGTCGCTCAGTCGTGTCCGACTCTTTGCGACCCCATAAATGGCAGCACGCCAGGCCTCCCTGTCCATCACCAACTCCCGGAGTTCACTCAGACTCATGTCCATCGAGTCCGTGATGACATCCAGCCATCTCATCCTCTGTCATCCCCTTCTCCTCCTGCCCCCAATCCCTCCCAGCATCAGAGTCTTTTCCAATGAGTCAACTCTTCGCATGAGGTGGCCAAAGTACTGGAGCTTCAGCTTTAGCATCATTCCTTCCAAAGAAATCCCAGGGCTGATCTCCTTCAGAATGGACTGGTTGGATCTCCTTGCAGTCCAAGGGACTCTCAAGAGTCTTCTCCAACACCACAGTTCAAATGCATCAATTCTTCGACGCTCAGCCTTCTTCACAGTCCAACTCTCACATCCATACATGACCACAGGAAAAACCATAGCCTTGACTAGACAGACCTTAGTCGGCAAAGTAATGTCTCTGCTTTTGAATATGCTATCTAGGTTGGTCATAACTTTTCTTCCAAGGAGTAAGCGTCTTTTAATTTCATGGCTGCAATCACCATCTGCAGTGATTTTGGAGCCCCAAAAATAAAGTCTGACACTGTTTCCACTGTTTCCCCATCTATTTCCCATGGAGTGATGGGACCGGATGCCATGATCTTTGTTTTCTGAATGTTGAGCTTTAAGCCAACTTTTTCACTCTCCTCTTTCACTTTCATCAAGAGGCTTTTTAGTTCCTCTTCACTTTCTGCCATAAGGGTGGTGTCATCTGCATGTCTGAGGTGATTGATATTTCTCCCGGCAATCTGGATTCCAGCTTGTGTTTCTTCCAGTCCAGCATTTCTCATGATTTACTCTGCATATAAGTACATGACATCAAGTAATGTCTGCCCCAGGGAAGAAAACATTTTGGTCCTGTGTCTTCCTGCAGGGGCCCCTGTCTCTCCATTTTGACTTATTGCCTCAGTTCTCTGAGGGGTTCATGAGGAGCCATTAATTTGCAATCTGTCCAACCTTTTTTCTTATTAGGGTAAGAGTGACATCTTTCCAGCTGTCTACATTTCCAAGTTGAAATTAAGTTTGTTGGACACTGAAATTTGAATTTCATATAATTTTCACATGATACAAAATACTATTCTTCTTTTTACTTTTTCATCCCTTTACAATGTAGAAACCATTATTACCTCACAGACCATATAAAAGTAGGCAGCAGGCCATATTTGACCCACTAGTGGTAGTTTGCAAATCCCTCATCTAAGGGAGTTTATGCTAGTTTATGGACAGTCATGTGATATGAGGAAAGATCTGTCAGGGGGGTTCCCAGAAAAGTTTTCTCACTCTGAGAGACACATAGGAAAGACAGTCCAGATTCTTTCTTTTGATGTTACCTGTTTGTTTGGGATACACAGAACTTTAGCAGCCACTTGAGAACTATGAGGAGACCATCCTGAAGATTAAAGCCAGAAGGCTAAGGATGGCAGAGCAAAACGATGAAAAGAATCCTTGATAACATTGTTGAGTAGCTAAATTAGCAAACACTGGAGCCATCCTAGCTCAGAACTTGTTATATGAGATAAAACAGTGTTCTTATCTTTACTGTTTTATTATTGAGTTACATTTGCTGTTACGAATTCTTTTTAAAAACACACACATCATTTTGTATTCTGTAACTTTAAAAAAAATGTATTTCTTTGGCTGTGCAGGATCTTAGTTGCAGCATGTGGGATCTTTTGGTTGCAGCACGTGGGATCTAGTTCCCTGACAAGAGATGAACCCAGGCCCCCTGCATTGGAAGCTCGGAGTCTTAGCCACTGGACCACCAAGGAAGTCTCTCTGTTAGGAATTCTAACTAAAATAATGAATCAAAAATTCTTTATTTTTAACCTTATCAAAATAAAAAATTCTGCTCATTGAATGACACTGTTAAGAGAATGAATACACAGTCACAGAATGGGAGCAAATATTTGTAAATCATGTATCTGATAAATGACTTGAATCCAGAAGCTAAAACAAGATCTCAAGAATAAAAAAATTTTAAATTAAAAACAGGGAAAATATTTGACCAGACGCTACTACAGAATATATATGGATGGCGATAATCACGTTAAAAGACACTCAACACCGTTAGTCATTAGGGAAAGGAAAACTAAAGCCACAGTGAGATACTACTACCTTACAAATGGCTAAAATTAAAAAAAAAAAAACAACCCAATTGTTGGAGTATGTGGAGGAACTAGAACTCTCTTACACTGCTAGCAGAATGTAAAATGATCCAGCCACTGTGAACAGTATGGCAGTTTTTAAAAAAGTTATCTGTGTATCTACCATATGATTCAACCATTCTCCTAGGAATTTATCCAAAGGAAATGCAATTATATTTTCACACAAATGAGTGTTCATAGCCACTTTGTTTTTAAGTCTCCAACCGGAAACAATCCAAAGCTCCATTAAAAGGTGAATTGAATAAACAAATTGTGGTACATCTATATAATGGAATTCTACTCAGCAATAAAAATAAGTGAACTATAATACAACAGCTTCCCAGGTGGCACTAGTGATAAAGAACCCACCTGCCAATGCAGGAAACATGAGACGCAGGTTCAATACCTGGGTCAGGAAGATCCCCTGGAGGAGGCCATGGCAACCCACTCCAGTATTCTTGCCTGGAGAATCCCATGGACAGAAAAGCCTGGTGGGCTACAGTCCATAGGGTCGCAAAGAGTTGGACACGACTGAAGTGACTTAGAATACATGCACAATACAACAGCACAGGCAAATCTCAAAGTGTGCTGAGTAAAATAAGCCAGAAAAAAAAGACTACATACTGCATGACTCCATTTATATAAAAGTCTAGAAATTACAGCTAATTTATAGTGACAGAAAGCGGAGCAGCTGTTGCCTCAGTGGAGGGGAAGAAGGCAAGGGTTGGTAAAAGGAATTACAATTGGCATAGGGAAATGTGGGATGGTGATGGATATATTCATTGTATTAACTTTAGTGATGGTTTCCCATATATATACATATTTTAAAACTTATCACAATTAATTATGCACTCTAAGTGTATTTATTACATATTGTTAAATCTTAATAAAAATACTAAAATAAAAAATTTTGTCTGCTTACACAAGTTTATATAGGTTTTCTATCATTTTTAACTAAAATATTTTTCAATTAGTTATAACTTTTATTATTCAGATATTTGTTAAAATTTTTAACTGATACAATTATCATAGTTATGCAAAGTAAAAGTGAAAGTCGCTCAGTTGTGTCCGACTCTTTGTGACCCCATGGTCTATACAGTCCATGGAATTCTCCAGGCCAGAATACTGGAGTGTAGCATTTCCTTTCTCCAGGGGATCTTCCCAACCCAGGTCTCCTGCATTGCAGGTGGATTCTTCACCAGCTGAGCCACAAGGGGAGCCCAAGAATGCTGGAGTTAGCCTGTCCCTTCTCCAGTGGATATTCTCAACCCAGGAATTGAACCGGGGTCTCCTGCATTGCAGGCAGATTCTTTACCAACTGAACTGTCAGGGAAGCCCTGATATGCAAATTATGTCTAAATGATACATTTAAGCAACCTGTAATATACCCAGTTCAGAAAAGGCAATGGCACCCCACTCCAGTACTCTTGCTTGGAAAATCCCATGGACAGAGTAGCCTGATAGGCTGCAGTCCATGGGGTCGCTAAGAGTCAGACACGACTTAGCGACTTCACTTTCACTTTTCACTTTCATGCATTTGAGAAGGAAATGGCAACCCACTCCAGTGTTCTTGCCTGGAGAATCCCAGGGACGGGGGAGCCTGGTGGGCTGCTGTCTACGGGGTCGCACAGAGTTGGACACGACTGAAGTGACTTAGCAACAGCAATATACCCAGTTGCACAATGGTGGAAGGAAAACCAGATAACTGAAATTAAAACTTGCATTTGGAAAAGAAAAAAGGAAACAGTACATACTCTACTGGGATAGCAAAGGTTCTCTTCCTCTGACAGTAGACTGCATCCCTTGATGAACCAATATGCTCCCACCTCTGGGTCTGTCTTAGGAAAATTTCTCCAACCTATTGTCTCCCTTGGCCCCATAGAAGAGGGTTATTGGGGAGAATTCCTCTTCTTGGGGCTGTGTCACTTCAGTGGCCCACTTCTGGTTCACAGAGTCAGTGTTTCTGAAAGTATGATCCTTGATGTGTCTGAATCAGAATCACCTGTTTGAAATACAGGTTTATGGGTCTCACCCCTGAACTACTGAATCAGAATTGCTGGGAGCCTAGGAATCTACATTGCACTCAGCATTCTAGGTAATTCTTAGGTACACTGTAGTTAAGGAACATTGGATTAAGCCTTGAATTGTCACTCTCATGTAACACAAAGAAAACTCCAATTTAGGCTTAAATATTATTTCTTCCCATATTGATAATTCCTTCTGAAACTGTCTGAATTTTATATTTCTCAAACTAAGGTCATTGGCCCATGAGAGAGTCCAAATGTATACTCTCAGTTGTCCACAAATTCTTCATAAAGTATTTTAATTTTGTCTTTCTTATTATAATAATCTAATTACAACAATTATGATTCTAGATTTAGATGAGTGTCTTTCAGTCAAGTCCAACTACATAATTTTTAAAATTTATTTATTTTTTAATTGATGTATAATTGCTTTACAGAATTTTGCTGTTTTCTGTCAAACATCAACATGAATCAGCCATAGGTAAACATATGTCTCCTCCTTCTTGAACTTCCCTCCCATCTCCTTCCCCATCCCACCCCTCCAGGTTGTCACAGAGCCCCTGTTTGAGTTCCCTAAAACATACTGCAAATTCTCACTGGCTATCTATTTTACATATGGTAATGTAAGTTTCCATGTTACTCCCTCCATACATCTCACCCTCTCACTCCTCCCCTCCCCATGCCTCATGTCCATAAGTCTGTTCTATGTCTGTTTCTCCATTGCTGCCCTGCAAGTAAATTCATCAGTACCATCTTTCTAGATTCCATATATATGCATTAGTATAAGATTTATCTTTCTCTTTCTGACCTACTTCACTCTATATAAAGGTTCTAGTTTCATCCACCTCATTAGAACCAACTCAGATGCATTCCTTTTTATGGCTCAGTAATATTCCATTGCATACATGTACCACTGCTTCTTTATCCATTCATCTGTCTACAGACATCTAGGTTGCTTGCATGTTCTAGCTGTTGTAAATAGTGCTGCAATGAACATTGGGGTACATATGTCTTTTTCAATTTTGGTTTCCTTAGGGTATATGCCCAGTAGTGGAATTGCTGGGTCATATGGTAATTTTATTCCTATTATTTTAAGGAATTCCCATACTGTTCTCCACAGTGGCTATATCGATTGGCATTCCCCTTTCTCCACAACCTCTCTAGTATTTATTGCTTGTAGACTTTTTGATAATGGCCATTCTGACTGGTGTGAGGTGATATCTCATTGTAGTTTTGATTTGCATTTCTCTGATAATGAGAGAGCAACAGTTAGAACTGGACATGGAACAACAGACTGGTTCCAAATAAGAAAAGGAGTACATCAAGGCTGTATATTGTCACCCTGCTTATTTAACTTCTATGCAGAGTACATCATGAGAAACGCTGGACTGGAAGAAACACAAGCTGGAATCCAGATTGTTGGGAGAAATATCAATAACCTCAGATATGCAGATGACACCACCCTTATGGCAGAAAGTGAAGAGGAACTAAAAAGCCTCTTGATGAAAGTGAAAGAGGAGAGTGAAAAAGTTGGCTTAAAGCTCAACATTCAGAAAACAAAGATCATGGCATCTGGTCCCATCACTTCATGGGAAATAGATGGGGAAACAGTGGAAACAGTGTCAGACTTTATTTTTTTGCAGCTCCAAAATCACTGCAGTTGGTGACTGCAGCCATGAAATTAAAAGATGCTTACTCCTTGGAAGAAAAGTAATGACCAATCTAGATAGCATATTGAAGGGCAGAGACATTACTTTGTCAACAAAGGTCCATCTAGTCAGGGCTATGGTTTTTCCAGTGGTCATGTATGGATGTGAGAGTTGGACTGTGAAGAAAGCTGAGCACCAAAGAATTGATGCTTTTGAACTGTGGTGTTGGAGAAGACTCTTGGGAGTCCCTTGGACTGCAAGGAGATCCAACCAGTCCATTCTGAAGGAGATCAGCCCTGGGATTTCTTTGGAAGGAATGATGCTAAAGCTGAAAATCCAGTAATTTGGCCACCTCATGCGAAGAGTTGACTCATTGGAAAAGAATCTGATGCTGGGAGGGATTGGGGACAGGAGGAGAGGGGACAACAGATAGCTGGATGGCATCACTGACTCGATGGACGTGAGTCTGAGTGATCTCTGGGAGTTGGTGATGGACAGGGAGGCCTGGCATGCTGCGATTCATGGGGTCACAAAGAGTTGGACACGACTGAGCGACTGAACTGAACTGAACTGATAATGAGAGATGTTGAACATCTTTCCATGTGTTTGTTAGCCATCGATATGTCTTCTTTGGAGAAATGTCTGTTTAGGTCTTTTTCACACTTTTTGATTGGGTTGTTTGTTTTTCTGGTGTTGAGTTATATGAGCTGCTTGTATATTTTTGAAATTAATCCTTTGTCAGTTGTTTCCTTTGCCATTATTTTCTCCCATTATGAGGGTTGTCTTTTCACCTTGTTTGTAGTTTCCTTTGCTGTGCAAAAGCTTTTAAGTTTAGTTAGATCTCACTTGCTTATTTTTGTTTTTATTTCCATTACTCTAGGAGGTGGATCATAGAGGATCTTGCTTGTCATGCCTATGTTTTCCTCTAAGAGTTTTATAGTTTCTGGTCTTATCTTTAGGTCTTTAATCCATTTTGAGTTTATCTTTGTCTATCAACCATATAATTTTAATACCCATGTAACCACTGTTTTTGATACTGAGGATGATACTAAAACATGTTATTTCAGTTGTCAGGTGTATAACAATATCTTTGACCCTCTGTCCATAGCTAGTGATATAGTAACATGCCCCAGTTCTTGTTTCAAAATGCAGATATGAGAGCTCCTCTCTGACACCTTCAGATGTCCAGAAAGCACCGCTTCAAGTGCCATGGCTAAGGATCCTCACACATTGGCTAGATGATTTTGGCACAATGTCTTGAGGCACAGACAGTATCTTGTTTCCATTCATGTAATAAGAAGGCAGTAAGAAGGTGAGCCGTGGAGGTACAGGTGTGGCAACTGTTCATTTATGCAGATGCTCAGGTGGCAAGAAGTCAAAACACAAATAAGGTGATGTTTCCATTCATGGGATGGATACTTTTAAGACTTTAGCCCCCGGCCATGGTTCTGGGTTTGGTTCTCTGGTCCAAGTTTCTCATGGCAATATGCCTCATCTAATGACCTGGTCCTTCTCGGCCACTGACCAGTTATGTAACTATACCCAGTAGCTGGTCTACATTACCTTAAAAGACAGGTAAATATTTTTATTTTTTCATGATCTCAGCCTACCTCCCACCCAAAGACTTCTTGACACAATGTGTGAATCATGATTTGAACTCTCATAACCTACTACACCATTCTCTCAAGGAAAATCTTTATGCCTCTGCAAAGAAGACTTACTCCACATCCCACATCCCTCTTTATAAGAAAAAGGAATGGGTCATTTTCTAAAACTGGTTCAAAAATTCCTGCATGGTAGTTTCAGGGTTGATAGAGTTAGTAATCAAATGCCATCATCAAAGACACAGGGGCTTTCATTCTTTTTTTCTCTGCCTTCTTCTACTGACAACAGATCTTTCCTCCCGGTTATAAGATGGCTGTAGGAGTTCCAGCATTGCGTGTAGACATAGCAATATTGTGTTTAAAAAGAGGGGAGTTTCCTCCTATACATTTCCTTTTACTTCTGAGGAAACCATTCCCAAAAGTCCCCCAGCAGAGTTTCCCTCAAGTTCTAGGACTGGGTCATGTTCCCACACCTAAACCAATCACTGGCAAGGAGAATCAGGCCACCAGTAATTAGCATTGACTATTCAATATTCCATCACCACCTCAACATGGTGCTAGGGTACGTATGACCCATCCCAAGGCACATGACCACTTCAGGACCATGCCAGCAAGGAGGAATATGGAGAAATGGATTTGGGCAAATGATTGGCCTTATCTCTTTTACTCACCTATGTCCAGATTTCCCACATATGGACTGTTTTGGTTCAAAGAGTGCTGCACAGGATTCTCTAGGGCTGTAGGTGGGTGGGCAGCTTGATAGGTGGCTGTCTCCTTATCCCCACTTGAATTTACCATCCAACTTTCTCATTCTCTGATGGTTAAGGTGCTGTTTCCTTCAATTTAGTACAAAGCTGGAATCCTCAAAGCGTTGTTCTTGCCTTCTGTTCTGGGTATGGAAAGATTGTTACCTGTCTACCCTGGTGTATGGGTTGGGGGGGGATTTCCTAACCAGTTCCTTTATAAGCAATACGTTATTTTGGTAGATCACTTTATCTGGACTTGCCCCACTTTCTGACTACACTTTGTACACAGTAAAGGGATTCAAGTTTCCTTATCACATGCTAGGAAGTTGCTGCTCACAGGGCAGCCCCAAGTTTCACAGCAGCACCCAGGCCCCCTATCTTGTAGTTTCCCTTGCCTTTTCCTCTTTTGAATGATAAGAGGCAGCAAGTGACTGGCCTACCAGCCACTACTAACAATACTAAGGGCAGTTGAACAATCACTGAAGTTCCTTATAGTCTTGCCTCCCTCACCCATTCCAAATCAGAGATCCATGAACAGCCAAGTGTATTTTCCAAACACCAAAAAGCAACAGAAAAACCTAATGCATTAATTCTTCCTGGTGGCATTCCAGATGTGTGCCAAGAATGCCTCATATTGGTTTCTCTGCATTTTTTAATCAAGCCTGAGCATCTCAAATATATTTACTAAAATTTAGTTAAGCCCCTCTAGTTGTGGGTCTCCCCAGGTACAATGGGGCTCATCCTGAACCTCTGCACCCTAGTTAATTGAAGTACTGTTGTCAGAAAATGTAAATCTAGGGAAGAGTTCATACACTGAGAATTTTAGAGCAGGAACTTCCTAAAGTTGTTGCACATAAACCTCTTAGCTTTGGAACCAAATGACTACAGTCAGAAAATATATTGTGGGTGCCTGATTTTGTCCCCAGATATGTTCAGGTGCATCTCATCAAAGGATCAAAGGCAACGACTTGCTGAGAAAAGTACTCTAAATTCTCTCCCACTACCCACCACCACCACCCACTCGCTTCCAGATCACCCAAGTCATCATGCCACAGTCTTTAGACAAGGATGATTACACTGATTGGTTTCTCTGCCTTGTACAGGGCAATGAAGCTCCAGATAAAGCCCCCACCTCCAACAATTAGGCAGTTCTCATTCCCTCTAAACTTGCAAGAAATTAGTAAGGCCCTGAGGAAAACAGAGCCCTTGTTTCTTTCTTTGACCACCTTCCTCAGCTCAGGGTCAGCCCATGCTGTCTTCCTCTACACTGCCACTGAATGAAGAAGCAGTAACTAACTTGGTGCCACGTGATACCAAGCAGCCCCCAACCGTTGGCCTGGGCTGGATCTTTTGCTACTCTTTTTGGGTATGCATTTGAACCCACTTCCTCTGGTTAGGGACTTCCCCATCTTATGATTCTTGGAAGGAAGCAGAGCCTGCCTCCCCCTACAGACTTGAAAATGCCACATTTACTCTCTTTCCCTACTAGGGTGTTGGCGTATAACCTAAACCAGTTACCTTAGATTTTGTCCTAAGAGTTAGAGACAAAGAATCAGGGAGACAGGCAGTCTCACAGGCAGCACTGGCATTCAGAGAAAGAGAGAGCTCCTTGCAGGGTGACAGTGGTGAAAGCTGCAGACTCAGTGCTCAGAGGTGCTGCAATGGGCTCCTCACCAGACCAGTACTGCAGCAAGGTTCAAGTGTTTGTTCTGTCTGAAACCTACTTCTTCAGCCCACCTGCTGATTCTGGGAGCTGCCCAACATCCTTTTGATGAGTGCTTTTCCTGCTTAAATCATCTAGAGTCAAATTCTGTTACTTAAAATCAAAGATCTGGACTGATACACAGCTGTATCTCCTTCAGGAACTTGTCCTATTTCTGAGAAGTCCCCAAGGGCTTTTTTTTTTTTTTGGTCCCCAGGGAGAGTTGAAGGGGATTCTTTGTAGCTGCCCATTTTCTTATGAAGGCTAAAATTAGAAACAGTAAATCTACCACCATTGTCCCACAGTATCTAGCTTAGTATCAGTGAGCACATATGTTATGAGCAATGTTGGAAAGCCCCTTTTAAAGAAATTTTGCCTCAGCAAAACACTTTATACTGCTTCTTGAAATAGTTTCATGACATCCTTTATATAGTAGACCTGATCTCTGTGAATACATTATTTTGAATTGGGAATTTAATATATGCTTTGGCAGGAACTAAATATTCAAATATAATGAGCTTAATTGATTATAAGAATGTTTCCTTTGAGATGATGCAATAACTGCCTGGTATTGAGTCTGCTGCTCCAGTGTGTGTTGGCAAGAAGGTTTTCAAAGTTTAGCTTGATACATTTGAAATGTGGTAAGCCACTGGTTCTCTCTCTAAGTTCTGGTACAGAATCTAGCCGTAAATCATAAGGCACTAACATTGTCCTAAACCCTGACCAAAACAGGGCCACCCCTTGCTAAAGCTTTGAATTCCAGTCATGTGGATCTATCTGGGAAAGCTATGGGGTCATCACCCCTCTTATAATTATCAGGACTCACCTTTCCTGTTTATCTTCACTTGATGTGCTCACTTTAGGATGGTCAAAAATGGACTGAACTGGATGTTGTGCCAAAATTGTCCATAGAAGCTCTAAGTATCTGGAGCATAGGGGAATGCATACAAAGTATATATGTGCTGGTGAAGGAATTTCAGAAGTGAAGGAACTGTTCTATACCTTCATTGTGCTGGTGATTATATGACTCTAAAAGCTCTGTCTAAACTCACAGAACTATACACTAATAAGAGTAAATTTTATTGTGTGTAGATTAAAATTTTCTGCTTTGTTGACTATGCCAAAGCCTTTGACTGTGTGGATCACAATAAACTGGAAAATTCTGAAAGAGATGGGAATACCAGACCACCTGACCTGCCTCTTGAGAAACCTATATGCAGGTCAGGAAGCAACAGTTAGAACTGGACATGGAACAACAGACTGGTTCCAAATAGGAAAAGGAGTATGTCAAGGCTGTATATTGTAACCTTGCTTATTTAACTTATATGCAGAGTACATCATGAGAAACCCTGGGCTGGAAGAAGCACAAGCTGGAATCAAGATTGCTAGGAGAAATATCAATAACCTCAGATATGCAGATGACACCACCCTTATGGCAGAAAGTGAAGAAGAACTAAAGAGCCTCTTGATGAAAGTGAAAGAGGAGAGTGAAAAAGTTGGCTTAAAGCTCAACATTCAGAAAACTGAGATCATGGCATCCGGTCCCATCACTTTGTGGCAGATAGATGGGGAAACAGTGGCTGACTTTATTTTTCTGGCCTCCAAAATCACTGCAGATGGTGATTGCAGCAATGAAATTAAAAGACACTTACTCCTTGGAGGGAAAGTTATGCCCAATCTAGACAGTATATTAAAAAGCAGAGACATTATTTTGCCAACAAAGGTCCGTCTAGTCAAGGCTATGGTTTTTTCAGTAGTCATGTATGGATGTGAGAGTTGGACTATAAAGAAAGCTGAGCGCCAAAGAATTGATGCTTTTGAACTGTAGTGTTGGAGAAGACTCTTGAGAGTCCCTTGGACTGCAAGGAGATCCAACCATCCATCCTAAAGGAGATCAGTCCTGGGTGTTCATTGGAAGGACTGATGTTGAAGCTGAAACTCCAATACTTTGGCCACCTGATGTGAAGAGCTGACTCATTTGAAAAGACCCTGATGCTGGGAAAGATTGAGGGCAGGAGGAGAATGGGATGACAGAGGATGAGATGGTTGGATGCCATCATAGACTCGATGGACATGGGTTTGGGTGGACTCCAGGAGTTGGTGATGGACAGGGAGGCCTGGCGTGCTGCAGTTCATGGGGTCACAAAGAGTCGGACATGACTGAGTGACTGAACTGAATTGAACTAAGATTAAAAATGAATTTTAAAAATTTAAAGAATATGAGGGCTCTAATACCTAATTTCCATGTGTGAATTATGGCTGTGCATTGGTGCAGCATGCAAGCACATGACCACAGAGGAGGACAGTGTCTCCAGCTAATCTGAAAGTACTATGTGCCTATTAGTTCATACTCCAATAGCCGCCTCAGACATGAAATTATGAGACTTGTGAGTGACTGCCCTTTTCAGGGCCAAGATTCAAATTTGTAAAGAGGGTACTGGGCATGACTTTTTTTCAGGCTCCTGCTGAATCTATTCCCCTAGGTATTTCTATAATACTATTTATTCTTAAACCCTAAAAACTGATATCTATGGGCATAATAAAAGGCCTAGTAGAATTATGAATGCTGGGAAAGCAATTTGCACTGAACAACAAATTCCCAGTAATACAGTCCAAATTCCCAGTAATAGGACCAACTTTCCCTAAAATGTGTATGAGGTAGCTGGATTTCTACCATTCTGTTGATTTGTTGGTAAAGCCTTAGTTTCATTTATTTCCAGTTGCTGTGCACATAACTCTTGGTTGGCCTTCTATCCTAACAGTTCTCAAACTCTTAACATTTTAGAATTACCTTATACCCAGGATACCACCCAGACTAATTGGATAAGAATCTCTGTGGTTTGGAGCCCAAATAGCAGTACTTTTTAAAAACACCTCAGGTAGTTCTGAAAGGGGGCAAGTTTCTATATCATGGACAAACAGAAACACAGGAAAAAGAATTATTAGTCTGATTAGGCTGCCATAACAAAGTACAATAGACTAGGTGATTTAAACAGAAATATATTTCTCACAGTTCTGGAGGCTGGAAGTCCAAGATCAAGGTGCCAGCAGGGTTGATTTCTCCTGAGGTCTCTCTTTGGCTTACACATGAACATGCTATTTCTGCCTCTCTGCTCACTTACTTCTGGTATCTTTGTGTGTCCTAATCTCTTCTATTTATAAGAATACTGTAAGATTAGATTAAGACGCACTTTAACAGCCTTTTCTTTTCACAGCTACTTTTAAGGCCTCTCCAGACAGTCATTTTGCTTTTTTGCATTTCTTTTCCATGGGGATGGTCTTGATCCCTGTCTCCTGTAAAATGTCATGAACCTCAGTCCATACTTCATCAGCCACTCTATCTAGTAGATCTAGTCCCTTAAATCTATTTCTCACTTCCACTGCATAATCATAAGGGATTTGATATAGGTCATACCTGAATGGTCTATTGGTTTTCCCTCAGTTCAGGTCAGTTCAGTCACTCAGTCGTGTCCGACTCTTTGCGACTCCATGAATTGCAGCATGCCAGGCCTGCCTGTCCATCACCAACTCCCGGAGTTCACTCAGACTCACATCCATCGAGTCAGTGATGCTATCCAGCCATCTCATCCTCTGTTGTCCCCTTCTCCTCCTGCCCCCAATCCCTCCCAGCATCAGAGTCTTTTCCAATGAGTCAAATCCTCACATGATGTGGCCAAAGTACTGGAGTTTCAGCTTTAGCATCATTCTTTCCAAAGAAATCCCAGGGCTGATCTCCTTCAGAATGGACTGGTTGGATCTCCTTGCAGTCCAAGGGACTCTCAAGAGTCTTCTCCAACACCACAGTTCAAAAGCATCAATTCTTCAGCGCTCAGCTTTCTTCACAGTCCAACTCTCACATCCATACATGACTACTGGAAAAACCATAGCCATGACTATACGGACCTTTGTGGCAAAGTAATGTCTCTGCTTTTCAATATGCTATCTAAGTTGGTCATAACTTTTCTTCCAAGGAGTAAGCGTCTTTTAATTTCATGGTTGCAGTCACCAACTGCAGTGATTTTGGAGCCCCCCAAAATAAAGTCTGACACTGTTTCCACTGTTTCCCCATCTATTTCCCAGATGCCATGATCTTCATTTTCTGAATGTTGAGCTTTAAGCCAACTTTTTCACTCTCCTCTTTCACTTTCATCAAGAGGCTCTTTAGCTCCTCTTCACTTTCTGCCATAAGGGTGGTGTCATCTGCATATCTGAGGTTATTGATATTTCTCCCGGCAATCTGGATTCCAGCTTGTGCTTCTTCCAGTCCTGGGTTTCTCATTATGTACCCTGCATATAAGTTAAATAAGCAGGGTGACAGTATACAGCCTTGATGTACTCCTTTTCCTATTTGGAACCAGTCTGTTGTTCCATGTCCAGTTCTAACTGTTGCTTCCTGACCTGCATATAGGTTTCCCAAGAGGCAGGTCAGGTGGTCTGGTATTCCCATCTCTTTCAGAATTTTCCACA